>NW_024412433.1:15724323-15858072 GCF_014898765.1 Herpailurus yagouaroundi
CCCCCCCCCCCCCCCCCCCCCCCCCCCCCCGCCGGCCCCCCCCCCCGGGGCCGCCGGCGGTTGGGTCATTCCAGGGAAATTTTATAGGGCCAGATGCATTGTTGAAGTCAGAACATATGATTAAAGACTGCATATCCTCAAAGACCTCACCATCAATATTTTTATAGTTGTAAAACTCTTAAAATAAGACGGGTCCTATGTTCAATTGGTTCAACCCCGTATTTCATAGATGGTCAAACTGAGGACCCGAAAGAAATGTCATTTGGGTAGTTATTAGTAAGCTTTGGACTATGATTGGTTGCACATCTCTGAGTCCATTCTGGCCTTGCCATGCCCCCTAGGAAGGCTTCCACTCCTACCACTGAAACATACACTGTGTTAAATAGAGAGGGAACAAAGTAGACTTGAATTAAAATTCAAGTCTCCTAACTCTTTTTTTTTTTTAATTTTTTTTTTCAACGTTTACTTATTTTTGGGACAGAGAGAGACAGAGCATGAACAGGGGAGGGGCAGAGAGAGAGGAAGACACAGAATCGGAAACAGGCTCCAGGCTCTGAGCCATCAGCCCAGAGCCTGACGCGGGGCTCGAACTCACGGACCGCGAGATCGTGACCTGGCTGAAGTCGGACGCTTAACCGACTGCGCCACCCAGGCGCCCCAAGTCTCCTAACTCTTAAGGTTCCCTTCCCCCCCCTTTTTTTTAAATGTTTATTTTTGAGAGAGAGAGAGAGAGAGAGAGAGAGAGAGAGAGAGAGCGAGCGAGCCTGAGCAAGGGAAGGGCAGAGAGAGAGGGAGACACAGAATCAGAAGCAGGCTCCGGGCTCTGAGCTGTGAGCACAGAGCCCGATGTGGGGTTCGAACCCACGAACTGCAATATCATGACCTGAGCCAAAGTTGGACGCTTAACCAAGTGAGTGACTGACGTGCCCCAAACACTTTGGTTCTTCGATTCTTTGATTCAGTTATTCCTTTTAGGCTAAAAGTTTCATGAGTCATCTTGACCCTACTTCCCTCTTTTTCTTATGCATTCACGCATGAACTTGGGAGTCCTGTTTAATCTTCTACCACACCATTTATCACAAGGCAGCATAAAAACCGTATATGGTGATCCAATGTTGTGTAGACAGGCCAGGAAATAGATGGAAAAGGCGAACTACCCTCAAATCAATAAATGAGGTAGAATTTAGGGAACTTTTTCTTATTTTCTTGGTTTTTGTATTAATGTGGTTCACTACTTATCAAGTGAAAAATAAAATTAATCGAGCACATTTAAGATGCAAAAAAGCAGGAGTACATTGAACGTAATTCCTGAACGGTGGTTCATGGCCAGGATTCTGGGATCAGACAGTCCTAGGTTGAAATCCTGTGTTTCCTATTGCCTACGTCAGCTTGGCTGACCTTCTCAAGCTGCTTCCTTGCCCTTGAGATGAGAATAATAATAGCGCCTATACTGCACTCAGTGATGTTTGTAAAGTCCACTGCTTCCTGTCTAGGAGTCAGGACTCCATAAATGATGGCTATGGCTGCACTTACAGTTATCATGGTCTTGAAAGCTGGCACAGAGGCCGCCACGCTCACCTGAAGAATCCTCAGGCTGTGCCCGCGTAGCCACACGTGGCCTTGCACTTTTGAATTCTAGGATGTTGTTTGCTCTTAGCAGTTACACTGTGGCTCCTTGAAAGTGGTATATTCACTGGCCTCACAGAGGAAGTAAGAGCACGTGAGCTGGACCCAGCCCGGCAAGGGCAGTGCTGGGGCTCGGACACTGGCAGGTGGACTGGACACGGGGGCTGGTACCCCGGGAGTCGGTTGAGCCAGCAAGCCTCAGTTTCCCAGATTAGCCCTTAGATGACCGAGGTCCAACTGCAACAGGCCTAGTGCCTCCCAGCTACCGTGCGTGCCCACTGAGGCCACCAGAGCAAAAGGCTTGACTAGTGTTGGTGGCAGCGGGGCCTCTGACTAAAGAGGCCTCCCCTGCTGTCTGCCCTGGGGAGAAGAGGCCACAAAAGGCTTCTCTGGGGAAGCCACCCCTCCCCCACCCCTGTGCTGCACTGGTAAAAGGACAGGGAGGAGGACAGATGACAGCCATTTGGTTAGTAAGACTGGGTTTGTCTAGTAGTTCTCAAGCTTCCAGAAAATTCCAGAGGCCTAAATAAAAGACCTCTCGAGCTGTGAACTGGCAGAGCACTTAACTGCTCAAGGCCTTTTCTTCTCCATTCGCAGCTCAGGGGACACTTCCGGATCCTCAAAAGCTACAAGAGACCTACTGAGGAAGTCAGGTTCTTCGTCCTCCTGTGGCAGGGCCGGGTGGGCCGGGATGCAGGGCGGAGGTAGGCTCCCAGTGACCAGAAGCCTGGGAAGCAAAGGCCCAGAGACTAGAAAAATGCCTTCTCCAGGAGGTCTCAGGCAAGGACAGTCCCCTTCAGGTCAAATCCCCACCTCCTAGTGACACAAAGGCCTACTCTTTTCCTCGCTCGTCCTTTTCTACTAGGCTGCTTTGCCAAATAGGAGGAGGTGGAGTGGAGCATGGGCCTAGGCATGGCAGGGGTAGCAGGCGGCCATCTTCAGGCATCCAGCCCGGAGACAAAGGTACCAAAGCCCTTCTCCACCGTCCCAGGCTCCTGCCCCCCCGGGCACATGTAACAAGTCTGGGGCACACAGCTTGACGAGTGAGGGTTACTCACAGGGACCACAGGACAGAGAAGTGAGGGACAAATGTTTGGGAAATCCATGAGGTAGCTGTTGTGCATAGAGGGCTCTTGCACAACAAGAATGAGAATTGGTGGGGCGCCTGGGTGGCGCAGTCGGTTAAGCGTCCGACTTCAGCCAGGTCACGATCTCGCGGTCCATGAGTTCAAGCCCCGCGTCAGGTTCTGGGCTGATGGCTCGGAGCCTGGAGCCTGTTTCTGATTCTGTCTCCCTCTCTCTCTGCCCCTCCCCCGTTCATGCTCTGTCTCTCTCTGTCCCAAAAATAAAAAAAATAAAAAAAAATAAATGAGAATTGGAATGAGACAACTCATTCCAATGAGTTGGAATGAAACATTCCAACTTCACAGGCCACGCACATTTCTGAGGAATTAGATGGCGGCGGGGGGGGGGGGGGGTAAAGTGCAGCCATTTTAAGCTAGATGAGAAGGACCCATGGGCGCTGGGCGACAGAATCAGGTGTGATCACTCCCTATGCTACTTGCTGGTTGCCGTCCCCTGGGTAAGTGCCTGGGCCTCACTTTTGCCCCCTGTGAAATGGGGTTCTCGAATGTAAAGCATTTGGCATGGAAGGGAGGCTTAGTAAAGCAGACCTATTCAAGCATGCAGCTTTGCAAATGGAATCGATTGGTAGGAAAAAAAATACTAGACTTGTGAAGATATTATTTGAAAATTTTATCTAAAAGACGCCCCCCTCTCCCCCACCCCCATGGTCTATTGATTACCTCATTGTCTTTTGTTTTACAAGTGAATGGGAGGGAATCTGGGACAAAGTCCAGTCCAGAAGGGTGGTTTGTAAAGACCCACAGGGACTGAGCGCCCCAGCCCCTCCCAACCCCCCAACCGCCCTCCCCGTCTGTCCGATGGCTGCGGACAGTGGGGGACAGTGGGCCACCACAGCCGCCATCCCCCACAGTGGATTCAGAGAAACTGAATGCCTTACCCTCCTCCCTGCCTGGCTGCTGCTTGTTTCCTGGTCTGTAGAGGACTTCGCAAATGTTACCTGTTTTTTTTTTTTTTTTACCATGAGACTTAAAAGGCTACCATAAACCCAAAGGCAGAAGACAAGGACTGACTGCACCCCAAACTCTATGAAATCTTTAATATTTTGCATCATTTTAGAAGCTCCATAAAGGTGTCCCCCCTGCAGGCCCCTGGGCTTTCAAACAACTTCATAGCTCGCAAAGCTATAAACCAATTGCACAACCATGAGGAGTTAAGTGATGCATTTAGAAGTGATACTTGGGAGTGGCGGCTGCTCTTTGGGAGGATACAATTCTGCTCAAGCAAAACCAAAGCAGACCTGGGGCGCCTGGGTGGCTCAGTCGGTCAAGCATCCGAATTGGTTTCGGCTCAGTTCGTGATCTCAAGGGTTGGGGGTTTGAGCCCTGAGTAAGGCTCCAGGGCCGAAGCCTGTTTGGGATTCTCTCTCTCTCCCTTCCCCTCCCCTGCTCATTCTCTCTCTCTTTCTCTCAATAAACTTAAACAAAGACACAAACAAAAACAAACCAAACCCAAACCCAGCACTGCAGCCTTTAGGGAGGGCTGGGAGCAGGGACAGTACTGGGGGTGGGGTGGCCGGACAGATAGGGTCGTGGGCACATTTTCCAGTTGTCATCGTACAAGAGAAGGGGAGGACCATCTTTCAGGTAATGGTGGTGACACACGGGAGAGGCTGAAGTCTGTCCTTTCGACCCTAGGAGTCCAGTTTAAGGTTTTTTTTTTTTTTTTTTTTTTGAGCCCAGACTAAAACCAAAATATATCCTTCTTGTCTTTCAAAACGAAACCAGTACAGTTTGCATAACAACCCCCTAGAGACATTTACTTAATATTTAACTAAGACTCAATTACAAGATTCTACTTCAGAGAATCAGGGGCACAAACTCCGCCGCCTAATTCTACTTCATTCAGTGCAAGTGAGCGCGGGTTACAATCCGGCCAGTGTTGGATACTTTTCAAGACTCATTAATCTCGGGCAAGAACCAATTTAACGAGCAGGGCAGTCTTTTGAAGTGAATCGTGGTAGTAGTTTAAACAGAGGATTAGGAGCTAATCACATTTAAAGTCATCTTGTGGCACTAAAATTGACCCCAGACTAGGGGGGTAAATTACAGGGACTGGGAAGGCTTTTCCCTTCTCCTTCTGACTCCCCTGTGGGACAGCCAGACAGCCGCCTGCCCACATCCAGAGACAGCACCCCATTCTGACAGGTAGCTTATCACGAAGTTTGCCTCTTAGCCAATTTACGGGTCAGTTTTATAAAATAATACTCTAGATTCTACAGCCGTTGGACACTGTCTAGGTCATAGGCACAGTTTAAGTGTAAATTTGGGGTCTGCTGTGTACTGTAGATATCCGCTAGTTAGATTTCAACAATCAGAATGTAAGCCAGGGGTAATCCATCATTTTAAACTTGAACTCCCCAACGTGAGTTCATCGGACTTGGGAGAGTAGGAACAGAAGGGCCTGGCAATTATAGTCACCAGGCAATTAAGCATTTTCCTTTAAAGTGTTTCTTCAATCACATTGAACACAAATGGCAGGCAATCTATTATTCAGCAGTGGATTAGATATGGATTTCAGTTGTACTGTCTAATATTGAGGGGATTCACCACACAAGGTGAAATTAGTAAAGGCACATTAGCATTCAGTCTGCAAAAGAGAGGGTGTGCCTTTTGTTTGTGTGTGTGTTTTAATGTAATCTGGCCCAACTTTGGTTCCTTTCTTTCTGACTCCATGCCACAGACGAACCTCTTCTAAGCGTCATACAGGGAACATACAAAGAAGACTCGTGACCACATTTCAAGCCTCTACGGATCGTCTAGCTGAGTCCTTTCTTGTTAGAGCTGGGATGCTGCAGGCCAGAATCATGAGGTGCCTTGAGCAGGTATCACTGCTTGGATGACACCCAAGCCTTGATGTTCCATCCTGGCCCATGGCTCTGTGCCCCAATTAACCGTCTATCCCCAGCCCAAAAAACAAAAGCCATGAATTATTAGAAGAGGGATTAACGGTGCCTGACAACACTCAGAAGCAACAACCAGAAAGGCTGTAAGAACGGTTTGGATACGATAACAAAAACTTTAAAATAATCACACTTAGGGATGCTGGGGCAGCTCAGCCAGTTAAGCATCCGACCCTTGATTTCAGCTCAGGTCATGATCTCACAGTTCTTGGGATCGAGCCCCACGTTGGGCTCTGCACTGACAGCAGGGAGCCTGCTTGGGATTCTCTCTCTGCCCCTCTCCCCACTTGCGCGTGTGCTCTCTCTACCTAAATAAATAAACTTTAAAAAAAAAAAATCACAGTTAGGTAAGAATCTTTCAGATGCGATCTTTCGACGTTAGGTAGAAAAGGCAAATGTTGACCGATGAGAAAAAAAACACAAGGAAGAACTCAAGACAAATTTTCACTTTATTGGATTCAGGCAGCACAGCCAGGTTTTCTAGGGACTGGTTGCCCAAAAAGTAAACTGCTTATGGCCAGAGAAACCATAGGCCAGAAAGATTAGGTGCCTGAAAATCGGAATCTCAAGTTCAAATACCTGAAAGGGGCCACAGGGTGGTCACGAAGGGTAAGACAAGAGGGAGTGCTAAAGTCTGTGCCCCAACTGCACACCCAGCACAAAAGCACGGAAATTCAATTTTAAAGGACTTTCTTAAGTCACTGTTAATGATACCATAGAGTTCAACATCATTTCTCAAAGTCCCAAACTTCTAAAAATCTTATAAAGACACACTGCCTCTGATTCATGGAAAATCAATGGTTCAGTATCATTTTATAACTGGTGGAAAAAAAAAATCAAAAAAATCAAAGCCCACTTAAAAAATACTCAAGAGGCACCCTAAGAAGTCACAGAAGAGTTCATACAAATGGCCGACGGAAATTTGAAAAATGCTTTCATCTTCACTAAAAATATATGAAAACTAAATGAGAGGCCATTTTTCATTGGTGAAATTGCCAGTGATTAAAAAGTGAGAACACACAAAGTTTATGAGGAAGAGTCAAAATGGGTACTCACACAGGTGTTAGGGGGTACTGATACGAAACAATATTTCTAGGAAAATAATTTAGCCACAGGCATCCCTAAGCTTAATGATTCTATGTGTCAGGAAGAGATTTGCTCCCTTAGGAATAAGCTGATTATTTCCTAGTGGATGTAATTTCATTTCATTTTGGTTTGGTCACGACAAAGTTCAAAGGCCAATCTGTGGCTCAGCTTTGAAGCAACAGGCTACACTGAACTTCAGACAAGGCCTTAATCTCCTATTCTATCTGTATTTCCCCCTAATTTTGCTTTTCCCATTTTTTTTCTTGCAGCTCATTCTGAATTGCCATGAAATAGCTGTGAAAAGAGATATATAAGTAAGTAAAATATCCTAAGAACGAGAAAAAAAAAAGCTTTCCAAGGATCAACTGTGGTAACAATATTTGCAATGCTATTCACTAAATGGAGAAAAACTTGCTTTTGCAAAGAAGTGAAATTTTGCCTCCTGTTACAAAGCCGACCACCATGCCGTATCACAGCTTCCAACCTTTTTAAGATGCAGCAATACTATTTTTTTTTTAATGTTTACTTATTTTTGAGAGACAGAGAGACAGAGCATGAGTGGGGGGGGGGGGCAGAGAGAGGGAGACACAGACTCGGAAGCAGGCTCCAGGCTCTGAGCTGTCAGCACAGAGCCCGACGCGGGGCTCGAACTCATGAACTGTGAGATCATGACCTGAGCCGAAGTCAGACACCTAACAGACTGAGCCGCCCAGGCGCCCCTGTAATACTATTGTAAAGTTTTTATTTTTTGATGGGCCTGCCCCACACCAAAAGGGAAGTCAAGAGACAGGATGATCACTCTGGATGGTGACTCTTTGTAAAGCACGATCTAGCACATCTTAGATAATCCATTCACAGGCTTCTCCGTTCAGTGAAATCCAACGCCAGGTCAAAAACCCTGATAAGTGACTAGAAGAGGGAAAGGATGACGGGATTGACATTTTTTTGGCTAACTGCAAAGGCTTGTCTACATTTTCTGGGATAAAAGAAAGATCTTTTGCTTGTCAACAAAGTTATATCAAAGACACTTAAATAGAATATAGTTAGTAAATGCCATATGGGCACACTTGAAGCACAATCCTAGCAAATGTGCAATCGAAGGTAACTTTGGGCAAGGTGTTTTCATGCTTAAAGCCTCAGCTTTAACATTTCTTAAAAAAAAAAAAAAAAAAAAAAAGGAGCGTGTTCTAAGAAGCGACAGCAGTGTCTGCCTCCAGCACAGGAGGAGGCCCTGGGAGCCTGGATCAAACCCACTTAACCCCATGCGATCCTGGGTGAGCGATTTAACCTCTCTAGACATCAGTTCCAGATCTGTAGAATGGGCTGGCAGTAACCACGTCTCAGGATCGCCAGCAGGATTGAATGAGATAAAAATATGTAAAGCAATATCCCAGTGAGTGGCCACATACGCTGAGGGTTCAGCATAGGCTAGGGCTAATTGTTATCGGAAGTATTATTATCCCAGCCTATAAAATGATGCAACTGATACTAACCCATTGTTATGAAATCAAATAATAAACACGGATGCCAATAAAAGCAATAAAAGATGTACAATGTGTGGGGTGGGGGGCACAGTTATAATTGTGACAAGGAAGCACGTCATCTAACCACACATCCTGCTCGGCTACCTCTGACAGTATGAGTCACTCCCACTATAACAAATGATTTTTAAATGCAATAAAACCTGTTGAGACTTCATCCAATGACAACTGTCAACGCAGTGGAAAAATCTGACAACAGGTTTGGCCTTCCTGACCGCAGCTGCCTTCCAAAGGATTTGGGGTGAAATCAGATGTTTAAAGCTAGGAGGCTCCAAGCTCCACCCCTAGGTAATTAACTTCACTTCCTCCAGGCTCCCTGAGACCCGGCCCCTGATTTAGGATATCCCTATGCGGGAGAGGCCCCCTCGGTGGAAGCTCATTATCCAGGAGCACCTCACTGTGCTCCACCCTTCCCTTCCTCCCAACCCCCCCCCCACCCCCCCCACTGTGGAGATTCCCCCTTCCCTTCCGACCTTCCCCACTGGAGCCAAAACCATCTCATTATTATCTCTGCAGCCAGCACAGAGCTCCCCCTACCACCTTGCAATCTCTCTCAATCTGCGTTTCTCTCAGGGCTTCTGTCTGTTTCTCTCTCTGTGTCTTTCTCAGTCTCTCTCTCTCTCTGTCTCTGGGCCTCTCTGTCTCTGTCTCTTGGTCTCTCTCTGGGCCTCTCTCCCCCTCCTCTCCTCCCTCTCCACCCCCTTTCCCTCCTCCCCTGCCCCCAGTTTCTGCCCTTCCCCTTCCATCTCTCTGTCTCCATCTATCTCTCCTGGGATGGGCTCCACTGTCCGCACCAGGAGCTAGGAACCTCGCACGCTGCCTTGAGGACCCAGCTGACCACCCAGATATGGAACCCCGAGCACGGGTGCCTTGCATGTGACCATGCACCCATTTCTAAAAGCAAGTGACAGGTCGCCAAAGCCCAGGACAACCTGCTCCTCAAAGGAGCAAAGATTTTGTCAGTTCTCGGGCCAGCAAAAGGCTGGTAATTCTATCTCACACAGGAAATCCTTTGAGCACTTGGCAATGAGGTCTCCACAGTGAAAAATAACCAAGACGACAATCAGAGAGTCCCCTAACTACCATCAGGTGTCAAGATCCTCCCGGCCCCTCAGGAAAAGTGGTCTACCCTCAGTGGGGGACGCAGCTGGCCCGGAGTACAATCAGTCCAGTACACTTGAAAAATTATTAGAAGTGATTTTGCATCATTTGCTTCACTCAACCACTATGAATGTTGGAACACTGATAATCATATCCAGAAAATAAATGCACCATGCACCTTTCGTGCATTTCGGGAATGCTCCCTGCCCCCATCGGCTCTCCCCGCCTCCCAGTTGCCCCAGGGTAGCACTGCTCTGGGGTAGGGAAGGGAGAGGCAGAAAGAGAGATGCACAGTTCCGCTAACGTTCCCCTTTTGCAAGATGCATATATGCTTTTGCAGATTCTCAGATCAGATTCTCATAGAGGAGCTAGATTTCAGACTCAGCTGGTTAGGAGACAGGGATGGGGAAAGGAACCAGTGGCTTGTGTTTTCGAGTGTAAAGGAGGGGGAAAAAAAAGTCGGGAAGAATTTGGGGCTAAATCATCATAACCATAGCCCTGGAAACCTCAATGGTTCCTTAGGCTAGAGGCTTCAAACCAAGCCCCGCACGCGTGGACATCAAAGATTCTTTGTTCAGCGGACATACATTGTTTTAAAGATGTAAGCCTACATTTAAGAAAACGGGAGGCTTCCCATGAAAAACAAATCTGGCAACTCCAGCCCCTTTTGCCTCATGGCAGCCACAGGTGGCCCTACGGGTGGGCCACACGGTGACCCTCACTGACACCCACACCGCCCACACCACCCTCCCCACTCTCCCCATTCGGGGTATCACTGTTTCACTTCCCTTTCCCTGCCTTAAAGGAAATGTGAGATTATGGCTTCTGACCGAGGCCATTCTCACTTGGTCTACAGAGGAGAAAAATAATGCCCAGCGTGGTGCAGTCACTTGCTTAAGATCACACAGCTTCTCGGAGCAGAGCCGCACAAGAACCCGACTCCGTTCACAGAGCCAAGTGCTTCTGAACCTCTGTTTTCAGTGCAGAACCTTGAGTCGGGGGAAACAGCTGCCGTGCTGGTGACCTTGCCCTGATCCTCCCTCCAGTGAAACCACCTGACCTGATCCTCCCTCCAGTGAAACCACCTGACCTTCCAACCGATCATTGAGACTCCTTCCCCTTCACGAACTAGTCGCTAAGCATCACCATGTTCAAGTAGTGACTCACAGAGTCCGCCCACATGTCAGGCCCCTAGTTCTGGGCACTAGATGGTCTCCTGAGACCCCTTGCAATTATTAGTTAACAGCTTCTAGTTTCCAATTTTGGGCCAAATTGTACTAAAATTGGCCTCTTGGGAGGTTGCATTTCCTGCCCCTACAAGGGCTCCCAGAAATGTCCTTTCTTCTCTGCACATCACATCATCTCTCTCTTCCCGTTTTATTCGCCCAAACGGGGGTGTATGACAACATACATGAACCATGGGTTTGCTTGCTGTTTGCAGACAAAACAAGTTGTGTTCATAGCTTTTTAATTTGTCCTGTTACTTTTCCAAAGTAAACCACCTGAAAACTCAACTCTAAGCGATTTTTTTTTTTTTTTAAAGAACATATACACAACGTCCTTGAATGCCAAAGCAGGTCACTGTTGTGGGAGTAGCAGTGGTTAGAAGGTAATAAGGATACTTACAACCCATATGATGACCAGTCTTCTGGATAAATAAGGATCAATATTCCAGTGAGTGAATGGAAGAAAGGTGATGTAGAACACTTCTTGACCCAAAGCGGCTGAGAATCTGAATAGGTAATAGTAGAAATAATTCTTCACAATGTACTTCTGTACAGAAGCCTAGAAGACAAAAGTGAGAAGGCTCTGAGTTCATCCAACAGGTTACCACAAGGCCAGTTTTAAAAACCTCTAGGGACGCCTGGGTGGCTCAGTCAGTTGAGCGTCTGACTTCGGCTCAGGTCACGGTCTCCTGGTCCGTGGGTTCGAGCCCCGCGTCGGGCTCTGGGCTGACGGCTCAGAGCCTGGAGCCTGCTTCCGATTCTGTGTCTCCCTCTCTCTCTGCCCCTCCCCTGTTCATGCTCTGTCTCTCTCTGTCTCAAAAATAAATAAACGTTAAAAAAAAAAATTAAAAAAAAAATAAAAACCTCTAAAACTCCCCAGGAATTCAACTGCCAAGGTGCTTCCTCTATGAATTGCATGTATTTTGCTCGGCAATTGTAGGTAATCGCTCAGCAATTACAGCATCACTGCTATCAGGGTTCATTGTTGAACAGCTATCAGCCCCAATTTGTCCACACAAACACAGATGTTAGTTCTTCATAAAATTAAGTAACATCCAAGACAGGATATCAGGAGAGGGCGAACAAAAGAGCCGAAAACGTTGTTTCTGTGCACGTACGGAAGGTGAACTCTGTACGGAGTTCGGTATATTAGGATATGCTCTGGGGCTAGGACTGTGGGGGCTGGAATAACGTCCCCAATGATTTCCACACCCCAAGGGATCTGTGAATTTGCTGCTTTACACGGCAAAAAAGGACCTTGCAGGTATAAGTAATGATGTTGAGATGGAGAGATTATCTGGTTGGGCTCAGTGTGGTCACAAGGATCCTTACGAAATAGGAGGGGGGAGGCAGGAAGTCAAGGGGAGTGTCATCTGAAGATGGGGCGAGGGACCACGAGTCAGCGCAGGGCACCTTCTGGAAGCTGGAGAAATAAGGGAGCAGATTCTTCCCTTGAGCTTCCAGAAGCAATGTAGCCCCCGTGACGCCTTGATTTCGTCCGAATAAGAAGCATTTTGGACTTCCGACCTCCACAGCTATAAGAGAATAACTTTATTTTAAGCCACTAAACTTGGGGTAACTTGTGGCAGCAGCCGTGGATAACCAATACAGAGACTTTGGAAAAAATCACTTGCCAGTGTGTCTTTTTAGTTTACCTTTAATTTCTATTTTTTAAAGTTTATTCATTTATTATTTCAGAGAGGGAGAGTGAGAGGGAGAGTGAGCGAGAGAGCGAGCACACAAGCAAGGGAGGGGCAGAGAGAAGAGGTTAAAGGCAGAATCGGAAGCAGGCTCCAGGCTCTGAGCTGTCAGCACTGAGCCCAAGATGGGGCTCGAACTCACCACCGGGACATCGTGACCTGAGCCAAAGTCGGACGCTTAACCAGGTGCCCCAGGTTATCTTTAAAATGGAACTAGGACAGTCAATGCAGTATGGAGATAGTTTAAGAAACACATCAAGTGCACGCAGGGGCTGCTAAAATGCAATTCTATTTTCTGTCACCCTTTCCCTTCCTCTTATCCCTGCAATAGGCAGGTGGAAAAAAAAAAAAAGGACTTAAGGGTAGGTTAAAATAGGAATAGGCAGACAACCTATTTTAAAATATGACGAATGTCCTTAAATTAATATCAGTAACAAGTTAACAAAAACATTGTCACCCTGTTAATAACCCCCCCAAAAAAATCAGTTTTAATGCTATTTATAGTTGGCATAGCCTTTATATAAATAAAATCAAAGCAAAATGCCAACACTGAGAAAGGGGGAGAAGGTGGCCCCTTTCTTTGGCTTTGCTTTGTTTTACACAAAGTCCAGGGTCCTTAAGTCCTGGGAGAATTCGGAGAATAAGTGGCACACGTTTATTCTGCAAAGAAATGTGCCTACGACACACCCAGAACCTGTGCTGAGTGCCAAGAATATTTAGAAGAGCCAGGCGTGGTACCTGGCTTCAAGAAGCTCCTGTGGGGGGCGCCAAAGAGTACTGTTCGGAGGAATGAATTTGTAAAGGACCAAACTGTTTGAGGCCTTGCAAAAAGCCAAGATTACTTTTACACTTTAGGAATAATAAGAAGAAGAAGATGACCTTGGAAATTGTGAGAATGTTAACTGGACTTGACAATGTTGGCTGCCTGCCAAGTACACGCTCCTCTCTCCTAAAAGGTTCCTGATTTAATCCCAGCACCTCTACGTCCCCCCAGGTACAGGACTCAGGGGGAAGTTGACACCTGCTCTCAGCTCCAGTCATGGGAAGTTCAAACATTCAGCCTCAAGCCAAAAAGTACCCTGCAGTGGTCCTGGAGAAAGTCACCGGTCAGGGGCAAGCACACGTTGTAAGCTGAAAATTCATCTCTCTCGAGGGACAGGCTTTACTTCTAAATGTAAATTCAAGTCAGAGTGGAAATAGATCCGTCCTAAGTAGGAAAGACGACAATGCTCAAAACGAATTAAATGAGGAAGAGCATAGTTTCACCTCTCTGCCGAGATATTATGGCTGGATTTGCAGGACAAGGACCAATAAAATAGTGACAAATGACAAAACTTCTCTCGGATGCGAGGATTAATCTCTGCAGCTTCTGTTTGATAAACATCCATCCTGCAGGCCCGCCCTTGAGGCAAAAGCCTGTGAAAAGCCCCTTTGTCCATAAAGATTAGTTATTTTAACCCACCAGCTACCAGTATACCCAGCAAGGAGTCCTGTTGGAGGCTTTACAGGGAGAAATTTCCCAAACTCTGAAAAGGGTCAAACTCCTCCCTCGTGTCACTGCACAGTACTCAAATGTTATAGGACATTAGAAACACGCGGCGACAACCATTTCCCTACCCTAGAGGTTTACCTGAGACCAAGTGCAAGATCTTAATCCTAGTAAATAATTGAAAGACTGTCAGGGAGGATAGCAAACCACTTTTTAGTGCTGCAGATTACTAATTAATACCTTCAGACTTGCTTTTTACAAGCTCTTGGGGATTCTCTTTTTTTGGAGGAGAGCTAGATATTCTCTAACTCTTCTCAGGGATAGAAGAAGCAAAAGTGAAACTAAAAATATCCGCGTATATATAGGACGCCCAAAGGATTTTTTAGATAACATCTCTGAATATGTAATTAAGTAGCATGAGAGCCAATATCTTCGTCCAAATTCTCGGTAATTATAGGTACCTAAATAAAACAATCGGGTGCTTGTCTTTTCAGAACAAGAATCTACGTTTCCCTTGCAGGAGATCTCAGAGCAGATGACTTCAGTATCTCTTTGGAAATAACAAGAATGCCAGTGTTGGTCCCATCGGGAACAATTAGAGGGAGAAGAAACGGGGGTTAGAAATAGAAATGGTATAGAGCCAGGGGCAGAGAGAGGAGTAAAAGCTGGGAGATAGGAAACCAGGTCCCAGAACTCTGCTTCTATATTTCTGTAGAACCAGCCACACATGGGCGCTGACAGGCCAGGCTGTGGGCAGTGTCTCTGGGGCGTGAACCGAGGCAGCGGGGATTAGCAGCTAAGTTTTTTAGGCAAAAGATCATAAAGGCATTGAACACTTAGGCGGGTGGAGAACCACTTTTAGAATTAAAATACTTCTCAGTCTATCTGTCGCAAAGCCAGATGAAGAAGTTTCTAGCGAACAGGAACGGTGAGATGGAAACGACCACATACCCGTTATTATTAACTGCAAAAATGTCATGGAGAGTCTCCTCTGTGTGTTTTATTTGTGGCCTTATTCTCCTGAAAGTTCAAGCAGATACACGACTTCTGGACTCAGCGCCGCCCCAGGAACACCTGAACGGTGTTTTGTTTTCCAAACACGCACGGAGGAGCCCTGAACGCCAAGGAAATACAGCCAGGTCAGCACCACTGAATAGAATCAGGGCTGACCCAGAGGGCGAGGAGCGAACACTGAACAGACTTGGCAGAGGGCCCGGCTTTTGAGCTTTCAAAGGAGGAGGGATACAAGGAATAGCTTTTAGCCAAACAATAAGTGACCTTGGGGAAGTCAGTGCACCTTTCTGCACCTCAGGGGCCTCAGCTGAAAAGGATGGAGTCTGATTATTTCAGCTGCTTTTTAATATACACACACACACACACACACACACACACACAAATAGATGGGGAAAGTTATCCCAGCGCCTATTATATAAAATAAGAAAGTCTGTACTAACTGGTTGAAAGTGAGGGGAAGTCTAGGGAACCCCTAATTTCAGGCCAGCCCACCCTGAAGCCCCAAGCCTTTTTCTGGAATGCCTCCTTGAAATAGGTCAGAGTCAGTTTGAAAACCACGGACCTTAATTTCTGTCAGACCTCGCGTAGCTTTCTGTAATTAACCTTGGGCCTCGAGTACCGGGGCTAGATAGGTATTCCGACCTCGAGGTCTTGAAAGGATTTGATAAACTCTGCACCAATGTCCTTGCAAGGTCGTTTTCCTTATCTCTGTTGGTTTTTTTCAGACCTGAGCTGTAAATGCGTTTTCCAAAGGTCAAGTTTGAGACAGAGCCCACAGGAATTCGCCTCTGGGGCAATGGTGTTCGGCTGTGCACTTTAAATGGAAGCAATAGGAAACTCACCATCTAGGGCTAAGGGGGATCAAATCTACGTGGGGGATGGCACGGCCTTCCTTAAAAATAAGTTTAAGGGGCGCCTGGGTGGCTCAGTCGGTTGAGCGTCCGGCTTCGGCTCAGGTCATGATCTCTCAGTTTGTGAGTTCGAGCCCCTGTCTGTGCTGACAGCTCAGAGCCTGGAGGCTGTTTCAGATTCTGTGTCTCCCTCTCTCTCTCTGCCCCTCCCCCACTCATGCTCGCGCGCGCGCGCGCGCGCTCTCTCTCTCTCTCTCTCCCCCTCTCTCAAAAATGAATAAACGTTAAAAAAAATAATAAGTTTAAGACCCAGGGGCGCCTGCGTGGCTCAGTCTGTTAAGCATCTGACTTCAGCCCAGGTCATGATCTCACGGCTCGTGAGTTTGAGCCCCGCGTTGGGGTGCCGACAGCTCAGAGCCTGGAGCCTGCTTCGGATTCTGTGTCTCCCTCTCTCTCTACCCCTCCCTAGCTCATGCTTGCACTCTCTCGGTCAAAAAATAAATACACCTAGGGGCACCTGGGTGGCTCAGTCGATTAAGCGTCCGACTTCAGCTCAGCTCGTGATCTTGCAGTTTGTGAGTTTGAGCCCCACGTCAGGCTCTGTGCTGACAGCTCAGAGCCTGGAGCCTGCTTCGGATTCTGTGTCTCCCTCTCTCTCTGTTCGTCCCTCACTCATGCTCTGTCTCTCTCTCCCCTTCAAAAATAAAAACATTAAATAAATGTAAAAAAAAAAAAGTTTAAGACCCAAAGCTCTTTTATAATACACACAGAACAGCAGCACTCCCTTCACCATGGCCTTGCTTTAGAGAAGTTTTACAGACTGAGGAGGAAGAAGCTACTGAACGCAGAGCAGATGGCCTGTGACAACAGGCCAGGGAGAGGGAAGGGCCCAATGTCTGGGGGTCACGAACACGGGCTCCGGAGGCAAAGGTCTCCCAGCGAATCCCAGCTGCTCCCCCACACGCTACCTGAATAGTCTCACACCAATGACGCGATCTCCCAGGGCCTCAGTTTCCCCTTCTGCAAATGGGAATAATAACAGTAATTACCCCTCAGCGACGCCGGCAAGATTAAATAAATCAGTAGCGCTGACGGAGCGTGCAAAGCAGTCCTTGCAGGGCCGGGCGGGAAAACAAAAGAGCTGCCAGCCACGGACGAGGATGTAGCCACCAAGATTTCTCAGAAATGCATGCAGGTCACCTGGGGCACCTTGTTAAAGTGCAGCTTTTGAAGGATCACCTGGGGAGGGGGGGATGCTGTGCGGGCCACCGATCTCCCAGGTGATCCGTATGTTGCCAAGTTGTCAAGCCTCGGACCACGCTTTGAGTAGAAAGGTCAGCCCCCTGAAGAGCTTTTAAAGCCAAAAGTCAAGGGGCGCCTGGGTGGCTCAGTCGGTTGAACGTCCGACTTTGGCTCAGGTCATAGATCGAGCCCCGTGTTGGGCTCTAAACTGTCAGCGCAGAGCCCTCTCAGGATCCTCAGTCCCCCCTCCCCCCTCTGTCCCTCCCCTGCTTGAGCTCTCGCTGTCAAGAATAAATAAACATTAAAAAAAAAAAAGTCAAGCTCTCAGAGTTAATCCTCCCTGTTAGAGGAAGTCTCAATGGGAGTTTAGGAGCATAGGATAGCGTGATCAAAGCAACAGGTCAAAATGCTGGTGGCAAACCAGAAGGGGACCGTTAGCAAAATCCATGGACGACCCTCCAGTAGGGTCTGAACACAGGATCTGAGCCCAGACAGGCACCTAGATGGCAGGAAGGACTAAAGGGAAGACAGGTGTAAGAGATGCCCCACCGAAGCAGCAGCAGGATCAAATAACCACCTGATAATGCGGAAAGAAGGCAGCCATCTCGGGCTCCTTGCCTTTATCGAGAAGGGTTTGCATAAATTCCTGGATGACAAACCTTATTTCCTTAAAGGGAATGTTTGTGCCACTGTTAGCACCCTGTGGAATCCCGGCTCGAAAACAAGGTTCTCTGACCTCCGTAGGCAGGGGCGTCTGTCCTTATGTTCTCTGTTAATAGGGAGGCAGCAGTTTGCTTTATTTTTTTAAGGTTTTTATTTTTATTTGTTTTGAGAGAGAGAGAGAAAGAGGGATAGGAACAGAGAGAGAGAGAGGAGAGAGAATCCCAAGCAGCTCCACACTGTCAGCGCAGAGCCCGACACGGGGCTTGAACTCACAAACCATGAGATCTTGACCCGAGCTGAGATCAAGAGTCTGACGCCCAACCGACTGAGCCACTCGGGCGCCCCAGCTTTGTTTATTTATTTATTTATTATGAATGAACTTAAGGAAAGGTAAAAACTAAGAAGAAAGTATGCCATATCCCGTTAAGACTGATGGTTTGGGAGGAAGTTCTGATTTTTTTTTAAGCCCAACTGGGGAAATTCTCTGTCACCTCGAGTTACGTCTGCATTCGCGTGCACGTGTTCAACCTGCACGCTCACCCTCACCCATTTCTGAGGGTTGCCACGTTGGGCACAAGCTTGGCCACGATCATTTTTTGAGACAGGCGATACCTTTTTGTGCTTGGGATTGTGGGAGAAGAGGGCTATCAGCCTATGGTGTCCAGATCATTAGCCATTTATGGAGACTGGGGCCTCTCCGGAAAAGTACCTTCTGTGGTTGGGACAAATGTCCCAAAAGGCAACAGATTCAGGATGAAAACTCTACTTTGCATCTATTCGGCCAGAATTTCTAATCTAGAGCCCAGAGATTGAGAAGGGCAAATTCACAGAACTTGGTGTCTCTTCTTTCTTTTTTTTTTAATTTTTTTATTGTTTATTATTTTTGAGAGAGACAGAGAGCAAGCAGGGAAGGGGCAGAGAGAGAGGGAGACACAGAACCAGAAGCAGGCTCCAGGCTCTGAGCTCTCAGGACAGAGCCCGACGCGGGGCTCGAACTCACAGACCGTGAGATCATGACCTGAGCTGTAGTCAGCCGCTCAACCGCCACCCAGGCGCCCCAGTGACTCTTCTTTCAATAGAATCTGTAATTTGCAAGGTTTTGGTCCTGCTACTTCTCTCTGAAAGACTAGGCTTTGGTGGACGTGCCATTGCACACTGCAGGAATATTTATAAAATAAACACTTCTTCAAGCTACTTATTTTATTTTTTCTAATGTTTGTTTATTTTTGAGAGACAGAGACAGAGCACCAGCATGGGAGGGGCAGAGAGAGAGGGAGACACAGAATCCGAAGCAGGTTCCAGGCTCCGAGCTGTCGGCACAGAGCCCGACGCGGGGCTCGAATTCACAAGCCACGAGATCATGACCTGAGCTGGAGTTGGACGCTCAACCGACTGAGCCACCCAGGCCCCCCAGGCTATTATAAGACACTATCATGTTCATCCACCAAGCACAAACCAAGCAATGCCCAACCTTTAAAAAGAAAATTGAAAGGGCACCGGGCTATGGCAGGTGGTGGAGCATTCAACTTTTGATCTCAAGGTTGTAAGTTTGAGCCCCATGCTGGGTAGAGAGAGGACTTAAAAATAAAATCAAGGGAAATTGAAAATGGCAAATCTTTTCTAAACAGAGGTCATGTCTGTGTCGATCATTGGTTCATTGTTTGCACTGCAGTGATGGAAGGTTAACAATAAGTAAGATTATTTCAGTTAGCAATATGATAAAATTAAAGCCAGATAATGTAATACAAAGGGGGCATGTGTGTGTTGGGGGTTGCTCTTCACGGAACACCCCTTTGAGCTGGGCCCCGCCTTGGGAGGTGAGCCGGTTCCTTTAGGGTCTGAGGGTTAGGGACCTCTTAGGGGCATCTGGGTGGCTCAGTCTGTTGAGCGGCTGCCTTTGGCTCAGGTCATGATCTCGTGGTCCGTGAGTTCGAGCCCCGCGTCGGGCTCTGTCCTGAGAGCTCAGAGCCTGGAGCCTGCTTCAGATCCTGTGTCTCCCTCTCTTTCTGCCCCTCCCCTGCTCATGCTCTGTTTCTCTTTCTCTCAAAAATAAATAAAATTTTTTTTTCAACGTTTTTTTTTTATTTATTTATTTTTGGGACAGAGAGAGACAGAGCATGAACGGGGGAGGGGCAGAGAGAGAGGGAGACACAGAATCGGAAACAGGCTCCAGGCTCTGAGCCATCAGCCCAGAGCCTGACGCGGGGCTCGAACTCACGGACCGCGAGATCGTGACCTGGCTGAAGTCGGACGCTTAACCGACTGTGCCACCCAGGCGCCCCTAAATATTTTTTAAAAAGAGAGAGAGAGAGAGACCTCTTAGTAAAAAACCCCAATAGTGCACTGGAACATGATGGTTTGGGATTTAGGGAGGCACCGACAGTCCCTGAAACAGTTTCAGATAAGAGCCTAATGTGATCTACTCCAACAAGACTAGAACAAATCTTGGGTCGGAAACAGTGAGAAGAAGCCCTGCTTAAATTCTTTCATTTTTTGATTTCTTAAACTTTATGAGAAAATACCATTAATTAGCAGTGCTGAACTTAAACTGGGGTGGAGTCATGCTGCTCCCACAGTCAGGTAGCCACATGATTTCCTAGAGTCACATCTCTTTGCTAATAGGCTCCCAGTCCTTTTAATTAATTGCGCTTATTATTACTATTTTCAGGAATCAAGACTTTCCAACCTATAAAGACAATTACATGACGATTACTTAGGAAGCCTGAGAAGGACTGGCCGTGTCCCTTGAAGGGGAAACAGAAGAAACGAGAATGAGCAAGGGTTTCTTCTCTCGTCCTGACATCCAGATAGAATGACAAGTTGGGTGATCTCACCGATGGCTAGTGGGTGTTCGTTCGGTGATTAAAGTTTCAGGATGGCGACACCGAAAGTCAATAAAATGGAAATAAAATGGAAGGACAACTTCTCTGAATGAAAGAGCTCGAAAGGAGACTGTGTGTGAGCCGTAATCATCTGCTCAGCTGGCATGTGTCAGGGTCCCCCAGTCTGTGTCCCAGAATAAGAGCAGCTCGAGAGGACTGAACACAAGGTGGCCCTTGTTCACAGCGGGGGGTTTGGCGGGGTTTGAGCTTTGTTTTTGGTGCTTTTTGTTTTTGTTTTGTTCTCCTGCCAACCCGTCACCTTTCAGCTCATCCTCTGCACATCTGATATCTTGTGTTTCTTTTCCTCAAGAGCTGGCTCTCAGAATGGGCACCGGCAGAAAGGATGGACCAGTAGGTGTCAAAGATGGTGAGGCTGTGACAGTGACCCACAGCGGCAACCGTGCCCCCACCTGAATCTAGAAACGAGTCCTCCAACTCGACAGAACACGGTCTCATCATTGCTTTCAGAACCCGGTGCCTAACACACACAATTATTTGCTTACGAAGCAAACCTAGGAATGAGAGAGAGAGAGAGAGAGAGAGAGAGAGAGAGAGAGAGAGAGAGAGTAGGACAGCCCTTTGCAGAGACTAAAGATGGGGCCTCTGCTGGGAGAATTTCCTCCCCAGGCAATAAGAACAGGGCAGGAGTCAACACAAAGAACAGGAATAACCATTCCCATTTTTAACGGGGGGTGGGGAGGCATGGGACAACCAGCCGCCCTTTAAATTCTCAAAATGTGTTAAGAACTTAACTGTTTTTCAAAAACATTTTGGATCTGCTAAAACCTGAAACACATTGTACGAAACATTCTTCCCCCTAATTGTTAAGCCCTTGCGTATTCAGGGGGATTTTTGGTGCAGATGTTTCTGATTCGTTTATATTAACTTATCAAAATGACATTTGGAAGAGCTATATGTTCAAGAAGGAGTCTCATAAGCTTGGAGTTCATTAGTTTTAACCCAGAAATTTCACCCACCCCTCCCGCCCCGACGCACACACTCCGCATCCAGAACTTGGAAGGGCCGATTCCGTTCTGTTTTAAAAGCGTGGCGGGAACTTACCCAATTCCTAATTCCCTTCAGAAGGCATTTTCTACAGCATTAAGAGGCACCACCGGAATGTTAGAAAGTTATCTGGGCACATACAAGGTTTTCTTCTTGGTGAGCATTCGCGTACACAGATTTATAAACAAACATTTAAGTGCTACAAAAACGAAATGGAAGTCGGACAGTTTTGCGCCCGAAGTCAAGGGGATTTTTATCCAGAGGCTTTCCTGCTTCTTTCTTGTTCCTCTGGGCAAAAGAGACACAGAATTTTTAACTTGGAGTCTGTTGCTGTTGTTTTAATATGAAATTTATGGTCAAATCGGTTTCCATACAAGACCCAAAACTTGGAGATTTCTTTGCCGAAGGCGAGCGTGTTAGTGGGTGTGTGTGGACACGGACGGAGAGGGAGCAAAGCAAATAAACCTTCTCCGTGCTACCTGTGCCCGTTTCTTGAATCCAGCCTTCTACTCCTCTGAGCTCTCCGGGAATCCAAGACGGTAAGCTTAGTACTTTGGAACCATGTGTCTTTCTCGATCCGCCCCCACACCCTGGGGCACTGTCACTAACCGGCAGTGGGCGTCGAAGGGCATCAGATGGGAAAGATCCGGGAAGGACAGGTGGATGGACGGACGGAAGGGAGGGGCTGTTTCCCAAGACCCTCACTCCCTCTGCAATCCCCTTAAACCTCGTCCGCGTGAAAAAAGCTGGGGAGGTTTCACCGATTTCCGTCATGGTCTCAAACTGCAGTTCCCTCCGCAAGGCTCTCTCTGAGCAAGTTTAAAGCCACTCATCACAAAAATAGATGTAGGAAAAGCTTTGAAATAGTGTGCACACACATGAAAGGGCACTAAGAAGGAAACCATGCTGGGTCAGAACAATGGTCCTCCCCACCCAGCCTGTCCCTGGCACACTCTGGTTTCTTTGTGCCTTGTGAATGCCGTTTTTTGTTTTGTTCTGTTTTTTTTTTTCTTTTAATGCTTATTTATTTTTGAGAGGGAGAGAGAGACAGAGCGACAGCAGGGTAGGGGCAGAGAGAGAGGGAGACAGAGAATCCAAAGCAGGCTCCAGGCTCTGAGCTGTCAGCACAGAGTCTGATGTGGGACCCGAACCCACAAACTGTGAGATCACCACCTGAGCTGAAATCAAGAGTCAGGTGCTTACGAGACTGAGCCACCCAGGTGCCCTGGACTTTCTCATTTGTGAAGCGGATATGTGTATCTTCACCCACACAGTGGGTATAAGACCAGCTCCCTTGCAAAGATGTGTGGAAGAGGAAATGAAGTCACGTATGTAAACCACGTTGTGCCACATCAGACACACGATATGTGGCTCAATAAATAGTAGTTATATTTGCATTGTTTTTATTAATAGTATAAATAATAAGAAAACATCAGAAGTAGCCACTTATAGGGGAACACGAAGAGGGAAAGGAGTCAGAGGATTTGAAAAACAAAGACATCATAGAGGAGGCAAGGAGGCTGGGAAACCGTGACAGAAGGCAAAGGGCAGGGGGGCATTCAGCCGAAGGAACAGTGAGTGCGGAGCCACGGAGGCAGCAAGCCGGTGTCCCGGACTTGGGCCACGTCCTGTAAGCTAGAGTGTAAGGTATTTACAAGATCTGCTGGTGGCAGGGCCGGAAGGGGACCAGAGGCAGACAGAGGAGTACTGAGAACCGTGGGTGATGGGGGGGGGGGGGGCACTGAGTGTGAGCCAGGAATGACCTGGTCAGAGATGTGCTCTAAAATTTTTTTTTTCAAACGTTTATTTATTTTTGGGACAGAGAGAGACAGAGCATGAACGGGGGAGGGGCAGAGAGAGAGGGAGACACAGAATCGGAAACAGGCTCCAGGCTCCGAGCCATCAGCCCAGAGCCTGACGCGGGGCTCGAACTCACGGACCGCGAGATCGTGACCTGGCTGAAGTCGGACGCTTAACCGACTGCGCCAACCAGGCGCCCCCAGAGATGTGCTCTAAATGGCCACCGTGCTCGCAGTCTGTCCTTTCTCAGTGAGCTCCCACGTCTTTCAGATGCAGAGCGTCCAAGGGCTGGGCACAGACAGGCAACCACAGGTGCCCCCAACCGCTTCCCACACTGTGCTCACGGAGGGTGTGACAGCCAGTCGGCCCCTGCCACCCACAGTCCCTCAAACCAACGCGAGCCTCTCTCCGCTCCCATTTCGCCCCTGAGATAAAAGCTGGGCGACTCCGAGAGTCTCCACTGGCCACGCTGGAAGACGAAGAAAGCTTCCTTTCTGTTTTTGGCCTTGGCCGAGTCATGTGGGATCTGATGATACAGTTATTTAGCAAGAAACCACAGAAACAAAAACAAGTTGATGAAACCCAGAGAAGGCGAGTTCTTCCGCGGACAGTGACTGAACCCCACAGGGCCACGCGACGACCCACCCTGAACAAACCCGTAGGCTCCCGGTGTCAGCTCAGCTCTGTCACCGGCTGCCACATGCTTCATTCAGATGCCACACAGGGGACCACAGTTCCTAGACCTAAGGACACAGAATTCACTGGAAATACCAACGTGCGGAAAACGTGGTTCTCATTTCTTTTCACAAAACGCGATTTCCAGAAAGTGCCGTGTGACTAGAACCGATGACCCTGATGCGTCAGAGATGGTCAGAGAAACGTGGGGTTTGCAGCCTCGATGAGCAAGGGAACCAGACCAAGTTCAACAAGCGGTGGCATTCTGCTGCTGAGAGGGACAAGGGTGAATCAGGGAGGGCGCGGATGGGCAGGCAGAGGAGAGAAAAAGAAAAGGGTTGGGGGTCCTCGCACCTCAATTTCAGAAGGGTGAACGGAGGCCCATGTATGCAAAGCCCTGTCCACTGCCTCACGCACACGCGCCCAGGCTCCCTTCCTGCAGCTCTCCAGGCCACGACGGCGACCCTCCCCGCTAAGACAGTCCTCGACACACTGTCTGAGATGGAGGCTGCTCTGGTGCAAATCATGACTTCAGGGTCACGTGTGTCCTTGTTCGCCGCCCACGCCGGCGGCACGGGGTCCACTTGTTTGAAATTCAGAATTTCAGGTCTCATCCCAGACCTGCAGGATCACTGGGAATTTTAAGCAGCTCTCCTAGGTGATTTGCATGCATACGAAAAGTTGAGAATATTGATGCTCGAGAAGCGCTAATCTATATCTACTGAGAAGACAAACACCGTGTGTGAACGTACTGAAACCATACAGTTCTCTCCAGGCCTGCGCAGCATGCAAGGGGAAACAACTGGAAAGGTACAAGATCATTCCAGGAAGCACAAGCAAGTGCGTTGCAACGGAAAGTAGACTGGGGGTCGCCGAGGGTCGGCACCGCGGGGAGAGACCGCTAATGGGGACGGATTTCTTTTTAGGACGATGGAGATGCTTGCAAACTGATCACGGTGGTGGCCGCCTAACTCTGGGAGTGGACTAAAAACCAAAGAAAGCGGCGAACTGCACGGTATGTGAATTACACCTCAACAGAGCTTCAAAGTAGACACAAAAGCACTGGAGAAGCTTGGAAATCCCAAACTGAAAACTTGCGATTTCTGTAACAGAGACCACGTGGGGAACCGGATCTTGAAGGGGAGCTCAGCTAAGAGGCTGTCCCAGTTGGCTGAGGTTGAAGGGGTCGGTTAGGGAGGGGAGTTTCTTTCAAGGCAGAGGCATTGAAATGGTCCACTGGCTCTTACAGGATTCAGTGCTGCCTTTAGAGCCAGGCTACCAGGACCCATGCCCTGGACTCTGTGATTCGCGCCCCACATTGACCATCCTTGAACCACGTCCTTTCTCACAGAACAAGGGAAGGTGTTCAGTCTTCTAGATTGTTCTCCAGGCTCTTGGGATCCCAGCATTCTTTGCTCAAATGCCTAAGCCTGCATACAGGGCTTGCACCTTCTCTCCCCCCAAGTCTGTCCTCCCTAGTCTGGACAGGAACACCAGTGTGCACTCCCCAGACCCGAGGGCTAGCCATTGGTGGGGGACGTAGACAGAGCCCAGGCACATGGCCAGTCCATCATGCAGTCCTGGCTGAGTGGGTGACAGGCTGGCTCCCTGTCTTTGCAACGTTCCAGTGTGGGACTCTGGAAGCCTGAGAATTCTAAACACGAACCCGGCTTACCAGGTCGCGGGAAGATACAGATGTCAAAGTAGGAGGTCACAACGTGTCATACTTAATGCTCCGTCAGCTAAATGAACGACTTTAAAATATGTTGACCTATGGGATCTCTGTGTGCCGTTGTGAGCTTGTCCTAAAACCCTGCAGGTTTAGAGGTCGATCATTTTTTCTTCTTCTAAGTTTATCAAGCAGTGAGTATTTCTGATCTCCCCAGCATGTCAGATTTTATAGGTAAACGTTAATTATTCATTAAAGGCCATCTTATCTTTTCATTACTTCATACAATAATAAATACCAAGGATTTATTTTTGCTCCAAAACAGTACAGGAAGCTTTAGGATAAGAATCAGCTTAAATGTGTTAGTTTTCATGTTTGCCTCGTATTTGCAAAACAAAAGGTGATTAAAACAAAAAGGGGTTGTGTTTGGGGGGAACTCCCAGGAATTAAAAAGCAATGAGAAAAGGCACTCCTGAGCTACTTTTCTTCTAAAAGATGGAAAAGGACATCCTTGGGGAAAAAAAGCAAGCCGCTGGAAACTAGTTTTTTGTTTGTTTGTTTGTTTGTTTGTTTTTGAATAACAGAAACAGCTTAACTAGAACTTTGGGGGGAAAGAAGAAACTTAATGAGTTTAAGCATGAGAGTTTGCAGAGTCTCTCCTGGCTGTCCAATTCTTCGTAACTGATGGTTTGGTAACAGAATTCTAGAAGGGGGCGATTTGTTCTTGGCACACACAACCCAACATCTGAGCAGGAGAAGTAACCTCACTTTTGCGCCCTCCAAACTATTATGGTTCTGGAATTACTTTTTTTCCTGCTGAGCTGTGAGGCCAAGGCCAAGCTCACAACCTTCCTCTGCCCTCCCGTGAGGGTACAGATGTCACCCACGCCTGATGCCAAGCAGACTGCCTCCCACTCAGATGTATTTGCAGAACAGGCCCCCCTAGCCCTTCTGCCTCCCCCTGCTCCCCACCCCATCATCTGGATTCCTTGTGGGAACTCTGTAGCTCTTTCTTTGTAGTGAGGATTAAATTTAAATACAACAATTTGTATAGCACATGTTTCGAAATTTCAATCATTTTGGAAACCGGGGAGCTAGGGGACATGGGAGAGATGATCTCAGATAAGAATGAATTTGTAAGTTGCCATACGGCTGCTCCATCCAATATGGTAGCCATATGTGGCCATTTACATTTAAATTTAATTAGATTAAAAAATCCAGTTAGTTGTACTAGTCACATTTCCAGCGCTCAACAGCCCCATGTGACTAATGGCTACCAATTTGGACAGCACAGAAAGTTCCAATGCATGTGCTGAATGGGAAGAGAGTTTTCATGTTTTCTTCTATAGTTCCAGCCAAGCCTGCTTTAACTCTGTTGTTGCTACTATGATTTCTTATACGGTCACATTTTTGCAACTTAACGCAATTTATTCTTAAATTCTAAAAGTGGAGCGTGGTGATACATTATCTACATAGCTGCACAGATACTTCACAGCTTGGCTAATGTACTAAAAACCACGGAGTTAGACATTCTAAAAGGGTGAATTGGGTGGTGTGTGAGTTATTCTCGGTTTAAAAAGGCCCAACTGGTCAAATATCAAGTGATAATTTCATAAATCCTCCTCGTCAAGTATCATAGAGCAGCCAAAATGACCTTATTCAAACGTAAAGCAGAGGAGGGTCTGGGTGGCTCAGTAGGCTAAGCGTCCAACTTCAGCTGAGGTCATGATCTCGTGGTTGGTGAGTTTGACCCCCATCGGGCTCAGCGCTGACAGCTCGGAGCCTGGAGCCTGCTTCGGATTCTGTGTCTCCCTCTCTCTCTGCCCCTCCCCCACTTGTACTCTTTCTCTCTCTCTCAAAGATAAACGTTTAAAAAAATGTAAAGCAGAGAGAACCAATTCATTTCTAAAAACAAACAAAACAAACAGTGGCTCCACCCTCCAACGAACGACTCTCCCTTGCACTTGGGAGTCCAAATGCATGTTCAAGGCTGGAGGTCTGACCACTGCACATCTTTCCTTTCTCTCTAGGGGCCCACCTCCTTTTCTATGCTCCAACCCCTCTGGCCTTCTTTTATTTGTTTTAAATTTATTTATTGTTTAATTTACATCCAAGTTAGTTAGCATCTAGTGCAACAATGATTTCAGGAGTAGATTCCTTAACGCCCCTTCCCCATTTAGCCCATCCCCCCTCTCACAACTCCTCCAGCAACCCTCTGTTTGTTCTCTAAATTGAAGAGTCTCTTCTGTTTTGTCCCCCTCCCTGTTTTCATATTCTTCTTGCTTCCCTTCCCTTACGTTCATCTGTTTACTATCTTAAATTCCTCGTGTGAGTGAAGTCGTATGATACTTGTCTTTCTCTGACTAATTTCCCTTAGCATAATGCCCTCCCGTTCCATACCCGTAGTTGCAAATGGCAAGATTTCATTCTTTTTGGTTGCCGAGTAATACTCCATTGTGTGTGTGTCACATGTGTACCACATCTTCTTTATCCATTCATCTGTCCATGGACGTTTGGGCTCTTTCCATACTTTGGCTATTGTCAATAGCGCTGCTATAAACATTGGGGCGCATGTGCCCCTTCAAAACAGCACACCTGTACCCCTAGGGTAAATACCTAGCGTGCAATTGCCGGGTTGTGGGGTAGTTCTATTTTTAGTTTTTTGAGGAACCTCCATCCTGTTTTCCAGAGTGGCTGCACCAGCTTGCATTCCCACCAACAATGCAAAAGAGATCCTCTTTCTCCGCATCCTCGCCAACATCTGTTGTTGCCTGAGTTGTTAATGTTAGCCATTCTGACAGGTGTGAGGTGGTATCTCATTGTGTTTTTGATTCGTATTTCCCTGATGATGAGCGAGGTTGAGCATTTTTTCATGTATCTATTCACCATCTGGAGGTCTTCTTTGGAAAATTGTCTATTCATGTCTTTTGCCCATTTCTTCACTGGATTCTTTGTTTTTTGGGTGTTGACTTTGATAAGTTCTTTATGGATTTTGGATACTAACACTTTATCTGATATGTTGTTTGCAAATATCTTTTCCCATCCCATCGGTTACCTTTTAGTTTTGCTGAATGTTTCCTTCACTGTGCAGACGCTTTTTATTTTGATGAGGTTCCAATAGTTCATTTTTGCTTTTGTTTCCCTTACCTCTGGAGACGTGTTGAGTACGAGATTTCTGTGGCCAAGGTCAAAGAGGTTTTTGGCTGCTTTCTCCTCGAGGATTTTGATGGCTTCCTGTCTTACATTGAGGTTTTTCATCAATTTTGAGTTTATGTTTGTGTCTGGTGTAAGAAAGGTTCATTTTTCATGTTGCTGTCTAGTTTTCCCAGCACCACTTGAAGAGACTGTCTTTATTCTATTGGATATCCTTTCCTGCTTTGTCAAAGATTAGTTGGCCATACGTTTGTGGGTCCATTTCTGGGTTTTCTATTCTGTTCCATTGACCTGAGTGTCTGTTTTTGTGCCACTACCATACTGTCTTGATGATTACAGCTTTGAAATACATCTTACAGTCTGGGACTGTGATGCCTCCAGCTTCGATTTTCTTTTTCAAGATTGCTTTGGCTATTCGGGGTCTCTTCTGGTTCCATACAAATTGTAAGACTGTTTGCTCTAGCTCTGTGAAGAATGCTGGTGTTATTTTGATAGGGATTGCATTGAATATGTAGATTGCTTTGGGTCGTATTGACATTTTAACAATGTTTGTTCTTCCTATCCAGGAGCATGGAATATTTTTCCTTTTTCTTTGTGTCTTCTTCAATTTCTTTGATAAGCTTTCTATAGTTTTCAGTGTATAGATTTTTCACCTCTTTGGTTATGTGTATTCCTAGGTATTTTATGGTTTTTGGTGCAGCTGTAAATGGGATCGATTCCTTGATTTCTCTGTTGCTTCATTATTGGTGTGTAGGAATGCAACTGATTTCTGTGCATCGATTTTATATCCTGCGGCTTTGCTGAACTCATGGATCAGTTCTAGCAGTTTTTTGGTGGACTCTTTTGGGTTTTCCATGTGGAGTATCATGCCATCTGCAAAGGGTGAAAGTCTGACCTTCTCCTGGCCGATTTGAATGTCTTTTATTCCTTTCTGCTGTCTGATGGCTGAGGCGAGGACCTTCCAATACTATGTTGAACAACAGTCCCTCTGGCCTTCTTTTAATACTTGTTCCTTAAGCATGTTCCAGCCTCACTGGCTGGCTCCTCCTTCTCAATTCTGAGATACCAGCCCCTCAAAGCCTCCCCTTGGAGACGCCTTTTCTGGCCACCCTCTCAGTGGCTCCCACTGCACAACCCTATTCTATTCTCTTCATGGTTCTCTTCATGGCTCCCACCTGGGAGTTTCTCACTCTTTTACCTGTTTGTCTACACTAGGCAGCAAGCTCGCTGAAGGCAGTGAGCCTGACCAACACCTTCCTGTGGAATCCCCAGCATCCAGCACAGTGGCTGCTGTTCTGCTCCCACATAGCAAGCATCCGATAAACACTTGTTGAACAAACAAACAGAGCAACAAAGGGTGAGCCTGCTGTCAACATGCAGTTTGGATAGAAGGGGTCTTAGAATGATCTAGAAGTTCTTTTTTAAGTTTATTTATCTATTTTGAGGAGAGAGAGAAGAGAGAGCGTAAGTGGGGAAGGGGCAGAGAGGGGCAGAGAGAGTCAGAGAGACAGAGAGAGAGAGAGAGAGAGAGAGAGAGAGAGAGAGAGAGAGAGAATCCCAAGCAGGCTCGACGCTGTCAGCACAGAGTCTGATTTGGAACTCACACTTATGAACCACGAGGTCGTGACCTGAGCGGAAACCAAGATTTGGACGCTTAACTGACTGAGCTGCCCAGGTGCCCCTAGAAGTTCTTAATGGTCACCCGGGGAGTTGTGGAAAACACACATGCCTGACCTCACTAGAGTCAGTCTGATCTATCAGATCAGGAGTGGGGCCCAAACTGGTTTATTTATTTATTTTTTTTAAAGGTCCACTGTTTGGTCCAATTGCCTTATTTTCAGAAGAGCTAACTGAGGCTCAGACTCGGCCGAGTTTCTAGCTAATCCAGCAAAAAAGCCTAGGAATCGAGTCTAAGAAGCACAACTATCCAGGAACAAATCCACATGTATTTTGGGTCCCCTTACCTATGAAACCTCTGTGGTTCACGGTTAGGAGAAATCTAATTTGCATCAAGGTGAGGACCTTGCCTAACAGGCCACTTCAAAGTTTATCACAAAGTAGAGTCATATTAGCCCTGAACTCCTTCCTTTCTCTCCGAGGTTCTCCTGGATCAAGGCTTCCACCGTGGCAGAGAGCCGTAGCCAAGTTCACCTTGGCTGCCTTTCTCCAGAGTCTGACGCCCAGAGAAGGATATAAAACGCGGAACCGTGGCAAGAGGAACAAGCCCCGCTGAGCCAGCGGGGATACATCTTCCCTTATCTCTGTCAGAAAGACAAAAACGCCCCCCGCGCCCCCTCCCTCTACCTTCAGACTATTGGCAGGTTTAAGAGAAAAGTCCCCCCGGGGCGCCTGGGTGGCGCAGTCGGTTAAGCGTCCGACTTCAGCCAGGTCACGATCTCGCGGTCCGTGAGTTCGAGCCCCGCGTCGGGCTCTGGGCTGACGGCTCAGAGCCTGGAGCCTGTTTCAGATTCTGTGTCTCCCTCTCTCTCTGCCCCTCCCCCGTTCATGCTCTGTCTCTCTCTGTCCCAAAAAAATAAATAAACGTTAAAAAAAAAAAGAGAGAAAAGTCCCCGATTTGCATTGGCAAAAAAAAAAAAAAAAAAAAAAGACACAAAGTAGAAGAGGTCTCATTCCTGGAGGTCCCAAAGGGACCTTTACAGAAGAAAGTGACGTGATAGAGTCAAAATGTTCACAAAAATGCCTGCACTGTCTTGGAAATTTACCAGATGGCCTCCGGCAGCCTAATCAAAAGAGGCAGTTCGGCGCCCTGGCTGAACACTTGGGTTTCGATCCTCGCTCTGCCATCCACTAGCTGTGTGGCCCTGGCTCCCTGACGAAAACGTCAACCTTCCAGAGCTGTGAAAATTAAATGCATCCATGTGCATGAAGTATTTAGAACAGCGCCTGGCCTATAGAAAGTGCTGAGTGAACGGAAGCTGTTGACCGTGGTAATGACCCATCACCCCACCAGGCACCCAACAACCACCGCTAGGCAATACGTTCCCATGTACCCTGCTACCACACTCACTGATTATGGGGATACATTTTTTTTTAAGTTTATTTTTGAGACAGAGAGACAACACAAGTGGGGGAGGAGTAGAGAGAGAGAAGGGGACACGGAATCCGAAGCAGGCTCCAGCCTCTGAGCTGTCAGCATAGAGCCCGACACGGGGCTGGAACTTCCGAACAGCGAGATCATGACTTGAGCCGAAGTCCCGCACTCAACCAACCGAGCCACCCAGGTGCCCCCACGAAGACTCAGTTTTAATTTTTTTTTTTAACATTTATTTATTTTTGAGACAGAGAGAGACAGAGCATGAATGGGGGGAGGACCAGAGAGAGAGAGGGAGACACAGAATCTGAAGCAGGCTCCAGGCTCTGAGCTGTCGGCAGAGAGCCTGATGCGGGGCTCGAACTCATGGACCGTGAGATCGTGACCTGAGCGAAGTCGGACGCTCAACCGACTGAGCCACCCAGGCACCCCACGAAGACTCAGTTTTAAATCAACGTATCACTGTTCTTTTCCTTCTCTTCCTTCCTTTCATTCACTTAAGACGTTGGAGATCTATCTTCTTTTAGTTTTCGTGCCTTTGTCATGTTATCAGTCTGAAACCTGAAGCTCAGAGCTGCTAAGAGACTACAGTCAACGGGAAACCATGGCAAGCCCTGAATTCTTTCCCCTCAGATAAGAGAAGGGGCATTTGTATCGGAGGTGGCTGTGGTTCCCAGAACAGCTCAGGGCTGAGCACTTCAGCCCCTCAGACATCTGTTCCACACTTTCCAAGCCAGCCACGGATAATGCAGAGGATTTAGGCTCTTGGCACATCAAAATAATTTTTTATATACGTATTAGACTAGATAAAGAGGCAGCTGGAGAATGCCATACATCACAGGTGCCTTCTAAATATTAATATGACTGTCAAAGTATTTGCCATCAATGGGGCGAGAAACGGATTATACTTTTTTTTTTTTCAGATCACACGAAGAAAATACACTAGTCATTTTATAGAGCACTTTTCTCCCTTCAAAACATCCCCCAGATGATTGATTTCACTGGTACTCTGAAAAATTGCTTCTGGAAAGTTTAGAGCGGAGTTGTGTTTTTTTTAAGTCTCTGACTCCAGCTTTTCCTCCCTCTCTTCTCTTTAGTATGGTTTCGATTCATTTTCTGTTTCTTACTCGGAGTGAAGAAATGGCGGGGGTGGGAGGGAGAATTCCATTTAATTATGAGAACAAGAAAGTGTTATCCATTTGGTCAGAATACAGTTTTTTATGCTATGAAGGAGATACACAAAGAGGTTGATATTTATAACTCAGGACAGGATAAACCTTCAATGGTTAAAAAAAAAAAAAGAAGGAATCTGTTACCCTATTTACCCAGAGGGCTCTCAGAACTGACTGGAGATATCCTCCGGTTTGAGTTTGAGTTTTAGGACACACAGGAAGGCAGGAGACAGAAAAGCAGGGTGTTCTCATGTCTCTCTTTCTACTCTCACATGACCAAGGCTCCACACACATGCTCCCCACCTCCAGGAGTCCAGCTGGGACTTCAGGGGAGACATGGTGTCGGAGGTGGGTCCCTCCTGGGTCCCGTGACGAGGTCTGCCAGCCGCTCTCCCACCAGTACACCTTTTAAGGCAACCGCCCCATCAGTAAGCAAGATGATCTCCGCCAGAATCCTTGTGGAATCTGGGATCCTGACCTCAGCTGAGCTCTTCCTGCTTTGGAGAGGCAATCTCTCTGCCTGCCTGTGGATAACAATCGTCCTATCCTCAGCGATGTCCCTTTAGTCTTAAACCGATTGTATGTGGGGCGTCTGGGTGGCTCAGTGGGTTCAGCCTCCGACTTTGGCTCAGGTCATGATCTCACAGTTTGGGAGCTCGAGCCTCGCATCGCGGTGATCCCGAGCCCTGCTTGGGGCTCCTTGCTGCCAGTGTGGAGCCTGCATGGGATTCTCTCTCTCTCTCTCTCTCTCTCTCTTTCTCCCTCTCTCTGCCTCTCATTCATTTGCACGCGCAATCTCTCAAAAACAAATAAACTTAAAAAAAATAATAAACTGTGTTTGTAGAAAACGGCAGCCTATTAACTATGTGGAAGATGGGAAGAGAGGAGGAGGATGGCCTCTGAGAAGTTTCCACAAATGCCTTTATGACGGATAAGAGAGCTTCCACAGTGTCAGAGCCATTAGTCTTGGGAAGGGCGGGCTTTATGGGACTTGGACTCTGACCACGTGACTGCTGATGTCATCCTTGTCCACCAGGCATGGTTCGCTAGGAAATAACGTGGGGCTCTGGAGCAGTTGGTGAATGTTCTCCTAGTCTCAGGGGAGGCTGAGATTCTTTTCAACGTTTATTTATTTTTGGGACAGAGAGAGACAGAGCATGAACGGGGGAGGGGCAGAGAGAGGGAGACACAGAATCGGAAACAGGCTCCAGGCTCTGAGCCATCAGCCCAGAGCCTGACGCGGGGCTCGAACTCACGGACCGCGAGATCGTGACCTGGCTGAAGTCGGACGCTCAACCGACTGCGCCACCCAGGCGCCCCTGAGATTCTTGACTGACAACATTTGATTGAGCTACAAGACGGCAGTTCGTAGGGTCCTAAGCCATGACTACGGAGGTTCTCACCTGGAGGCGGGATCCTGCTGCCTTGAGTCCCTGTTTGAAGTTGGAGACGTGCTCATTTTCCTCTCTTTGCCAACAGGGCCTGGCATCGAAGGGGCCACAGAAGAGCACCCCGCGCTCTGAATTACGGCCGAGGGATCCACTCACGTTAGCCTACACGTAACTGGCTTTTGCAACATTCGTTGCCAGAATGTTCAGACTCCCTAGATTCTGTCCTTCTTTTAAGGATTGAAGGCCAGCAACAGTGCCCACGGGCCTTGTGAGGAGAATCCGTGATCCTCCTACGGGGCTGTCCTATGTTCTCCGCGTCCAGCCAAGCGCTCAACTGGCCCATCTCTGCTTCTCACCTGGCCTGGGTGGGCTTGTCGGTGCAAGGTGCATTAGCCCAGTTCGTGCTCATGTGTCCTCACCCAGAATGGCTCCTTGGTGTCCTCACCAAGATGGCTCCTTCCCTTCTCTGCAGACCAGCCTCCGCCTCCCTAGTCTTTCCGAGAAGGGTCACTTGGTCACGAGCACCACATGGGTAGAAAGGGAGACACGAGACAGAGGGTGTGGCTGGAAGACCCCACCTGCAGGAATCACACACACAAGAATGTGCTGCACAATCTCCACAGACGGGAATTCTACAACCCTGCTCTCTCATCCAGCCCTAATGTTCAGCAACCTTCGCCGTCAGGAAATTCCGCCATAAATAACCCAAATCCTTCACGCAGCTTAAAGCCATTGCCTCCTACTCTCTACTCACTGGAGATGGGGAACAGCTGGCCACCGTCCTCTGTCCCAAGTTCTTTGTCAACTGGATGATTGGGTTCTGGCTCTGGAGCACTGTCATAATTAGGGGTCTGACCAGTTCCATATTGTGCCGTCTGCAAAAGCATGTCGAATGGGAAGATAAAATTTTGAGCATGCTGTGCTTTAGAAATGTGCCATCAGGAGAACACGATCCCGCCCCCCCCCCCGGGCCCCTAGGCTGTTTGCGGTTTATACATTTTGGAAAAGGGGGGGGTTTCTACAGGGAAAAAAAAAAAAAAAAAAAGAAATGAGGTCTTCCCGAGACTGGCTCTGCATTGTGAGCAGAACATCGAAGGACGCCAAGAGCCTCTAAAAGCCAGCAAAGGTAACAATGCACACTTATTAAGTGCTTACTAAGCACTTGCCGTGTTCCCATCACCTGCACTGTCTCGGATGCTCTTCCTAGGCAGGGACTCGATTCAGTCGCGCCGAGGCTAACTTGTCCAAGTTTATGCACCTGTCAGTACTTGTTCAAACCCAAGCGGTGGGGGGGAGGGGGGGCGGTTCACAGATTGGAATCTCTGAGCCGTGCCTTCATCCTGCGCCCAAACCTGGTCCCGGTGGGTCCGGGCAGCTCATGGCATGCAATACAGCGGTTTCGACCACCGTGCTTGGCCGGCGGCGGCCGAGAAGTCATGGCAAAAAACAGGTTCCCAAGTACGCGCCCTGGAACCCGATCTGGATCGGAGGCCAGGCGCTGCCGAGTACCGCCGTGGACACCGGCCTGCCTGCCTCAGTGTCCTCAGCAGTAAGGCGGTGACAGCAGCCGGCTTGCTGCGGGTGCCGGAGGCACACCGCGCCCCTTTGTCCAGCTGCGTGTGTCCTCGTGGTGCCACTGCCCACCCGACAGCAGCTGCTTCTCCGGTTGCTATTCTGCCACGTTCGCTGGTCTGTAAACCCAACAGTGCATGGGCTTCTGCGCTCCTGTTTCACCCCTGGATCCCCAGCGCCCAGCTCGGCACAGGGAAAGCCCTCGGTAATATTTGGAGAAGGAGAGGTTCTCATTAGGAGGAGGAGATAAGAGCACCGGTATACGGCGTAATAAAGGGGCGGGGGAAATAAATACACAAATGTACTGTTCTTCCCACTTGTCACAGTTTGCTCCGTCAAACTGAATAATCTGCCATTCAACTTTGTCCCGTGTGCCTGACTTATCTACCGTGGTTCCTTCTATGGGCATGCGATGGCCCTTCCGTTCCTCTCTTCCACCGTGCAGCCTGGGCCTGGCTCCCAGGGTTCCCTGCTGCCCCCAGCAATACCTCCGAAATGTCCCAGGAACTCAGCTTTTCAAAACATAGCAATCAGAGACATCGTGAACTGCTTACTAGATGCCGCCCCACGGCCCCCTCTGGCTTGTTAGCAGAGCCCAAACTCAGGTCGAGCCTCGGGCAATGGGGCAAGGCAATCTGGACAATTGTACGGCCTCCTTTCTCTAACTTACTTGCAGCTGGGGGGCGGCCGTGTCACCCCACCCACTCCAGCCAGTGAGAAGTAAGGAGGTAGGGAGGAGCTTCCGGATAAGCTTCGGTTTTCTTTGTAAAAAGGACAGAGACAGCTGTCATCACTCCCACCTCCTTCCTAACTTGAACATGGCTATGATGCCAGGAGCAACAGCAGCCATCTTCACATCATGAGACAACAAGCCAACAAACTAAGGATGGAGAAGCAAAAAGCAGCAGCGTGAGTCCTCGACGATATTGTGAAGCGGCTGAACAAATGTCAGCATTCCCCACCCCTAGGTTTGTTACATGAAAAAAATAAAAATTTCAAGCCAACTCTTAATAGGGCTTACTGTTACCTGTAGCAAAAAAACAAAAGCAAAACAAAACAAAACCAAAAACAACAACAAAAAAACCTTAACGGATCAACTGTGCCCTTCTTTATAATTGTAATTCTTCGTCTTTCCAAATTTTCTCATTTCTGTCAATAACTCCAAATTCTTCAGGCTCAGAATGCTGAGCTATCTTTGGATACAAGAGGCCAAGAAGGTATCTATCTCTAAGTCCTGCGAATCCATTCAAAATGTCTCAGTCAAATCGATAAGGACGCGCACACAGGCACCTATTGTAGAGTTTACACTATCAGGAAAGATGGAAATGATTTTAATTGACTGGCAAAAAACAATGGATAGAAAATGGGATATTATGTAGTCATTAAAATACTGTAAATAAATATTTGTAGATGTGGGACAAAGCTCTAGGTAGGTCAACTGGAAACTCAGGTTGGAAAACAGTACTTTTATTAAAGATGCCTATAGTACATGCACAGGAAAAGTGTCTAGAAAGTTATACCCCAAAATAGTGACAGGGAGTATCTATGGGTGACCTGGGTGCTGAGACTGACCATTTCATTTCAAACTTTTGGTTATTTATAGCTCCTATAGTAAATACATACTGCTCATGTAATTAAAAAAAAAAAAGTTCTGTCATTTGGTTTTGGTGCCTCTGATTCATCCCACTGTCTCCCTTCTCCCATCAATACCAGAATCGAGGGAAAACACTTCAGTCACTGACGCTGGCCATTCCCCCACCTCCTGTCTCTCACCATTTCAACCCCTACTGTACTGTGTCCCCAAATTAACCGTCTCATCATCTGCATTCTTCATCCCGTTGCCCTGTTTAAAGTGAACAAGGATCAGGGCACCTGAGCGGCTCAGTTGGTTGAGTGTCTCACTCTTGATTTCGTCTCAGACTCTTGGTTTTGGCTCAGGTCATGATCTCGTGATTCGTGGGTTCGAGCCCTGTGTCGGGCTCTGTGCTGACAGCACGGAGCCTACTTGGGATTCTCTCTCTCTCTCTGCCCCCTCCCCGAGTTGCACTTGCTTGCTCTCTCGCTCGCTCTCTCTCTCCCGCCTACCTCTATCTCAAAATAAAAGTTAAAAAAAAAACCACGGAAGCCACAAATTCTAGAAAGGTCTCACTACCTCTAGAAAGGTAAAACCACATGGGAACAAAGCACGTATGTGGCCAGCATTTGGACTGCCAAGGCGCTGCTTTGTGGTTAAGAGGGAGCCACCACCCTAGGCAAGGTTACCTCCCGGCTGCGACAGTTAGGTACCACCTTCACCCCACATGGGACAACCATTACCATACCCATGTGGGGACCTGGAGGTGTGGCCTTATTCTCAAAACTCTGCACACAAAGGAAAAGGGTAAACATAAAGGGCCCCTTTTCCCAGTCACTGCATAGTTAATGCTCTCCTGGGTCGGAGGGCAGGAGTCTTGGCACCTACATGCTCAAAGCATTATCGTCTTCCTCACGCATACAATGTCTTTTCCCATTTTTGAATTCTCTTCACTTACAATACTCTAGTCTTAAGCATGAAATCTACACGTCATCTACAATAATAAAACAGAATCTCCACGAATAGTTTTCCACATGACATCACATTCCTTGTTTTCTAAAATCGGAGAACGTCAGCTGTCTGAACTGGATATTTGGTAAGTTTCACCTCCTCTGAATGGGTCCGTCAGAAATCTTAGAAGCAACTTCTTCCAAAATGTTCACTTAGAGTTTTCTTACGGGGAAGGAGGGAGGATCCGAGGAAGAAGGGTCTCGTTCAACTGAACCTTGATGATCTCTCAGAATCTGTCCTTTCTCCCCACTATGTTACGTTCATCTGTTTACCTGTCTCCCTGATGGACTGACAGGCCTTCAACAGCATGGTAAGCAGGGCAGATTCATTGCTGAGCACTCAGAGGGTAATTCAGGAGCCGGCATACTGTTAGGTGCTTCGTATATTTGGCTGACCATTGGTAATATTATCTCAGAGCAAAAAACATTCTATAATACACATTCCATAACTCAGTAAGCTCAGATGAGGGGAAGCAGGACTTGGGCAAGCATTTTTATGGCAAGTGACTGGATACTCCAAACTATCAGAAGGAAGGAATACAAACCTGAACATACTTCAATACAATTACAAACGTACTTGGCCCCAGTTTTAGGGTGGAAGCCGTTCTGAAATGCTACAGGAAGATCTGTACGACCCGGATGGTCCAACACTCCTCCTGCCCCACCGCTCATGCCCCACCATAAAGAGGTGAAATTTATTCCAGGAAAGACCTGTTGGAAAAAATCTGCAGTAGGGGCATTGGGACTAGTAGGAGCTGAAGCAAGGGTGGTGGGCGGACAGCAGAGACGGTGGGGTAGACGGCGTTTGAGGGCTCACTTCATGCCAGACACAATATGGCGCTCATTGGCACCCCCAGCGATCTTACTCACATCTCAGAACCCTGGGAGGTTTAGACGATCATTTCCCCCATATCACAGATGAGAAAAGCAAGGCAGGAGAGCTCATGTGATATGCCCAAGGTGATGTGGTTCGGAAGTTTAAGAAGAAAAGCACCACTCCTTCCCTCCCTCTAGGCTGGCCCCTCATAAATCCTTTCCTTCGGTAATAAGCTGAAATTAAAGAAAAGATTCACAGAGGAAAGCCGGGGATACCTGGGCTTCAGGACGCGATACCTTCGACTTCGCAACGCAGTCACCATTCGCATGATATATTGTCAATTTTAATATTGTGACTATTTTTAGGGGAGAAGGCACTGACAATGTCATTTTCTTTTGAAGTGTGGGTGTTTTCTAAAGGTCACCGCGCTCAAATGTGCCGATTCCTTCTGAGGCGTTCCTTGATGTAATACTGTGATTGAATATTTGGTTACTCTGAGTTCTGGTTTGTTCACTCAAGCCCCACTCTGACTGACCTTGCTGTGCCTGTGGGTGGAGTCTTTGCAGTACTGAGCCCCATAAAATAGTCCTGCTCTGGAGGAAGCTAAGGGCCCCGAGCCAACCCTTTCCAATGTTACATTATATTATAGTGGATCCATAAACTGCTACACACTTCAGAGTTCAAATAGAAGTTCAGGAACACATTGCAAAAAAAAAAAAAAAAACAAAAACAAAAAAAAAACCACTTTTTATCCAAAAAAGAAAAAAAATTTTTAATGTGTATTTTATCTTTGACACAGAGAGAGAGAGAGAGACAGACAGAGCATGAGCGGGGGAGGGGCAGAGAGAGAGGGAGACACAGAATCGGAAACAGGCTCCAGGCTCCGAGCTGTCAGCGCTCAGCCCGACGTGGGGCTCGAACTCACGGACCGCGAGATCATGACCTGAGCCGAAGTCGGACGCTCAACTGACCGAGCCGACTGAGCCACCCAGGTGCCCCAAGAAACCACTTTTTAAAAAGACGTTCTGGATATTCAGCCAAGAGAAACTTGTTTTTCACGTTCAAGGATATTTATGTAATTAAGCAAATTTTACGATACATACGCAATATTCACAGACCCATGAAGATGGCCCGCACAGTTATGTTGTCTAATGCTTATGGGACACATCACCCAAGAAAGCCAAGAAGGGTGGGAGAAGGGGCTGGAGAAAGATACTTCTAAAATACACTACTTCAGGGACGCCTGGGTGGCTCGGTTGGTTGAGCGTCTGACTCTTGATTTCAGCTCAGGTCATGATCCCAGGGCCGTGGGATCGAGCCCCGCTTCAGGCTCTGTGCTGAGGATGGAGCCTGCTTAAGATTCTCTCTGCCTCAACTGTTTCCGATTCTGTGTCTCCCTCTCTCTCTGCCCCTCCCCCGTTCATACTCTGTCTCTCTCTGTCCCAAAAATAAATAAAAAACGTTGAAAAAAAAAATTAAAAAAAGATTCTCTCTGCCTCTCTCTCTCTCTCTCTCTCTCCTTCTGCCCCTCTCCTTTGCTCATGCTCTCTCTCTCTAAAATTAAAAAAATAAGGGGCGCCTGGGTGGCTCAGTTGGTTGAGCATCCAACTTCAGCTCAGGTCATGATCTCACAGTCTGTGAGTTCGAACCCCGCATCGGGCTCTGTGCTGACAGCTCAGAGCCTGGAGCCTGCTTAGGATTCTGTGTCTCCCTCTCTCTCTGCCCCTCCCCTGCTCATGCTCTGTGTCTCTCTCTCTCTCTCTGTCAAAAAGTAAATAAACATTTAAAAAAAAAATTTTTTTAATAAAAACAATAAAAATAAAATTAAAATTAAAAAAAAAATAATAATAATAGGGGCGCCTGGGTGGCTCAGTCAGCTAAGCAGCCGACTTCGGCCCAGGTCACGATCTCGCGGTCCGTGAGTTCGAGCCCCGCGTCGGGCTCTGTGCTGACAGCTCAGAGCCTGGAGCCTGTTTCAGATTCTGTGTCTCCCTCTCTCTGGCCCTCCCCCGTTCATGCTTTGTCTCTCTCTGTCTCAAAAATAAATAAACGTTAAAAAAAATTAAAAAAATATATAATAAAGTATATTACTCCAAAAATTCTACTAAGTAATATTTTTGTCATGTCTGCTATAAGCAGTCAACATTGCTATTGATTGTATCATGACACAGACTGAGTAAATTCCATAAATGGAATGTGGATTCAACAAAGAAAATCTTTTTTAGCTCACCTTCTATAAGATTAAAGGAGCTTTTAAAAAACCCGCATGTGATCCTTTCACTAAATACAGAAAAAATAGCCAATATAATTAAGCCAAAATTCATGAGTACATCTCTTGGAAAACAAGCTTTAAAAGGGAGGGAAATGTAAAAACCATTCCTTTACAATCGAGGACACGGCAAGAAAGCGGGCTATCCCTCCTTCTACTCCATATAATACTGGAGGCCCTATCTATGCAGTGAGGTAGAAAAAAAGAAATAAATGAAAGGTAAAGGAATTGAAAAGGAAAACAAAAATCTTCTTTTTGACTGTTTTTCATAGCAAACACAAAGAAATGAGAGCCAATTTGTTAGAATTAATAAAAGTTTGGCAAGATTGCCAAATCAATACACAAAATTCAATTACATTCCAACAGTCCAGCAGAAAACCAATTTCAAAATATTGTTTTAATAATAACAAAAACATAAGGTGTCAAGAAACCAATCTAGCAAAAGCGATGCAAGAATTTATGGAGAAAACTATAAAACTTTACTGAAAGATATTTAAAAAGAGTGAAATAAACGGCAAGTCCTAACATGTACGGGGATAAGAAGATTCTGTATCATAAAGATGTTAATTACCTCCAAATTAACCCATAGACTTAATACGACTCCAATTGACATTGCATGAAAATAAATCATATGAAAACATTATTTTACATTTCTTTAGGGAAGTAAGAAATATTCATGTTTTTAAAAGAAAATATCCTGGGGCACCTGGGTGGCTCAGTCGGTTAAGCCTCCGACTTCAGCTCAGGTCACCATCTCGCGGTCCGTGAGTTCGAGCCCTGCATCGGGCTCTGGGCTGATGGCTCAGAGCCTGGAGCCTGTTTCAGATTCTGTGTCTCCCTCTCTCTGCCCCTCCCCCGTTCATGCTCTGTCTCTCTCTGTCTCAAAAATAAATAAACGTTAAAAAAAAAAATTTTTATGAAAGAAAATATCCATTTGGTCTTTGAAATTAGTAATTATGCTTTATCTTAAAATAAAAATGGACCAATTCTTATATTATTCAAATAAGAACCACACCAAACAATAGACAAAGGTGGCTGTGATGTCCGTACGCAGAATCCTACTTCAGGGTACCTTTACTTTAAACACTGTCATCACATTAGGCCGAACTGAGTTCCAACACAAAGCATGCACAGATACTGCCTGAAGGTGACCCAAGAACTAAAACCCAGTCACAACTGTTTGGATCTACAACAATAAAAAGGAATCTTCCTTGGATGTAAGCGATGAATCATGGGAATCTACCCCCAAAACCAAGAGCACAGAATTATATTAAAAATGATTTTTACAATAGCATCAAAAACATCAAATACCTAGGGGGGAAAATCTAGCATCATATGTGTAAGACTGTAATCAAAACTCAAAAATATTATTTAAAAAAAAGAAAATATCTAAATAAAGGAAGGGGTCTACCGTGGGGGAGGGGGGTTGGGGGAAGAGATCTTTCAAAACAACCTTTAAAGAAACAGCAAACACTACTTGCCAAAAATCGACTGAAGGGTTGGGTGATAACACCCAACATCTTTTTTTCTTAAGGCTTTCCTGAACTCTGTAATACTACAGTTTTGGCCAAGTAGAGGAGAGATCTTTTTGAGACAAAACTCTTCTCGGTGCGTTAAGGAATTCTCATGGGTGTAGAAAAGCATTATGTGTTTTAAGTTCTAGGCATTTCATGCGGTAGTTTGGTCCGAGCAGGAAAAGGTGTGCTGCAATTTCACGCGGGGCCTTTCTGCAGAGGCACGGAGGGGGCAGCCATTTTGTTTCATTTAAGAGAGTTTTGGTATACTTCCAATAGTTTAATAACTATCCCCTCAAGGTAGGAACACAAGCAACCCTGCTGATATTTGGTTGCAAAGATGTCCATGGTAATTAAAAAAAAAGTTTTATGTGGAACAATGTTAGTAATCTTAGTAACTAATATTCCTCAAAAGTATAAGACATCCTCAGGGGAAATTTTTTTCAGTAAAATGAAAATGGCTTAATGTTCTCTAAACATAAAACCACTACCCTTTTCTTGTAAAAAATCATTCCAGATCCTTGAAGAATATATATTCAACGTATGCTTGTGTAGTTTTTGAAATTTGGATTATATTCTGGATATTTTTCATTTTTAAAATTACTTTTTTTTGGCGAGTATGTCCATGTCCGCAAGTATATGGAATTTTAATTACTTTCAAGATCTCCTTTGGATGTCATGATTAAGTTTCTCCCTTTGTAGAATATAGTTGAAGAAACCTTTTACAATGAGATATTTGATAAACGCTTTCTGGTGACGAAAACCACCAGTGGGAGAAGGGCATCCATCTACCAAACAGATGCAGTGGGTTTGCCATTCGGGGGAACTGCTATTGTTGACGTTGAAAGCGGAAAAGGCCGCCATTCAACTCTGGGTTTGTGCCTCCCTTCAGCTTCCCTGGCCATAACTTCTGCCAATGACAATTGGCAGTCCAGTTGAAAGAAAGGGGAAGCTACTTTACTTTTAACGTGTAGGGAATTCTCTTTTACAGTTTTTAATTTAAAATTAGCTGTTCTCAGAGCCCCTGGGCGGCTCAGTCAGTTGAGCGCCTGACTCTTGATTGCGGCTCAGGAAGAAAGACGGAAGAACTTCCGGATTGGACTGGTTGGACTAAAGAGACATATCAACTAAATGCAGTTTCTGCTTCTGCATTAGATCGTTGGATAGCCAATTACATTAGGAGAGCGATTCGTGAAAACTGAACAGCTCCACGGCTTGCATACCGTTACCCTGATAACTGCGCTGTGGTTACGCATGATGCTGACGTTAGGAAAACAGCGGTCAAGGGCGCATAGGGATGTTTCTGTACTATTTTTGCAAATTTGCAAAAATCTGAAATTACATCAAACTAAAACGTTAAGAGTAAAAGATATTTAAAATAATACTTGATGCTTCATAAAGAACCAAATGTCCATAAACGGTCTGTAACGAGGATCCATTGTCATACGTTTGTGCAACGGATGCTCTGTGGCATAAAAAATGTAACCACCACTGGTATACATCCTGTATGATTCCATTTATGTGACGTTCGAGAGCAGATGAAACTAAGTCCTGGTTGATGGAGGCCAAAGAGTGGTTCCCTGGGAGAGGGTGTTACTGCTCGGTGGGAGCCTGAGGGAGCCTTCTGACTTTCTGGAATTGTTCTCTACCCTCCTCCGGGCCGTAGTCACAGGGAGGGAGACGCATAGTCAGACGCATCAAGTCGCACATTTACGATCCGTGTACTTACTATCCCAAGCTTATAGTAAAGAACAAGGAAAACAAAAACAAAAGGAAGGTCATACTAAATGCTGACCATGGGCTAGCTGTCTTGGATTGCCGTTTGGAGCGATCATTGAGATACATTTTCCAGAAGGCCATTTGGCAGTAAGTGTGACAACTGAATTCAGCTGCTTCTGTGGTTCTCAGGAAATAATTCGTTATTTAGACTTCAGGTGAAGTACAAAGACAAACGCTGAAACAATCCAGATATGTACATCAGGAGTTTTTTTGACCACTGGAAAAAAATTTAAATTCCTATCACCTATTGAATTATAACACAAGTCTGAAAAATCGCATAATTGAAGTATGTTCAGTAATGTGGGGAAATGTTCATGATGGTAGTAAAAAAAGCTAATTCCAAAATCGTATGCGTATGCATATCCATAACTTACACATTCTATATTTGCACAGAAATAAAAGGAAGCAAAAGCCTAAGACAATTAACATTTTTTTCCCCAGGTTGCAAAATTCGTGCAGGATTTTTGTTTTCTTCTTTTTACTTTTTGGCATCTTCCGCTACTGCTAACATAAACGCGAATTGCTTTAAGAGTTGACAATTATAAAGATCAATTTCAAGATATTTGATATCTTCCTAGCCGAAAATCATCAAAAGATCAAAATTCAGAAAGAAGGGGGGAAAAAAAAACAACCCAACTTCTAACAGAGCCTCTTTTCACTTGTCATGTTTATAACAAAATCTCTGATGTCTATTTCACGGCCACCTTTTAAGTCACCTTGTAAGAGAGGGTGATTTTTTTTTTTTTTTTTTTTAACTGCCAAGAAATGTGTTCTCCACCAATGAGGTCCTGGACTCTCTGTTCCCAACGTTCTACCCCAGGGGGACTTCTATTCACCATAACCCGGTCTTCCTCTCAGCCACAGGAGTCCTTTGCTTTGGGGGCTGTTTCCCATACAATTCTATGGCAACGAAGATTTTTGCCACGTGGAAAAATCAAAACATACCTGAAGATTACAGAGAGTGCATTTATTTCTCCTGCCGACACGATCACCAAAATAAGTGGCATTAACAAAAGCAAGAATGAATCTGACGGGTAGTTTTGTTGTATTAAACGAATGAGTGTAAAAATGCCAGTGAGCATCTGGGGACCTTGGGGCAATACTCAAAATGGTTCAAGGAAACCGTTACTCCCTTTTCTGCCCCCTCTCAAGATCTCAGGTGGTTATTTCCTTCCCCTTCCAACCACCCTGCCCTGCGCGTGAGTTGTTTTCTTCGATTCTTAAAACACTTTGCTGAGGAGTCCATACCGAGTTCGAAGCAGGAGTGAGAAGAAAATGTGCCTCATAGTCGTCACTGGATTTTTCCGTATCTCCTTTTCTTCCTGTGTGCAATGTATCCCACCAGGCGAGGAGAATAATAAAGACCAGTGGAGGCCCCCGATTTTAGCATTTTCCTAGATTCCTAACACAGAAAGCAGCACTCTACATGTGTTGCCAGGAAACCGTGACAGTATTTTCTCCCAAGAAAATTCTGTGCCAAATAAAATGCAAAAGTGCCTTTGCTCAAGACGGAATTCTTATCAGGACAGCAGAGGGTTTAATAATTGACAAAAAACTGGAACAACGGAAGTGAAAGTGCTTTTGTTAAAAAACTTAAACATGTGGACGTCTTCATTATAAGTCAAGAAAATTAGAATTAGACAGGGCCTGCTGTCGACAGCTTTCCAAAACATAGTAATGTAATCACAGTTTTTTAAGCTGACAAGTATTTTTACCGTAACCAACGTCATGCAATACCTAAACTCCCCTCGCGGTGTCCAAACGAAGAACGTAGACCAATTAAAAAGTTGTCCATTAATCAAAACCCTTTATCAGTTTCCTGGATAAAAAGGAAGGACCTGGCACTGAAAAAACAAAACAAAACAAAAACAAACAAAAAAACCCATTATGCTAAAAGAAGACACAGCCAGGTAGTCAGGGATAAAACGAACCCGGTTGTCACAGGAGAGAGCAGGCCACCTCGTTTCTGCCGAGAAAGAGGTTGAGTGCAGCACACCCTTACCTACGTGCTTCGTTCGACAGGAAGTACGAAAGCACCTGCCATGTTCGAGGCCCTGGGGGTGCACAGGAGAAAGAGGGATCTGCCCCTTGCCACCACCGCCCCACGGCCAACTACACAAAAAGGATAAAACTAATGATCTAATCGCAGTTACGGGCAAGTTGGCAAAGCAGTGGGGACCAGCACATTCTGCTTGCAAGGGAAGACCCACACCGGCCCCCTCCAGCGAGAGGAGTTTGTTACGTGATTCCTCAGGAAGGAAGGAAAGGCTTCTGGCAGCCACACAGCCAGTCTCTGTCCCTGAGGCCCCCCCTGAGCCCTTCCATCCTGAAGGTCAACAGTCCCTCCAGCACCTGCCCTCAGAAGTGGCGCCCATCACACTCAAGCCTCAGCTTCCTGCTCCACTTGGAGTTTTCTCTTCTGCTTCCACACTTGCTGTGGGCTTTCTGCCCTCCTTGTGACCCTGGGCTTCTGCTTTTCCACTGCTTTCTCTGTCTCGAGGCTTCTGCCATTGGCCTCCTCTTTCTCTCTGAAGTCCAGGACCACTCCACCATTTCTGTCCCTGTCTCTGGGTCTTGCATTCAGACTCCCTCAGGGAGCAATGAGATTGGCCCCATCAGTCACTCTCCAGGGTGCAGTGTCCCAACTCAGTGAGGTTCTCGCACCAGATCGTGTCATCAGATGCTGACCAGCCTATCGAAAGCTGCCAATGATTGGAGGGCTGCTCCCCAATCCAATCAGTTTGTGGCCATAATGATGGGGTTCCAGGATTAAAACTGTGGTATGAAAATTAGTAAAAGGAAACCTCCTTTGGAAAGAAACCCAGCGGCCAGCAGGGGGAGCCCTCACACCCCACCACTCCTCAGCCAATCGCAGACCCAACAGGAAGAGAAAGAAGTCTACCCCAGCCACAGGAAGAAAGGTTTTCCCCTTGCCCAGCAACAGCCCAGCCAGTGAGAGGCTGTCACAACTCAGCCAACGAAAAGCCATTATCCGACAAACTCCCCATTTATTCCAATGGACGTTTTGTTTGTAACAGCCCCCCCAGCTTCCCCCTTCCCTCCACAAAAGAGCGTTCCTCTCCTCTGTTCCTAGGACTTGCCTTGGTTTTGCTGTGGTTTGCTTGTCCCGAATTGCAATTCTTTGCTAATCCTGAATAAACCCATTTTTGTCGCAAAATGACTGACGGTTTTATTTTTAAGGTTCCCAACAGCAACCTAGGTCTTAAGAAACCATTAGTGGTCTCTTTCCTCCCGAGGAGGTTGTGGGTGAAGGTGATACTCGAGTTTCATGAAGAACCCCACACAGATACCAAGGCTTGATTTCATGTTAGTGCCATGTCCCCCGTTACCATTTTTTTTTACTTAAAAAAATTTTTTTTAATGTGTATTTTTGAGAGAAAGAGCGAGAGAGACAGAGTGTGAGCGGGAGAAGGGCAGAAAGAGAGAGAGACACAGAGTCCGAAGCAGGCTCCAGGCTCTGAGTTGTCTGGCAGGGGCTCGAACTCACAAACCGCGAGATCGTGCCCTGAGCTGAAGTCAGACACTTAACCGACTGAGCCACCCAGGTGCCCCGCTGTTCCCCATTTTTTAAATGCTTCAGCACCAGGCCCCCTCGATAACCCCCACAGACATCACCATTCAATCCCCCACTCCTTCCCGTCAGGCACAGCGACACCCCAAGAGCCTTTCTTATCACCAGGTCCCAGTCCCCAGTTCTGATTGGGCACATGGCATGAAATCGATTTCCCATCCCCCTCGTCTACAGGATGAAGACCACATTCTGCAGGAAGCCACACTCAGGCTTCAGCCCAAAACTCTGGCTCTGGCCCCAGACGCCAGCTCGGAACACCATACCAATGTCTTCATGCAACCTGGGCTCGACATTCTCCCTCTGTCTTTCCGGGTCCGCTCTCCGCCTCTCTCCAGCGAGGCAGACCTATGTCGACTGCATCAGCCAGCCTCCCGATCTCCCCGGCTTCTGACTGCATTTGGTCCAAGGGAGACACTGGCAACATACGAGAGGGCACATGGAGAGCGAGTTGGTAACAGATCTCCCCCACTCCTCCTGCCAGCCTGTGGCTGTGTTTCTCTACTAACGGTCTTGGCTCCTGTCCGGAGTCTCTCTCTCTGGCAGCTAAGCTCTCACCGGGTCTGAGCTTACCAGGACCTTGTCTTCTCCCCTTGCTTTTTGAGGCTGAAGTCATTTGCTCCGAGATGCTGTCCTCCCCTGTCGGTTTTTTCCCACACTGCCTACACCTTTTGTAAATGATCCCGTCTTTGAACTCCCTTCAATTGCCTTCCCTGTTTTTGAAAAAATTTAAATAGACTTTAGTTTTTAGAGCAGTTTTCAATTTGCAGAAGGTTTCACTGATGCATTAAAAAAATTTTTTTTAATGTTTATTTATTTTTGAGAGAGAGACAGAGAGAGTGCGAGTGAGGGAGGGGCAGAGAGAGACGGAAACACAGAATCCAAAGCAGGCTCCAGGCTCTGAGCTGTTAGCACAGACCCCACTGCGGGGCTCGGACCCACAAACCGCAAGATCATGACCTGAGGTGAAGTGGACGCTTAACCAACGAAGCCACCCAGGAGCCCCAGATGCCTTTTTATTAACTAAATTCCATACTCTATCCAGACTTCCTTAGTTTTTACCTAACATCCTTTGTCTCTATTCCAGGGTTCCATCCAGGATACCACAATTACATTTAGTTTTCATGTGTTCTCCTGGCTAAGACATTGGTCACGCTTTCCTTGTTATCTACGGCCTTGGCGATTTCGAAGAGTGCAGGCCAGCGATTTTGCAGAATGCCCCTCAGCTAGGGTTTGCCTGGTGTCTTTCCCATGATTACACGGAAAAAAGAACACACATGTGAAGTGCCACTTCCGACATGTATCAAGAGTGTATCATTTACCTACGTGCATCAAAACCACATTCTGTCAACAGGACTTGACCGCTGTTGACGTTAACACTGATTACTGGCCCACGTGGTGTCTGTCAGGTTTCCACACTGGAAAATTACTCCTTTCCCCCCTTCTTTTTCCCCCGTTGTACCCTGTGCAACTCACACTTAAGGGAAGTTAACGTTTTTCCTCCTTGAAGGTGAAGTTGGACTTGTGGTGGGTTGTTGTTTTTTTTTTTTTAAGGTCAAATATACGTAACATAAAATTTGCCATTTTAACCATTTTTAAGGGTTTCTTTTTTTTTTTAACGTTTATTTATTTTTGAGACAGAGAGAGAGAGACAGAGCATGAACGGGGGAGGGGCAGAGAGAGAGGGAGACACAGAATCGGAAACAGGCTCCAGGCTCTGAGCGGTCAGCACAGAGCCCGACGCGGGGCTCAAACTCATGGACCGTGAGATCGTGACCTGAGCCGAAGTCGGATGCTTAACTGACCGAGCCACCCAGGCGCCCCTGGGGTTTCAATCACCCTTTAATCTCTTGCCTGCTGGCAACCCAGGCTGAACGTGTCGCTCTTCGCCAAGAATGACAACGTGTCTGAGTGTTTTATCATTTGAGATTTCCAGGTGAAGAAAAGAAATTCTCACCTTTTCAGCTGTTTGATTCCTACTGCACTTTTATTTTTTTTTTTCAACGTTTATTTATTTTTGGGACAGAGAGAGACAGAGCATGAACAGGGGAGGGGCAGAGAGAGAGGGAGACACAGAATCGGAAACAGGCTCCAGGCTCTGAGCCATCAGCCCAGAGCCTGACGCGGGGCTCGAACTCACAGACCACGAGATCGTGACCTGGCTGAAGTCGGACGCTTAACCGACTGCGCCCCCCAGGCGCCCCCCTACTGCACTTTTAGCCCCTATCAAGACTTCATGGGCCTCCCCAGGGATGGTGAGCCACTCCTGCTAGGGTCTCCCTGGCCACATATGTATCCTATTATGTTATTATCAGCCTATTATTATTATTATTATCAACTCGTACCCAATTATTATTAGCCTACATATTCTATTCTGGTATTTTTTTTTGCATCGCACCGTTTTCTTTGTGGCTTTCCCAGGGCAGGAACTAGATCTCATTTATCTTTGTATCTTTAAGGCTGAGGACCACCCCAGAGTCACAGTAGCTGCTCAAGAAATAAAGGAAGAAAATATGGGATAGAAGCAGAAGGTGGCCTATTTTCTCCAAAGATTAAAGAGGGTGTTTATACCTGACAGTGGTGAGGGGGTGAGAAAATCCACACTCACCGTTACATATCTTAGAACACCTGTTCTGTGAGACAAGCTGGTGTTGAAAGGCATTATATGTGTATTTCCCCCCCCCCCCGGCAGTTCCACATGCAGAAATTTAAATTAAGGAAATAATCAAAGACTGAACTCAGTCTTGGCAGTGATGTTTTTTTGGTTTCTTTCGTTTTTGGATTTGACACCAAAAACAAAAGCAACCAAAGCAAAAATAAACAAGTGGCACTACATCAAATTAAAAAGCTTCTGCACAGGGGCGCCTGGGTGGCTCGTGGGTTAAGCGTCTAACTCTTGGTTTCAGCTCAGGTCATGATCTCACAGTTTGTGAGATCGAGCCCTGCACTGGGCCCCATGCTCCAGTGTGGAGCCTGCTTGGGATTCTCTCTCTTCCCCTACCCTGCTCTCCCTCCCCTGCCCTCAAATATATAAACTAAATAAAACAAAACAAAATAAAATAAAAACTTCTGCATAGCAAAGGAAACCATTAACAAAATGAAAAGGCAACCTGTCAAATGGGAGAAAACATTTGCAAATCACGTATCTGAGAAGGGAAATTAATATCCAAAATATACAAAGACCTCATACAACTCAGTAACGATTGTTTTTCACATACTGGGCGGAAGATCCGAAAGATCTTCCTCTACAGTCCTCTGCTGTAGCAGCTGAGCTATCGAAGGGTACTGAAAAGACACTTCTCTAAAGAAGACATCCAGATGGCCAACGGACACATGAAAAGCTGCTCAGCGCTACTCGTCATCAGGGAAATGCAAACCAAAACCACTAGGAGATACCACCTCATACCTGTTACAAAGGCCATTATCAAAAAGACAAGAAATGACAAGTGTTGGAAGGGATATGGAGCAAAGGGCACCCTTGAGCACTGCTGGTAGGAATGTAAACTGGGGCAGCCACTACAGAAGCAACACGGGTGTTCCTCAAAAAATTAAAAATAGGGGTGCCTGGCTGGCTCAGTCAGTAGAGCACACAACTCTTGATCTCAGGGTTAGGAGTTCTAGCCCTTCGCTGGGTGTAGAGACTCTTAAAAATAAAATCTTTAAAAACAATTAAAAACACAAATACAACATGATCTAGTTCTATTTCTAAGTATTTATCTGAGGAAAAAAACCCCACTAACTCCAGGGGCACCCGGGTGACTCAGTCAGTTAAGCATCCGACTTTGGCTCAGGTCATGATCTCACGGTCTGTGAGTTCGAGCCCCGCGTCAGGCTCTGTGCTGACAGCTCAGAGCCAGGAGCCTGCTGCGGATTCTGTGTCTCCCTCTCTCTCTGCTCATCCCCTGCCGCACGCTGTCTTTCTCAAAAATAAATGAACATTAAAGAAATTAAAAAAAAAACAACACTAACTCCAAAAGATTTCAGCGTTATTTATAACAGCTGAGATTTGGAAATAACTTGAGTGTCCATTGATGGATGAATAAAGAAAATGTGCCACACACAAACACACACTGAAATATTTGGCCATAAAAAAGAAGGAAATCTTGCCATTTTGGAGAATATGGATGGAACTTCAGGGCATTATCTTAGTAAAATAAGTCAGAGAAAAACAAACACCATATGATCTCATTTACACATGAAATATGAAACAAAAAACTTGAATTTATAGAAAAGAGAACAGATTGGTGGTTGCCAGAGGCAGTGGGGGTGGGGTGGGTGAAATGGGCGAAGGTGGTCACAAAATACAAACTCGAAGTCACAAAATAAATAAATCATGGGGATGTAATGCATGGTGACTATAGTTAATAATGTATATCTGAAAGTTGCTAAGAGAGATCTTAAAAGTTCTCATCACAAGAAGAAACACTGCAATTACGCGTGATGATGGATATTAACTAGACCTACTGTGATCATTTCACAATATTTACAAATATTGAATCATTCCGTTGCGCACCTGTAACTAATAGAACATTATGTGTCAATGACATCTCAATTTAAATTTTTTTTTCAACATTTTTTATTTATTTTTGGGACAGAGAGAGACAGAGCGTGAATGTGGGAGGGGCAGAGAGAGAGGGAGACACAGAATCGGAAACAGGCTCCAGGCTCCGAGCCATCAGCCCAGAGCCTGACGCGGGGCTCGAACTCACGGACCGCGAGATCGTGACCTGGCGGAAGTCGGACGCTTAACCGACTGCGCCACCCAGGCGCCCCTGACATCTCAATTTAAAAAGACAATCAAACAGGGGCACTGGGGCATCTCAATTGATTGAGCATCTGACTCTTAATTTTGGCTCAGGTCATGTTCCCAGGGTCTTGGGATCAAGACCTCTCACTACCTCTCTCTCTCTCTCTCTCTCTCTCTCTCTCTCTCCTCTCCTCTCCTCTCCCATTGCCCTTCTCCCTCCTTTGCTCTCTAAAAATAAAAAAAATTAAATTAAATAAAAAAGACAGTCAAGGTATGTGGAAAGGTACTTGTACAAAGATGTTATTTTTAATGCAAAAACCAGACACAGCCTAAAAGCCCAGCAACAGGCTAAATTATACTTTGACCATGCTATGGAGTAACACAGAGCTACGAAGAATGAAATTGAACATTTACTGAATGATTATCTTTGGGCAGTGGTATAATGGGCTTGGATTTAACTTCTTGGTATTTTTCCAAGTTTCTCATCTGAACCATGTCTGTAACTAGGAAAAAATGGTCGAAGGTTCCTTTTCAAAGGGGCTTTTACCATTTCAAACTGGAACATCAAAGATCATCCAAAGGGGAAGTTCGACCCGTTGGCCAGTTGAGTTTTAACCCAGCCAAAAGGTGGCAGCAACTTCGACCACTGCCTCCAGCATCACCATCCGCGTCCTGAGCACATTAAGGGTGGTCGGCCCCAGGAGAAGAGAAGTTGGAGCCTCCCGTCTCTGTTTGCCAGTTTCTTCGGCCTCCACCTCTGACCTGGCCCCCGGACATGGGCTTTTTTTGCTTGTTTTTAAAGCTCCTCTAATTGGCGCTAATGGCCAGCCACAGGTGGAAACCCACGGTTCTGTTCCATTTTGCCCGTTTGCAGATGCGGCCCAGGGAAGTTCCCTGAGTCACAGAGGCGGAGCCAGATCTAGGTGTCCTGATTCCTAAGATGGTTCTTTGCACGTTCGCAAGCCAGTAAAATCAAGGGTGGGTTTTCGTGGATTGACGCACCTGGAGGGCCCCAAAGGTTTCAAGAAGGAAATAGGAGTACAAAGACTTCCGTAAACAACGTATCTTCGATCCCTGCCTCAACCCAACCGTAAGACGATGTCTGCGCAAATAGTTATCAAAAAGTATTTATTGAGCACGGTACAATTTGGAAAGACCACTCCGGTCTAACAGGGTGACGGGGAACGGCACTGCACCGTCCATCTGAAGGCAACTGAGTTGAGTAAGCAGCGATGATAAAAAAAAAAAAAATCAAAATACCGTTATATCCACGCTGGCTTTATCACAGGAAAAAAAAAACACCAAAAACCCAAAACACACCACAATTGTAAAGGCATTTGCCCTTCTACTCGGTCCCAGGATCCCTGCCTCTTGATCTTGGCTACTACCAAGGAGGTTCTCTTACAGTTACCCTTGCACACTGAGAGCAACGCGTTCTCTTTCCACCCAGCCTCTGCCCTGCTCCCAACCAGCCCAACACCTCACACCTGCTCAATGAGACAGATAAAATGAAACCCTGGAGTTTTTCCCTGGAAGGTGCATGGAGAGAAGTTTAGACTCGGGAGTCAAAAGGTCTCACTGTGTGGACACCTGGGAAGTCCTCCATAAAGCATTTAACCTTCTAGGAGTCAGAACCTGCCTGTGAAAGTCATGACTACCAGGAAATCTCTGAGGTCCACTCTGACTTAGTCAATGACAGCTTTGTGCAAACCCGGCCCAGCCCCGGTTTGTAAAAGATGTAGTTAATCTTTAACTAATCAGTGCTATGGTGTTACAGGAGAATTTGTAAAGGAGGCCCTTAATCATTTCCACATTTGTCCTGTTTTAAGAATTAAAAAATTCAGCAAATGTGGGAGGTGAGAAAAAGTCGATTTGTTGCATTCTAAAGTCACCCAGATGAAAACACTTCTCTACTGTTTGAAGGACCTAAATCAGCGTCCAAGAGCTGCCTGCCTTCTAGGCTTGGTGGGGAAAAACGGATTTTCAATATTTAGTCTTCAACTAAAAAAAAATCTTTCATATCTTATCTTGAATTTTTAGCTCTCTCTTCCTTTTTCATCATCTATAGTGAGTGCAGTCGTGTTTGGGATGGGAAGGGGACAACCCCTACCATTCTGTTCGCCGAAGCAAAAAGAGAGGTCTTTGCAAGAAATCTGCTTCTCTTGCTTTTAAAAGGCAGGTTTAATTTTGCAGCCTGCACTCACATTCACAAAATTCACTGATCTCCCATGTGAAGAAAATAATGAGCACACCAGGCAAGTTTCCTGCATTCTGAGAGCTTATCACGCGCTGGAGACTGGCAATAATCAGCCACACAAAGGCATGTTTGCACAATGTGATACATGCTATAATGAAGAATCACAGGAAACAAAGAGAGCCTATAAGAGGGGGAGTGAGATCGGAAGGTGAGCAAAGGTGTCTCTTGAACTGACCTTTGAAGCTGAGAGATGAGTGGGACTGTTTGGAGAAAGGACAGGCAGCTGAGGCAGACCACGGGCTGGGTCGAGGCCAAACCTCCCGGGGGTGGGGGGCGGGGGGAGAGCTGCTGGAGAGAAGTTTTCCAACCACCCCTTTAAGGTCCTATTAATTGCCCAGAAGGTCCTATTAATTGCCCAGAAGGTCCTATTAATTGCCCAGGGCAGGTGTCAATCATTTTCCTTTGGGAACTCTCCCTGGATTTGCAAAATAGTAATCTTCCCAAGTCACCTGAAACAGACTCATCTTTAAAAACGTTCATTAACTTCTCAAATGCTCAAATGTATCAAATGCTCTTGTGGGGTATTTTTCCCCTCAACACAATGACCTCTTACCATGAACTTTTAGCTTCCTCTTAGTATTTCATGATCTATCGTAAGTGAAGTCATGTGTTGGACGGGAAGGGGGACACCCCTACTATGTGGCTGAGTGCCCCGGCTTTCTAAGCCAGTAGAAGACAATTCTCTGTAAGAAATCTGCTTGTTGCACTTAAAAAAATTTTTTTTAACGTTTATTCATTCTTTGAGAGACAGAACAGAGCTTGAGCAGGGGAGGGGCAGAGAGAGAGAGGAAGACAGAATCTGAAGCAGGCTCCAGGCTCTGAGCTGTCAGCACAGAGCCCGACGCAGGGCTCGAACTCATGAACTGTGAGATCATGACCTGAGCTGAAATTGGACCCTCAACCGACAGAGCCACCCAGGCGCCCTGCTTATCCGAGTGCTTTTAAAGCACAAGAGGAACCTTGTCCAGAATTTAGTTTCCTCACCAAAGGTAATGTGTCAAACAGTTTGAAAAGCACTAGTGGGAAAATGCACACTTCTTCAGCTTCCTGAATTCGAGAAACAGGGGAAGCGTGTGGGGAGAGAGCAACAAAAAGCAGTCTGTGCACCCACCTGTGTGTGTAAATGGCATGTGTGCGTACGTGCATAGAAAAATCTGTGCCACATTTCCAGTACGTGACGGTTCTTCTCTCCTGACTGTCCCGTTTTTAAGACAAGGCAAAAGGCAAGGTGGGTGGGTCTCAAATTTATCTAAAAGTTACTAGATGTTGGGGCGCCTGGGTGGCTCAGTCAGTTAAATGTCTGACTCTTGGTTTCAGCTCAGGTGTCGTGAGTTCTAGCCCTGCATTGGGCTCTGTACTGGCAGCACAGAGCCTACCTGGGATTCTTTCTCTCTCCCTCTGCTCCCCCTCCCACTCTGTCTCTGTCTCTCTCAAAATAAATAAGCTTAAAAAAAATTAAAAGTTACTAGATGTCATGTGGGACCGAGAAGAAACAATTAAAAAGAAAAAGAAAATTATAGAGGATTTTTCTAGAATGGAATACACCCCCACCCTCTCCAATAAGTTTTGTAATTCGATGCTCACAATATCCCATCCCACATGGAAGCCAGGTTCTTCTTCAGTTACTAGATCTAGAAATCTACTCATAAATAAATGCCACCTTCCGGTCACCAAACCGGCTCCCCGCCCCCGAAAGTAGTTGCAATTGTAAATACATTGCTTCTTTCCTTGGCACCTTGTACCTCGCCCAGGGAAAGGGCAGCTTCTGTGGGTGCCCAGGGCAGGTCACCGCAGCAGAGAGCCCCCCCGCCGCCCCCGCATTTGCAGCTTCTGTGGTCCCTCCCGCCTCGGAGTCTCTGTGCACTGCGCTGGCTCCCCGAAGCCGCAGTGGGTTGTATAACCACACTCTCCGAAAGCCTGGAGGGGAGCGCGGGGAGCCCTTTTTTTTTTCTTGACAGCATCTGTCAAAAGTCCCTGGTGCCAGTTAATAAGAGACCCACTCGGCAGGGCAGGGGTGGCGTCTCGGACCCCCTGTTGGTAGGGGGTGGGGGTTGTGGACCTCTCCAGGAGCGGTATTTAAACCTGAACTTCTGTCCTTCGAGCTGGAAATGCAGGGCAGTGAAGGGCACACGGAGCCCCTTGGGTGTGGACCAGGGAAGGGGGGATGGGAGGAAACTCCTGAATCCCTGGGGTGGGGGCTAGGGGGTTCGCAGAATTTCTCTCCGGAGAAGCCTCTCGTGAAAATGTCAAGGACATCTCCCCTCCTCTTTCCAATTACGTAACTCTTACACATTTGGGAGGATATTCGCGAACATACATTTCACTTAACGAAGGCAGAAAGTCTTTAGACTGCATCTAAAGCTCCTGGTGCATCTGATGTCGGAACAGACCTGGCTGCGACCTGGCCGCGTTAGAGGTGGCATCCTGGTGACCGGAGGCCCCCCCTCCCCCCCCATACCCGGCGCCGGGAGCCGGGTCGCCGCCTGGGATGGCGCTCGCGGGTCCCCGCGTCGCGGAGTCTGCAGGCCCAGCACGTCCGCAGGCTGCCCCCTCCCCCACCGCGGAGAACACCTGGCAGCGGTTACCTGCGGGGCCGAGACTCTCCGCAGCCCGTTGGCCGGCCCCCCGCCGCCCTTGCCGTTGGCGTCAGACAGATGCCCGAGCCCCAGCGCCCGCGCCGCGTCCTCCGCGGGGTCCGCGCCGTTCTCCGGGGGGCCTTCCTCCGGCGCCGGGAAGAGCCCGCAGCGGCGCTGGAAGCGAGCGACGAGCTGGGAATCCTGCAGGCTCCGCAGCAGCTCGGCCATGGTGAGCCCGGGGCCGCGCGCCGCCGCCGCCGCCACGCCGATGCCCTCGGCTCGCACTGTCCCCGCCGCTCTCGCTCCAGCCTGGCCGGGCACTCCGGACGGAGGGCGGGCGGGGCCCGGGGCGCCGGCCAACAGGTGCGCCGCTCGGGTCCTAGCGCCGCCCCGCGCGCGGGCGCCCAGGTGGCTGCCTCCACCTTGCGCGGGGCGCGTCCCGCCCTCCTTTCCCTCCCGGCGGGCTCGGACGGGCTCGGGCAGTCCCCGGCGTCCGGCCCGGTCGCTCCTGGGCGGAGGCGCACAGGTGTCTCAACCGCACCCCTCTTCGCGCCCCCGCACCCCCAATCCCTTCGGGCCGGTGCAGACGTGCCACCTAATGGGAGCGGCCGAGCACAGTGCGGACCTGAGCGGGTCCTTCCTGCCATGCGCGGGCTGATCCCGTAGTGACCCCACTTTCACTATTGAGCCCAAGGTGAGGTCGGACTTCCTTCCAGCTCCCTCACCCAGCCGTCTACTCGTGCCTTTCTTTGCCTGCTTCGCGCAAGAATGGGCCCCCTCAGGAAGGTGCCCAAGTTCTTCCCAAACCGATGCAACGTCTCCCCGAAGCCCGACCTCCTCGACCTTGCTCAAGAACGGAGGGAGTTGAAAGCACACCCTGAATCATCCTCCGAGTCCTTGCTCCTGCTCTTGTGATTTGGCAGTCGGTTCATGAGCACCTTCAGAGGGGTGTGGAGGAAAGCCTGTTCTTTCTCGGTTTTCTGCGTTGAGAAAGATGCTGCTGCCTCTCCCTTCTCCTTTTTTCTGCTCTGCCTCTAATTTAGGCAAGAGCGCTGGAGAGACGGAAGGAGATCTTTCGTGACCTTTAGACCCTGAGGGATCAAGGTGTAGGGCTGGGAGGAGGATTTGACATCTCGCTGCAGCTGAAGCCAGGCCTGCTTGAAGGATCCCAGCAGGAGAGAAGCAAAGGAAATGTCCTGCAGGTGGCCTTGGTTTGTCTTCCTTTTGCTAGAATCTCCTAGAAGCTCAGAGATCCCCCCCCCCCCCCGCCCCCGCGGCCCGGGCCTCTGCACTTCCTCACATGGAGTGAGGTCAATTAGGCCCAGCAGCTCAGTCTGCAACAAAAGCGCAATCCTAGTCCTGCGTCCGTTTACAGCCTCAGGCCCCGTGCCCCCTGGTAGCCATGCAAAGCCTTCCTAGTATTTGGTTGCACAAATGACTATGAACAAACACCTGCCACTTTCCCATTCCTCCAGTTGTCCTTTTAGATCGGGAAGCCTTTGGGACGCAGCGTCCAAGGAGGATTTGGTCTCCCTCATGCCTTGGTTTCTGCTCTCCTTCCCCAGCCTGATGGAGAGCAAGATCAAGGTGGCAGAGAAAGCAGTGAAATTTGGGAGATACTTAACTTACAGAAGGCGCACAGGGCTGCTGTCACAAGCAGGTGGAGACGTCCGGTCCCGGAAGCAGAAGGTCCCTCTCCCCAACGTTGCTGTCATTTTACAGCCACTGGGCCCAAAGCCTATAGTTTAGTTTTAAAGGCTAAAGTTGGAGTCGTCTGTGACCTGTTGTTTTTATATGTTTAAAGGAACGGGTTTTCCCATGAAGACACTGGAGTGATGTATCTCTGCAATTTAATGCTTTAGTTTTCCTTTCCTCTCACGCAGAAAAAAGAAGCCAGGCAAGCACAACCCCTGTAGCATAAAGCCAAAGAATTGTACATTCACACAGTCTACTTTACCTCCTTGGAGGGCCATGTGCTGGCTCTGGCTTCCGGTGACTTGTGATGTCACCGTGTGCCTCAGTCTTTCCCTGTGATAGAAGAATAACCCGCGCCTCCTGTCTTACAAGGCTACTGCGAAAAAGCTTTAGAAGGCGACCGGGTGACATAGCCTTGCATGTGCCAGAAACATTCAATTTAGGCAGGAATCTTCAGGAGGATTGGGCCCCGAACGTCTCGAGTGACACTGAAAAGCTGGTGACCTCTGGCAGGGATCCGTATGCTTCCCCAGATCCTGTCTTCTAAGCACAGGCTGATGTCCTGACAATAAATTTCCCAACCAATCTAACAAAAATCACCATCTTCGAGAAGCGAAGTGGTAAACTGAAGGACTGTGCCAACATAACATCTAGTGGAGAAGTTACAGGGTAGCCTGAAGTCATGCGTATAAGTAAATAAATTGGATGCAGGAAAAATAACCTGTAGCTTTTTGGACAGTTTAGCACTAGTCATGCCTGGGGGAAGAATTTTTGCTGTTTCTCCCCGCCCCACCCCTGGCCCGGGGCAGAAGTCAAGGTATTTGTACTTTGCTTCGTTGTGTATATAATAATTGCCAAGTGACATATTGTAAAGGAACGATGATGGATGTATTCATTAGAGCGAAGGTTAAACTGCTGTAAAAAAGAGACCCCAAAATCCAGTGGCTTAAAGAGCACAGCTATTTGATTTCCCTTTCATGTAACAGTTCCCAGGTGAGAGGTCTGGGTGTGGGAAGTTCTGCTTCATGATGCTACACAGTAACTCAGGTTCTTTTCATCTTATTGCTTCACTACCCCGTGGGACCAAGCCGAAGGTCACTGTCCTCCTCTGCATGATTGCAGCTGGGTTATGGGCACGTCTGAAATCCAGTGAATGTCCTAAACAGCAGTCTATGTTGCATCAGTAAGAACATCGGTACATGGCCCGAGACAGGCTTGGAAATGTCATCTTTAGAGGGCAGCTTATGTCCCGCTTAGACTATATTTATTTATTTATTTTTTTTAATTTTTTTTTTTAATTTTTTTTTCAACGTTTATTTATTTTTGGGATAGAGAGAGACAGAGCATGAACGGGGGAGGGGCAGAGAGAGAGGGAGACACAGAATCGGAAACAGGCTCCAGGCTCTGAGCCATCAGCCCAGAGCCCGACGCGGGGCTCGAACTCACGGACCGCGAGATCGTGACCTGGCTGAAGTCGGACGCTTAACCGACTGCGCCACCCAGGCGCCCCGACTATATTTCTGTGAAAGAAGAGAGGACAGATTTTTTTGGTGGATGGAAATCGAACCAATGTTGATTTAAATGTCGTGCAATATAAATCTATGTTATAATTCAACCCATGACCTGCTCGATTTTATCTAGGCAGTCTGTCTTTGATTTGACACATTCTAAATACTCATGGGCAGATAACAATTTTTTTAAAAAAAAGAAAGCACTAAAAATAAGTAAATTCGAAGGGAAAACTGTCATATCTTTATTGAATCAAAATGAGTGGGGCGCCCAGGTGGCTCAGTTGGTTAAGTGTCCGACTATAGCTCAGGTCATGATCTCTTGGTCTGTGAGTTCGAGCCCCTCATCGGGCTCTGTGCTGACAGCTCAGAGCCTGGAGCCTGTTTCAGATTCTGTGTCTCCCTCTCTCTGCCCCTTCCCTGCTGTCTCTCTCTTTCTCTAAAACATAATAAACATTAAAAAAAATTAAAAAAAAATTAGAAGAACATGGTGTTAAAATGCCTTTTAAATGAAAAACTTTCGTAATGATTGCATTATTGCATTTTAAATTCTTTTAGAGTTCTCTCTCTACAGAGCAGGTCATTTCCAAATGGCAACTAGACCATTCAGTTTTCAACTTGGCAGTATTTCTTAGATCAAGACAGGTGGCCAGGGTTGGGATTGTATATTGGTCATCCACAGCTGCATAACAAATTGTCCCACAAATAGTGGCTTAAAACAACATTTATTATCATGAAGTTTCTGTGGGTCAGGAATCCAAGGAATATCTTAACTGGGTCCTCTGGCTCTGGGTTTCTCACAAGGTTGCAGTCACCTCAAGGCTCACCTGAAGGTAGATCAGCTTCCAAAATCACTGAAGTGGTGGCTGGTAGATTTCCATTCTTTGTGGGCTATTGGCCGGGGGCCACCCTCTCTTCCTTGCCATACGGGTCTCTCCATGGGACAGCTCACAGCCCACCCACCAGCTCCCTTCCTTCCTTCTGAGAGAATCAGAGAAGACAAAGTAGCCATCTTTTATAATCAGATATTGGAGGTCGTACACCAATATTCTATCATATTCTACTTATTAGAAGCAAGTCACTAGGTCCAGCCCACATTCAAGGAGAGAGGGGATAAGACAAAAGTGTGAATGGTAGGGTGTAGGGATTACCAGGACCTCCATTTTGGAAGCTTCCCACTATAGGTTCTTCACATCTATGTTAATTTTCTAACTCCATAACTGCCATATCAGTCTTTATCATCCCTAACAAATATGATACATAGCCTTGGCCTCAAACAGCGTCCATCTGTTGCAGAAATAAGATACACGTACACAAAAAAATGTGCAATAATAGGAAACTGGTGTAGTGAAAAACATAGGCTATCCGAAGACCGATTACTAGTGAAAAACTACATATACCACAGCTGTAATTCTCAAATATGGGATTAGAATTACCTCACAAATGTGCCAAAGTTACAGATGCCTTAAAACAATTGAAAGCAGAGGGGTGCCTGGGTGGCTCAGTCAGTTAAGCATCTGACTCTGGATTTCAGCTCAGGTCATGATCTCATAGTTTGTGAGTTCGAGCCTCACAATGGCAATGGGGAGAGGAACTCTCTCTCTCTCTCTCTCTCTCCCATTCTCTGCCCCAGCCCTGCTCGCTCTCTCTAAGTAAGTAAACAAACAAAAACAATAAAAAAAAAAAAAGACAACTGAGGAGTGCCTATGTGGCTCAGTCACTTAAGCATCTGACACCTGCTTGGGTCATGATCTCGCGGTTTGTGGGTTTGAGCCCCGTGTTGGGCTCTGTGCTGACAGCTCAGAGCCTGGAACCTGCTTTGGATTCTGTGTCTCCCTCTCTCTGCCCCTCCCCCACTTATGCTCTGTCTCTGTCTCTCTCTCAGAAATAAAGAAATGGTAAAAAAAAAAATGTTTAAAAGACAATTGAAAGCAAAAGTCATTAAGTTAGAAAACAGAAAAACAATGAAACTGATAAATCCAAAAATTGAATCTTTGGGAAAAAATCAACAAAATTGAAACACCATTAGCCTAACAAAGAAAGAATAAAAGGAAAAAACCATGAAAGCTCAAAATTAGAAATGCTAAGGAAAAATAATCATTAAAAGCAGAGGAAATTTGGAAAGTCCTTAGAAGGTACTTCACATGGCCCAATGCAAACAAATCTGAAAATGTAGGCGAAATAGACAATTTTTTGATGTTTTTATTTATCTATTTTGACAGAGAGAGACAGAACATGAGTGCGGGAGGGGCAGAGAGAGAGGGAGACACAGAATCGGAAACAGGCTCCAGGCTCCGAGCCATCAGCCCAGAGCCCAACGCGGGGCTCGAACCTGCGGACCGCGAGATCGTGACCTGAGCTGAAGTCGGACGCTTAACCGACTGAGCCACCCAGGCGCCCCCAGACAATTTTTTTAGAAAGAAACAACTCACTAAAAATTGATCCCGGTAAACAATGTCTAACAGAGCAATCATCACAGAACTAGATAAAGGGGTTCAAATTCTCCCCCATAAAAAGCACTTACCCTAGATAACTTCACAGGGAAATTCTACCCCCACCTTTCAAGAATGGATAATCTCAATACTACTTATTCCAGAAGAGAGAATTTTTCAATATTCCTTTTATAAAGCCATTATGATATCGACCTCAAAACTGAAGGAGCATTAAAAGGAAAACAACAGAATATTCTCACTTGCGAATAGGGTTCAAAACCTTAAGATATCAACAGCTAAAATCTAGCAGTCCATTTAAAATAGAATGTATTGCGGCTAAGTGCAATTTGTTCCAGTTGTAACATTAACAGGTATAATTAAATAACAACAACAACGAAAATCCATCAGTATTGTCCATCCTATTAATAGCGCTAAGGAGAAAAGTCATAGGATTTCTTATGTGGGTTGAGTTGTGTCTCCCCCAAAAGCTATGTTGAAGTCCTAACACCCGTACCTCAGAATGTGATCTTATGTGGGAAACAGAGTCACTGCAGGTGTAGTTAGTTAAGATGAGGTCCTACTGGAGTAGGTGGGTCCCGATCCATCGGACTCGTGTGCTTCTAAGAAGACTGCTGCGTGAAGACAGACACACAGGGAGACCGCCATTGCTGATGAAAGCAGAAACTTGGGGCTACACGGCTGGAAGGAAGACGGAAGATCACTGACAACCCACCAGAAACTAGTGAGAGGCAAGGAAGGCCTCCCCAAAGGGGTTTCAGAAGGGGCGTGGTCCTGCTGACACCCAGATCTCAGGCATCCAGCCTCCACAACCGTGACTTAACAAAGCCTACTCCTTCAAGCCACCCAGTTTGGGGCACTTTGTCCCGGGAGCCCTGAGAAACCAATATAGGCTCATTTCGACACATGCAGAAAAGTCATGTGACAAAATTCAGCACTCATTCTTGTCAAAACCCCTCAGTCACATAGAAATGGCTGCCGTGTCCGGGGTCAGTGAGCCCTTGGTGTTGGTTGGAGGGGAGAGTCCCTGGATTGTGTGGTGGAGTTACACGGGAGAGATAAATTGTGTCTGTACGCAGGGGGCCCTGAATGGCAGATTATAAAGTTGGTGGTGTATGTTTGAGGTAATGAGAAGCCACTGAAAAGCAAATGAAGAACCTGAGGAAAGCAGTGTTTCCAGACAATGACTTGGGAGGCTGGCTATTGGATGAATGGTACGTGGAGGCAGACAGCAGCAGCTAGGGATGTGGAGATTCATTTCAGTGCCATTTCGATAATTCCGATTTTTAAAAAGTGTTTATTTTTTGAGAGAGCACAGCAGGGGAGGGGCAGAGAGAGAGAGAGAGAGAGAGAGAGGGACAGAGGATCCGAAGCAGGCTCTGTGCTGATAGCAGTGAGCCCAACGTGGGGCTCGAACTCACGACCCGTGAGATCATGACCTGAGCCCAAGTCATGACTGAGCCACCCAGGCGCCCCAATAATACTCATTTTTAAGACTTTTTCAAGTGGAATTTTATTTAATTGCATAGACAAGCAAATGTGAATCTACTGTTTGGTGTTTTTTTTTTTTTTTTTTAATATACAAATGGTAACATTCTTTACATAATGTTCTCTGTCTTGCTTTTCTCACTTATGATATAATTGGAGATTGTTCCCTATCAGTGGAAGAGACACTACAATTTATCTTACCAGTCATCTACTGCAGAACACTTGGGGTGCTTCCAAACAATGCTATTCCTGATTTGAATGTCACGTTCAGGCAGCTCTGGTCCAGGGTTCAAGGTATCAGGCAGCTGATTCTGGTCCTAGAGTAACTGTGGAAGCCACAGGACTACCTTGGAGGTAGGTAAAGGGACCAAACCCGGTCTGGAAAACCCATCCAACCCAAGGTGAACTGGGGCGGGGGGGTGTGGGGGGTGTGGGGGGGTGGGAGGTGTTCTCAGAGCAGTAGAAAATCCTCTCAGTAAAGGAGGTTTTCCTCCATGGTCCTTGGCTTGTGGGAGTGTCACTCCAGTCTCTTCTTCCTCTGTTGTCACATGGGGCTCTCCCTGTGTGACATTATGTCCATTTACTAATATCAGGTACTGTTCTAGGCTCGGGGCCACAGAAGTTCAAAAACACCCCAGTACCCTTGGATCATGGAACTTATATTTTAGGGGGGACACAGCTAATAACTATCAAGTAAATACGTAGTTTTAGGGTAAGGAACACGGTGCCGGGAGGGGGGAGACATATTTAGGAAGGGATATTTGTGTAGAGTGAAGGAAAGGAAGGAGCGTTGCCCTACCCAGATCAGGAGAAAGAGCATTCCAGACAGAGGAAACGGTGGCTGGAAAGGCCCTGAGGCAGGCCCAAGTTCAGCCAGTTGGAGGAACCACCAGAGGCCAGCAAGGTGGGAGAGGCTTGAGGGCAGGGACTGACTGGGGAGGGGTGAGCAGAGGCTGGATCCCGTAGGGCCGTGTAGGCTGTGATAAGGAGTATCACTCCCACTTTACAGATGAGAAAATGGAGGCTCAGAAAGAGGAAACGTGTCCAAAGCCCCCAAGTGTAAGTGGCAGGAGGATTCGGTGCAGGTCTGTGTGACTCCAAAATTTCTTCTATTACTACATTACGTTCTAGTCCCAGGGTTTGTCTTTTACTCTTTGTGTCTATATTGGAAAGTATCCCCCGCATGAACTAAGCGCTCCATAAATCCTCCTTCAATGACTACTGACCTAGACTAAGAGTAAAATCTCGCCGTTTTTAGAGCTCTTAGAATTTACAACGCATTTTCAAAATTGTTGCATGTAAACTCTACGACCTTGAGAGGCAAGTGGTTTTTACCTCCATTTTACGTGATTTTCCCCCAAATTACAAAATGTATTGGATACTTTTTGCAGGATCTGCCATCGGACGTGGCTCTTCTGGGGGGAGTTCTCTTCCCCTCCACAGGCTGGCTCCCCTGCGGGAAGGAAGAGGAACAGGAGAGGAGGTTGGCGGTCATGTTGGAGCCCTAGGTCCCCTCCCCTGCTCCCCCATCCCCTCCCTCCCCCTCCCAAACCAAGCCAGAGTGAGCTGGCCTTGGGCTGGACACTTGACCTAATTTGAGCTCCCCAAATGCTTCCTCTCTGGCAATTGCCAGACCCCAGTCGGCATCTGCTGAACGAAAGAGAAGAAAATTTAGAAACCAGAGCCTGTACCGCGTGAGGAAGAAATGTAGCAGATGTGCAGGGAGCAGGCGAGGGGAGCAGACCACCCCCAAGTCGGTTCTATGGTGCCTGCTTCAGTCTTTGGGAGGCTCTTCCCGCGCTACCCTCGAACCCCTGGTCTCAAGTTCCCCATTTCTATTACTTGTGGCCCAAAGAGGCCTAACTCAGATATCCAGGAATTGGCAGAACATGGAAACTGAGGCTCTAGAACTCAGACTTGGGCAGTTTCCCACCTTTCTGTCACCCTCAGGGCACCGCCCACCCCCCCTCCCCCCGCCCAGTTCTTGCTGCCATGGAAACCACCAGTTCCCACCCCACCTCCCTAAACCCCCACCTGCCCCAGCCCCATGGAGTGTTGGAGAGCCCTGCACAGTCGGGGCTTCCCAAGAGATTCTGGAACTCAGTGAATCTATTGATAGTATTTCACCTCATGATGAATCAAATTGCTTCCTGGGCTCTGCTGAAAATCTCGTCACTTTATACGGGTAACACATTCTGAGACCCAAGCGATCTCTTGGCACACAACCCTTTTAGAATTTGCAAACTACTATATATGAATTGCATTGCTGGCAGGTTGTTTTTTAATGCATATTTATATCTTTTCATGTATACTATGTAAAGTACCTGAGGAGTAACAAACAGCCTTAGCAGACTGGCGACATATCATTTGTTGGTAAATTGATCAAAGCCCTAGGCTCCACGGACTAACCAGCTCGCGGAAATTTTGAAATGTAAAAGCATAAAATTCCTCTTGCATTGTTCAGGGTGCTACTCGTTGCTTCTAACTAATGAAAACCAGTTTTTTTTCTGTTGGGACACTTTCAATAAATCATCAAACATAAATTCTCTTAGGGAGAAAAATAAACAAACCATATCAGGCTGGGAGAAATTTCAGCTTAAAACCTTGCTTTAAAAGAAAACAGTTACATGGGGCGCCTGGGTGGCGCAGTCGGTTAAGCGCCCGACTTCAGCCAGGTCACGATCTCGCGGTCCGTGGGTTTGAGCCCCGCGTCGGGCTCTGGGCTGATGGCTCAGAGCCTGGAGCCTGTTTCTGATTCTGTGTCTCCCTCTCTCTCTGCCCCTCCCCCGTTCATGCTCTTGTCTCTCTCTGTCCCCAAAATAAATAAACGTTGAAAAAAAAAAAAAGAAAACAGTTACAGGTGATGTTCTGCAAACAGGGCAGAAAGAGGGCAGGCAATAAGAAGAAAGGCTGGGGGCTCGGGTTGCCCTCCCCGCCCCCCCCCCCCCCCCCCAGCAAACATTTGAGGAGGGGTCCAGTGTGCCTACTCTCATAAGCATGAATATTGGTAAATAGTTTGATTTCAGCCAGGATTTCTTGGTTTGAATCCAGCTGAATCAAATCACATGACACAAAATACTTTTCTTCCAATAAATTTTGATGGATTTTGAGCACTTTATGAGGAACACTGTGCAGTCTAGCATGCGATATCTACCTAGAGAACCCGAAGGAAGGGAGAGATCTCTCATGCCCACCAATTTTAAGTCAGTCCTTCCCTCTGGCTTATGCTTTGAGAAAACATCAAAACATGCAATAAAGAAAAGTGATGAAAAAAAAAAAAAAAGGGGCGCCTGGGTGGCGCAGTCAGTTAAGCGTCCGACTTCAGCCAGGTCACGATCTCGCGGTCCGTGAGTTCGAGCCCCGCGTCAGGCTCTGGGCTGATGGCTCAGAGCCTGGAGCCTGTTTCCGATTCTGTGTCTCCCTCTCTCTCTGCCCCTCCCCCATTCATGCTCTGTCTCTCTCTGTCCCAAAAATAAATAAATGTTGAAAAAAAAAAAAGAAAAGTGAACAATTTCTTCCCATTCCATCAGGCTTGTGCTGGTTGGGTCGAGCTCGTATGCTGAGTGCTCCAATTGAAAACAAACAAACAAAAATATGTCCTTGACTCTTTACAAGTGGTGTATTAGGGATGATCATTTTTATTCCTAAAGAACATTTCCAATGACTATCACTCATTGTTGAGCCACTTCCGATAACCAGTTTCCTGGGCATTTGTAGAATGGATTCCAAGCACAAATTCAGCAAACCTAACACTTTCTGAGACCGTGTTTATTACATAGCCCTGGGTAGAACTGTAGCACTTGGTTATCGCCATTTTAAGGCCTCTAAATAAACTTCCAAATCGAAGGGAAGCAGTTTTAGTTACACTTCATGCATATATTCATGAGTCATCTACAAGCTAAAAATTGGGTGGAAAACTGCACAGATATCACTTCCAACACACAGCGTCTAGTAAACAAAGCAAGCCCCAGAATAATATGGAACAGGATGTATAGCATTTTGCTATGGGTAAACTACTAAAATACACAAAATGCACGTGTGTGTGTGTGTGTGTGTGTGTGCATGTGTTTGTGTGTGCGGATGCAAAAAAAAAAAAAAAAAAAAAAAAGAGAGAGACGAAGATCCAGGATAAAAAACACCTGTTTGCTAATTTGGCTGCCTCCCAGCATAGAATAGGAAGAACCTGAACTTTGGGTTTTTATTATACGCACCTAGGATTTGTTGGGAGTTTTTTCACAGGCATGTATTTCTCTTGTAATTTGCAAAGGTTTATTTTTCTTTTAAAACCCTTCTCACTGGTCAGGCTTGGCTAGTGAGAGGAGCCAGTTCCTGAAAAAAATGCTTATGAAAAAGAGATCATTGTAATTATACCAAGAGGTGACAGTCATAGAAATGTGGCTAGAAGCCACCAGATATTACAAGCACTTCTTCAACATTAAAACAGTATTTTTTATTTATTTTTTTATTTTTTATTTATTTTTTTTAATTTTTTTTTTCAACGTTTATTTATTTTTGGGACAGAGAGAGACAGAGCATGAACGGGGGAGGGGCAGAGAGAGAGGGAGACACAGAATCGGAAACAGGCTCCAGGCTCTGAGCCATCAGCCCAGAGCCCGACGCGGGGCTCGAACTCACGGACCGTGAGATCGTGACCTGGCTGAAGTCGGACGCTCAACCGACTGCGCCACCCAGGCGCCCCAAAACAGTATTTTTTTAATGCGTATTTATTTTTGAGACAGAGAGAGACAGAGCATGAGCGGGGGAGGGGCAGAGAGCGGGAGACACAGACTCGGAAGCAGGCTCCGGGCTCCGAGCTGTTAGCACAGAGCCCGACGCGGGGCTCGAACTCACGGACTGTAATATGATCCTTTAAACGGAAGCACCTATGGTCTAACAGTGTGCAGATGACCAATCTGTAACTGGCCCGAGCACACAGGACCAGCACCCACTCTTTACGAGAGCCCTGACCACCAGGCCTGCCGATACAGGCTCTCAGAATCAGGGCTACAGCATGGCTTCGGCAGAGAGGCTCCACGAGCAAGTCCAAAAACAAAAGTTAGAGCCAACTGACACACGGGAACCAACATCAAGAGGTTTCAAAATCTGGCCCACACCGGGATCTTAAAAGCAGACTCCATTGCCAACCTTTAAACAATTGCAAACCTAAAAGAATCGGGTGATTTTGTGTACGATATACATTTCTAGCCTCACTTTAATAACTGGCAACTGATACCACAGGGCCAAGATTCATTGTGGCAACACTCACCTGAGCTAAATATCCACTGCCCTCTCTAGACGGGGCACCATTCTGGGGTTTTCTACAGTTCTCCCCACTCTGTATTATTTTCCATCCTTTCCTTCATTTCTCATTTCATTGCTGGCTTGGTCCTTGAAGGACTTGTGTTTACGGTCACTGCATTTATTTATTTATTTATTTATTTACTTATTTGTTGTTTATTTATTTATATAATTTATTGTCCAACTGGCTAACATACAGGGTATACAGTGTGCTCTTGGTTTTTGGTATAGATTCCCGTGGTTCATCGCTTACATACAACACCCAGGGCTCATCCCAACACGTGCCCTCCTCAGTGTACTGCATTTAAAACAAGGAAGGCCAGGGGCACCTGGGTGGCTCAGTCTGTTAGGTGTCCGACTCTTGGTTTCAGCTCAGGTCATGATTTCATGGTTCGTGGGTTCGAGCCCCACATCGGGCTCTGCGCTGACGGTTCCTTACCTTAAGGAATCTGGAATGCAGTAGAGAAGACAGGACAGGCATCAGTGTCATTAAATCTAGGAATAAATTTGGCCCTCAAACCTTCTTGTCTTCCTTAAGCATAACTAGCAATCAGTAGCTGATCCTGCGTTTGAAATTCCTTGAAAAGGTTAAATTTCATCCATCTGAACATTTGTGGAACTTCTATTAAGGGTATGTTTACACATTGGCAATTAAAACAAAAATTTTTTTTTTAACATTTATTCTTGAGAGACAGAGACAGAGCGTGAGTGCGAGCAGGGGAGGGGCAGAGAGAGAGAGACACACACAGATCTGAAGCAGGCTCTAGGCTCTCGGCTGCTAGCACAGAGCCCGATGCAGGGCTCGAACCCATGGACTGTGAGATCACGACCTGAGCTGCGGTCGGATGCTCAAGTGACTGAGCCACCCAGGCACTCCATGGGAGGAGGGAGAGGATCCCAAGCAGTCTCTGTGCTCTCAGCACAGGGTCTGACTCAAGGCTCGATCCCACAAACTGGGAGATCATGACCTGAGCTGAAATCAAGAGCCAGATGCTTAACCAACTCGGCCACCCAGGCGGCCCTACACAAGCGAGCTTTTAATTCATAAGAGACAGGAAGTTGTCCCCTTTTTTGAGTGGGTGCAAAGTCTTCTCCCTTGCCGGGGTTAAATGATCTTCTTTTTCTCGACTTGGTTTACCTTCGCTTTGGTGGTTGGTTCTGGGAGAGCAGCATAACAGAATCTGTGCCAGTGTCAGTGACCTGTGAATAGTAAACATCACCCATGTCTCACGGACTTCCAGGAAGACGTGCCAGTGCCACAGAGCCCACGGGCAGGAGTGCCCGCATCACCTGCTAGGGCCCTCGCAGCTAAAATCGTGAGCTCTTCCTGGCCTTCGCTGTGTGGGAGGAAGGAGGCTAATTTTTTGGTAGTTGAAGTTAATATAATTTTACCTTGTGGATCCATGTCTTTTCTCTGATTTCTTAAGATAATACTTCAAAGCTCTCCCTTTTATCACAGGGCTGGAGGCCTAAAAACATTTCCCAAACTCGCTCTTACTGGCGTAGTTCTGGTTTGGAGCCCTCACAGGGAAGATGGTAGTGAGATCGTTGTAGCAGAAGCCATTTTGCTCCTGGAGCACCGGCAGCCTAGTGTGGAAGGTTCCGCAGGATGACAGACGTGAGGTTTGGCCAGCAGCTTCTGGGTGCCTTGCTATGAATCACCCGCCTCCTGTGACTCACCACACCATCCTGTGATTCTTTATTTCCTGATCACCTAAACGCCAGTGGCAGATTCCTCATTACAGCTGGAGTCCCAGGAACACCAACGGTATCCTATAGTTCCGGTCTGAGTCTAAAGGCCTAAGAACCAGGGAAGCCCGCCGTGTAAGCTGGCCCTTTACAAACATTATCTCTAATCATTACAGCAACTGAAAAGTTTGGAGAAGTTACTCTGACTCTGACAGATGAGAACACCAAGATTTGGAAAGGTTAAGTCATTTGCTATAAAATATAACTTTAATCTATTATTAACTGGCATTATCAATTCACCAGTGGCCTAACCGTTGAAGAACAATGGTTCTTTTTACTTTAGGGCAAAGCGAGTTTCTTTTCCATTAAGAAGCTGTTGGGGGGAAGTCCCATTTAATCCCCTTTCTCAGCAGCCACCTACAAAATCGCTGGGACAGCCAACATAGTAAATAACTTTCAGCACAGGGTAAGGAAGGCAGGATTGGACTGGTCCATTCTGAAGGGATGTCAGCCTGACAACTAGAGATCCGGGAAGACAGAAGGCACAGCACAGAGCAAAGCCGAAACAGAATAGTGTGGGTGGAAGTCAGGGAGTAACGTGAGGGTAAAAGTTGGGTCAGTGGTTGAGGGAAGAGATAACAAAACGGCCCCATCATGATCTGCAAGGGGCCAGCAAGAGGCCGTGTGTGGATGAAATTACAGGAACCATTTCATTCTAGACAATGATCCAAATAGTTTTATGAAAATAAATTTAATTATGAAGTCAGACTGATAAAATTTTACTAAATGTTAACTTATAAAAATTATGTAGTTATTCAGTGTTAGCACAGTCATTACACTACATGTGTTTGTCTTAAAAACATGAAAGCAAAACCAGTTGTCATCTTACGAACTAGGATAGGTCTCCTTGTAGCGATTACAGATTTTATTTTATTGAAAAAATTTTTAAATGTTTTTATTTAAACAGTTAAAACATTTAAACATCTATTAAAAATTTTTTAAATGTTTTATTTTTGAGAAAGAGAGATTGCAAGTGGGGGAGGGCAGAGAGAGAGGGAGACACAGAATCCGAAGCAGGCTCCAGGCTCTGAGCTGTCAGCACAGAGCTGATGCGGGGCTCGAACTCACAAACTGCGAGATCATGACCCTAGCTGAAGTCGGACGCTCAACCAACTGAGCCACCCAGGTGCCCCGATTTTTTATTTTTAAAAGTTTTTTTTAAGTTTATTTATTTATTTTGAGAGGGAGGGAGAGAGAGAGAGAGAGAGCGAGCACAAGCAGGGAAGAGGCAGAGAGACAGGGAGAGAATCTCAAGCAGGCTCAGCACTGTCAGCGTAGGGCCCGATGCTGGGCTCAAACTCATGAACCGTGAGATCATGACCTGAGCGAAAACCAAGAGGGAGATGTTTAACCGACTGAACCACCCAGATGCCCCTAAATATTTAAGGAAGAATTCCATTATGTTTAGAAGCCAGTATCCCTGGATGTTTGTCACATAAATGCGGTATTTTTACTTTAACACAAGTAGTTATATGCTTGGTTCACAGGACACCATTAAAATGGATTAGGATCTTTTTTTTTTTTTTTCCCAGATGATTTGGATCTGAATATCTTTATTTCAAAATATAAACAAAAGAAGAAAAACTTCACTGCAGCAACTTTAATTAGGTTGACAAATATATTAGTAAATCATCTACTTCAGGCCCGTTATTTGGTAAAACTTGTGTTGCTTTAGGAGAGGGTGGCACCTCTAAAAATGATCAGCAGGAAGAAAACCGTGTCTGATGACCAGAGCAGGGCATGTATGGCAGCTGGTCAACGAATGGGTCCTATAACCGGCAAAGAGATCGGCTTCTGCAGATAAAGGAAAAAGCACAGTCATGTTGCTAAAAATACACGTCAGTGTTTGGCTCTTAGATATCAAATGGCTGACCCAGTACCAAATGCATGAAGCTAAGAACACCTTGCAAAGTCACTGCAGCGAGGTGCCCAGAATAGGTAAATCGATAAGACACAGACAGTAGATCGGTGGTTGCCTAGGACTGGAGGAGGAGAGAAGTCGTGGGTGATGACTGCTAATGGGGTTTCTTTGGGGGATGATGAAAACGTTCCAAAATTAGGTTCGCAGTGATGGTTGCAGGATTCTGTGAATACATTATAAGCCAATGAATTGTATGCTCTAAGTGGGTGAACTTTCTGGTATATAAATTATATCCCAAGAGAAGTGTGTTTAAAAAAAAAAAATCCTTTAAGAAAGAGATATTTCTTTGATACCTGATATTTAGCTGCTGAACCAGTGTGAGCAACAGCGTACCTACACACAGCTTATTGGGCAAAAAATAATCCTGCCTTTTAATAACCACTGTTAGTCAGGTTTTCTGTGTCTTGCAGTCAAAAGCATTCCTAATTAACACAGCTTAAGTTTTCATTCCATCAATATTTATTTAATGCGTTCTATACGGCAGGTATTGTGCTACATACTAGAGAAAAAAATCACTGCACTCTCATGACGTGCCAGGAGATTTATATACTTTAAAAAAAAAAAATTTAACGTTTACTTACTTTTGAGAGAGAGACAAGGCGCGAGCAGAGGAGGGGCAGAGAGAGGGAGACCCAGAATCTGAAGCAGGCTCAGGTTCTGAGCTGTTAGCACAGAGCCCGACGTGGGGCTCGAACTCACAAACCGCAAGATCATGACCTGAGCCAAATTTGGACGCTTACCCGACTGAGCCACCCAGGTGGCCCATAGGAGATTTATATACTTTGTATCATCAGTGCCTCATGGCAGCCCTGGCAAGAATGGCCCGTCCCTTCCAGGCACACGGTCTAGGGAATTGTTTTGCCCCAGCAGTAGGCCACCCACCTCATAACTCTCCAACAGTACTGCTTAGAAATGCAAATTCCCAGATTCCCCCTGGACTTGCTGCATCAGATCCACAAGGGATAAACCATTGGCTGATACTCTACAAAGGTGGCCCATAAAACATACCTGTACTTTTAGGAAGCATTCAGCATAAATATGAAATCACTGAAATAAACTAATTTGAACCGAACTTCTGATTGCAGAGGAAAAACATCACAGATCTTGGGGTAGAAAAGATAGGGAGTTAAAAAAAATACGAGTAAGGCCCAGTCCCTGCCCTCAAGAAGGTGTGGTATGCAGAGTTCTAAGATAGCCCCCAGGATTCCCAGCCCTTGACATACACACACTGTCTCCAAAATATCCAATCAAATGCTAACCTAGATACTGCTCTGAAGGGATCTGCAGATGTCATTCAGGTTGCAAATCAGTTGACCTTAAGATAGGGTGGGCCTGACTTAACCATATGAACCCTTTAAATCAGGGTCTAGAGAGACAGAGGAAGTCAGAGATTGGAAGCATGAGAGGGATTTGACGTGTGAGAAGTTGTCCATGGCTGGCTTAAAGATGACAGGCGCAAGAAATGCGGGTGGCCTCTGGGAGCTGAAAGCAGCTTGCGACCTGGCTTATGACCAACAAGGAAATGGGGACCTCAGTCCCACAACTGCAGGAACTGAAGTTTTCTAAACCATGTGAGCTGGAATGAAATGTGGCCCAGCTGACATCTTGATTTCTACCTCGTCAAACCCTCAGCAGAAAACCCAGCTCAGCCATGCCCAGAATCCTGACCCACAGGAACTGTGAGATAATAAGTTAATGCTGTTTCAGACTGCTAAGTTTGTGGTAATTTTTATGCAGCAACAGAAAACTAATATAGAAGTGAATTTGGGTAAGACACATTAAAGTCACCAACTAATGGAATACTGAGAATGAGAGAGTGGGAAGAGCCAGAAATGGCTTCCCTATATTGAAGTACTTATATGTCCTTTAATGATATACATTTAAGGGTGGTGTCAGTAAGGAGAGCTTTTGGTTGTAGGTAATGGAATATTCAACTACTGCTATTGACCACGGAGAGCACAAGCAGAGCTGGTGTGGCTACTCAGTGATGTTAGCATAAGTCCTTTCTATCTTTCCAAGTTCCCGCCATTTTTAATTTGTTGGCTCTTTGTTCTCAAGTGCCAATGATGATAAGATGACTCTGGGCACCTCATATTTTCTAGTCAGGAAAAGGATGGGCAAAGGGTTTTTCCAACTGAGTCTGATCTTTCCTATTGAGAAAGCAAAATGTTTTCTGAAAGCCTACTTAGAAAACTCATTTACATCTGGATTACATGGCCAACTGTTGAGCAATACTGGCCAAGGGTATTGAGCTTACCCGCACTCATTGGTTTAGACCAATCACAATTCATCCCCTTGCCTGGGGTAGAGATACCTGTCACCACCTCAACAAAGCAAGGTTTTCTTCATAAGAAGGGCTGAGATAAGAATGGATATTGAGTAGGCAACAGATAGTGTTTCCCACAGTTGGAAAGGGCATTTCATCATCAATTCAACAAAATCACACCAGCATAATTAACTAGATGGATTTACTGAGTATCTGTTAGGGTAAGGCCCAAGGTTTACAAAGATGGTGTGTGTGTGTGTGTGTGTGTGTGTACACGTGCATGTGCACAGACACGTGGGCGTGTGGGTGTGTAGATGTGTAGGTTGGGGAGGGAGGAGGACACGGGCATGTAAACAATAATTATAGCGAGAACTGCTTTAATTGCAAAATGGAAGTCTACTTCTGTACTGACCATAATGTACTGCTTACCATAGATACATCAGGTGAATCACAAAAACAGTGATAACAGGACCCAAGAAAGCATATATTGATTTGTGTTTTTAAAAAGAGAAAATGTTTTCGCTGGTAGAAAATATATTTAGAGCAAACTTCTAAGAACTATCGAACTAAGGTATGAATCAATACCTTGAGCAAAATCTGGGCAAGGGAAGTGGCCCTCATTTAAAATACACAAGTGATGAACACATAGATGTGCAATACTTTCCCGGCGAAGTGTTGCAATCTGTCTCTTTCATGGGAACTGTAACGCTGGGTTTTAATATAATTTACACAAGATTCCCAGGTGTGCCACCCATTTTAATGTACTTTGGATACATACATATGTTTTCCAAATATTTAGCCTTTGGTTCACCGACTTCATTCTTATGAAATGTCTTTATGGAAACAATAATTGTTTCCAAACCATAATTTGATGATATGGAAGATGACGTTTGAGCTCACTCGTCTTAGAGAAATTCATTCAGTAATTAATTGTTATGACATAAGCTTCACTTTAATCATGATAACTGGTTCACACCAGCATAATGCACCAGATGTATTTGCTCTGACTTTCTAAGCCCCTACTATTACTAAAGATGTACTTTAAGAGCAATGCCGGTATGCTTTTCTACACCGTAATACTCTTTCAAGAATTCTGTAAAAAATGAAACTTTTTTTTTTTAATTTTTAAAAATGTTTATTTGTTTTAGAGAGACAGAGCATGAACAGGGGAGGGGCGGGGGGGGGGGGCGGGGAGACACAGAATCCGCAGCAGGCTCCAGGCTCTGAGCTGTCAGCACAGCGCCCGATGCGGGGCTCGAACTCACAAACTGGGAGATCGTGATCTAAGCCACCCAGGCCTTCCTGAAACTCTTTATTAAAACAGCTGCGCATATGCATTGGGTGGTGCTGTCTATCTAGGTCTTTCTGATTTTCCACCCGAGCTATCCGCTAACCGCCCCATTTTGCCATCTCTCCCCTGTGCTCAGCACTGCCTTGCTCTCTAAGACAAATCCTGGCTCAGAAGAGAGGAATCGGCATCAATGTCGATTCACTTTTGCTGTTGGTTCACACATCCCCTGGAGAGACGGTTTTCGCATGAACACACTTCTTGCCTCTGGTGGCCCCATCCGCCAGCGGCTGGGCTTCCAGTCCTCCGGCAGCCTATCCCAGCCTGCCACTTCTGGACTCACCAGATGCAGATGCACCCGAGCACTTGAACTTTCTTTTTTTTTTTGTAAAAGTAACAGCTTGCTTTTTAGAGCTAAGGGTTTTGTTCCTCAGTGATTCACGCATAGGAAAACAATCCCATCATTTCTATAACCAGCCCATGACTGCTGGTTAAGTGAACTTGCTGGGCCAAAGGGTTGTGCGTGTTTCCTTTGGAAAGATATTCCAAAATTGTCCTGAGGAGAGATGTCACCAATTCCAAGGCCCTCTAAGAGGCTATGAAACGCACTTCCTATTCAGTCGCTGATATTAACCAGTATCAATCGTTTAAATATCTATTTGATAGGTGAAAAGGTCATTTCATTACTTTAATTGCTTCTTTATAATTAGAAGGGTTTACTGCCCTCATGTATCTCCTTTGCTGTGAACTGCCTGATCAATTTTCCCTTGCTCGTTTTTCTATTTTTTCCAAATATTTTGTTCTTGTTTGCTTATGGATTCTTTGTACTCTTTGTCCATAGTACTTATGGCAATTTCCCCGTTTTCATTTATCTTTTTACTTTGTTGATGCTAGTTTTGCCATGCAGAACTTAAAAATTGTGTACAGTCGTGTTTAGCAATTTTTGGCCTTCCTGGAGTTAGTTTGGGTTTTGTAACATGCTTTAAAGGGTCTTCTATACGCCCATATTATTTTTAAAAAGTCCCCCCACATCTCCTTCCAGTATTGTCATTATTTCAGTTTTTAAGTTTAACATGGATTGGTCTGGAATTTATTTTAGTATAGGGAATGAGGTAGGGATTGAGCTCTCCCAATCCAATTTAGATTTACCTCCCATCACTGTCTATTTCTTGTTATGTGTAGAGTGGGATGGTTCCTACACATTAACTACTAAGGGCAGAAGCTGAGATGCCCTGGATTCAGCTGAATGTATTACATTAGCCATCTCTTCCCCTTTCTGTCTCTATTCCCTTCCCCTCTTCCCTCCTTCTGTTCCTCCTCCCTCTCCCTCTCTGTCCCCTTCCCTTCCCTACCCCCTTCCTCCTCTTCCTCTTCTCATTAGTCACTGTTTGTAAGTGAGAACTGATTTTGCCTTCATACTGCAAATCAATGATTCTCAAACTGCAGTGGGATTGGAGGAAGCCTGTCACCCTAGAGATCGGGTGGGGCATGACCATATGTAGATTAAAAACAAAGAGCTCTGACCCCCTGATATCATTTGTCTCAATCAGAAACAAAGGAGGGATAGCAACTTTATGTTTATGAAAAGGTGGATGGCTTTTGGGAGAACTATCGCATTCTAAACTACCTACATCACAGTATCTCCATGCTTAATCTGGTTTCAGTGGTATTCATGTGGTCTGAGTGTCTCTGCCTCTTCAGTCCTCTTCCCTTGCCTTCATCCTGGAGCTCCCTTTTTCTATCAGCTTCTTTCCTTCTGCCTTTGAGGTTTCAAAGTTCTCCATTCTCTTGAGAAAGCGACATGAAACAAAAGTACGCTGCTGCCTCTCTTGGTATTTTCCAATTTCTTCCATTGTCCAAGTTCCTGACTCAATGTCCCTCTACTGCTGCCTTATTGACTCAACCCGCTCTCTCTTTACCCTACACTCCGACTTCAGTATCCACTGCCATATAAAAAGTGTTTTCTTTTCTTGAACATTCTCCTTTACCTCCTTCTTGTTTCTGATCCCCGCCCCCTCTCCCCTCCCCCCCCCCATTTCTTTAAAGATTCTTGCGGGGCGGGGGGGGTTGCTATCTTATACCTAAGTGGTTCTCAACAGAGAGGAGAAAGAGGAGGTGGGATTTTGCCCCCAGGGGACTTTTGGCAATGCCTGGAGATATTTTTGGCTATTACAACTGGGGGAGAGGGGTGCTCCTGACCTTGACCAATTAAAGGCCATGGATGCTTCTAAACATCCTATAGTACAGACGATGGCCCCTGCAACAGAGAACCCTATAGCCCAGAATGTCAATATCGCCAAGGTTGGGGAATCCTGCCATAACCAGCGGTATAGTGTCTCGAGGGGCACTGGAAGATGCGAGGAGCAATGCCATCCCTTTGGTGGTAACGATGACTGAATGACTGGAGCTAAGGATGTCAAACATCCTGAGGAGCTGTGTGCAAAGAGCACACTTGTTTCTGGAAAGGAGCAGTCCCGTTGTACCTCTACTTGCCCTGTTTCCTTTATTGGTTTTCCCCTGTTGCCAATTTGTGTTAGTCAAGGCCTCACTTTCTCTTTCTACTTCTGAGAGCTCATCGTATCTCTTGACTGGGTGGTCCAGCTTTAACCACCCAGCAATGCCTGTGGTGACATAGGGCTTCCATGGATGACAGCACCATTTTGGAAGTCAAGACAAAAGCTTGGAGTTATCGTTCAGTGCCTTAAAGATGTCATTTTATTGTGTTCTGGCCTCCACTGTTTCTGGTGATATCATCTATTATTTGTATCGTGTCTACTGAATGTAATGTGTCTTTTTCACTGCCTGCCTTGAAGATTTGTCTTCATTTTTGGTTTAATTATGCTGTGCATACACATGGATTTCTTTGTATTTATCCTGCTTGGAGTTTAGGATCTGTGAATTCATATCACTCATCATTTAGAGTGCTTTTGACATCTTTTCACACATTCCCTCCCCCCCCCATTCTATCTGCCCCCTATTCCTGGGAATCAAATTTCATGTATGTTAAACTGAATGATATTGTCAGGTAGATCTTGAGATGCTCTGTTCTGTCCTCCCCTGCCAGTTCTTCTGTGTTTTAGTTTGTGATTCAAATACTCATCTCTTCCAGAAACATCTTCACAGCGACATCCAGATATAATGTTTTACCAGCTATCTGGGCATTCCTTAGCCCAGTCAAGTCGATGCATAAATTAAACCATCACATCACTATGCGTTAGACCCCATACAGTGCCTCCAACATCGTCAACTCTGATATCGGATGCTGCCTCTGGAAACTCTGTCTGGTTGTCCCAACTGCCTCCCATTGCTAGAATGGACTCTGCATACTATTCATTTATTCATGTAACAAATATCTCTTGAACATCTACGATATGCCCCTTCTAGGAGCTGTAGAAACAAACCCCAATACGTAACCAAGACTCCTGCCTTTGTAAAGCACATATTCTAGCTGGGTAAACAACTTGTCCAATTTGCCTCAATTTTCCCAGTTTTAGCACTAAGAGTCCCACCTCCCAGGAAACCCTTCGGCTCAATGGATACCTGGAGGAAGAACATTCTAGGCAACGAGAACAGTAATGACCTTGAGGTGAGTGAGGCTCTGTTATCAGAGGAATAATAAAGACCACAGTGTGGCTCTGGTGGACCGAGAGAGAGTTGGGCGAGTTAACGGTATCTCCAAGCTTCTGTTTCTTCACTAGTAATCTGGGAAAAATAGACAACCTTTTGCAGTTCTTCTCTGAGAAGGGTCAAGCGGCTTTATATTCAATCACACAGAAGGCTCTTTGAAGAGATTTAAGCATATGACTCAGGGACCGCCCCCCCCCCCCCCCTTGACCATCTCACCAGAAGCCAGGAATAGATGTGGGATTATTCGGGACAGACTTGTGGAGAACCTCTTGTCTAATGGAGTAAATCTCCATGACAAATGAAAGAGACCCACAATTTGTTGGAGAATTGTTACACTGTCACAAACACGGCCAACTTGGATCCTGAGGCACAGAGAGAGGACAAGATGAAAGCAGGCTAACACACTTCTCAAATTCCACAGTCAGGAAACTAGCTGATAAAACTTCGAAGCTACAAATATGGGTTACCTTTCATGAGAAAGAAAGGGTGACTCTGAGTGCAGAACGGGGAGCCCAAAGGGCAGGATTATATTTTTCAGAACACTCAGGGGAAATGTCCAAGTTGTAACAGCGTTTTAAAAAAATGAAAACAAGATACAAATACAACTTTGAAGGCAGAGAAAACTTTCAGCTTTAACTAGAATAGATACACTTACATTTTATGCCACACAACCTACAAACACAGGTTCTCCATTTCGATAATAGGATAATAAAATATACTTTGCCTTATTTAAAAAAATTCTTTTCTCCATAGTTTAATGTGTAAGATCTGCTTGCCAGAGTATAAAAAGCTGTCTAGTTAATATTCTTTTGTCTTTATTTCATGGACAAAATACTTATTTATTCATTAATTAAAAGAGCATGGTTTCAGGTTTCAATGGAGTATTGGTCTCCTGTCATCTTTAGTTTAACCAGATAGGATATGAACCTTGCTTGTAGGAATGAATACTTCCTGAAACTCTATGAAGCTGACCTTAGGACCGAGTGAACTAACAAGAAGTCTTATCTTTGTTCGGTTATGACCTTAGGCTGAACGATTTTAAAGTAGCTTTAAAATAACTACTGAAGAATGTTCTGCAGGAGCATTAACCTCAAAGTCTATCAAAGAGAAGCAAGCAAGAAAACTCTAATTTTAAATATAACTTTTGGCAGCTGGGTCTTAGTTCAGTTGGCTTTCTTCTAGTCATTCCTGTGGGCCTCAAAGGCCAACCTGCATAAAAGATACTAAGTTAATTTGAAGTGATTCATGTTTATAATGCAAATGGATATAAAGAAACTTAATTGTCTAAGACTGGTAGTAACTAGTAGATTGCTTCTCATCAGAGGAAAAAGAAAACCAACACCCTTGCAAAGAAACTTTTGGAATACCCTTCTTAACTCCTCTACAACAGGAAAGTAGCCAAGTGCAGATAAACTTTGAAAAACCCGAAACACTGCACTGCTCCAACTCCCAGAATTACCAGCCAAAGGGAAGAGGCTTAGGCCTTATGCTCTACAGAATATATTAACGAGGGAGAGAATTACAAAGCAAATAAAATAAAGAAATCCAAATATGCTTTCCAAGGACTAAAATAGAACCTCTCCAAAAGATGGGAAGGGCTTTGCCATCTCCTGGAAAGGCAGCGGTCCGTGGCCTTGCCGGCTTTGTGGGGTTGAGGAAATAACTCTAGTTTATTTTAATGTACCGTGTAATCTGGCTCATTTCCCATATTGTTCTGTGATCTTAACTGTGCAATTCAAAGGAAACGTTGGGCCAGTGTTTCTTTTTTTTTTTTTTTTTTTATTTTTTTTTATTTTTGGGACAGAGAGAGACAGAGCATGAACGGGGGAGGGGCAGAGAGCGAGGGAGACACAGAATCGGAAACAGGCTCCAGGCTCCGAGCCGTCAGCCCAGAGCCCGACGCGGGGCTCGAACTCACGCGAGATCACGCGAGATCACGATGATCGTGACCTGGCTGAAGTCGGACGCTTAACCGACTGCGCCACCTAGGCGCCCCTGGGCCAGTGTTTCAAATGTCATCTTGATACAGCCATTCTCGTTTCCAAGCCCACTTCAGCGATCTGCTTTCCTTTTTTCCCCTTTCTTATTGCTCTCACAGAGTTGAGCCAACGATAATAAAAGAAGTAGAAATGGACGATGGTGTAAGAAACAAGTCACCACAGTATACACAGAGCAGGGGTGAGTAAGAGTTGGCAGGCCGATCTCTGGCCCTTGCAGACATGCTTTCCAGTACGCGGACCGGAGCGGCATTTCACTTAGATTATTTCTCGCTGGTAAATGCTTCCCCTTCATTTACTTCTGCTTTTATTCTGTTGCTCCCTAGAGTGCCCAGACATGCTGTGCTCCTTCTATGCTTGGCGGGGTCCTCCCTGTCTCCCTCCCTGTCCCAGCTCCGCAGTGGCTTCTGCTGCGAAGTCTCTGGTATGAAGTTTTCATCCGCACAATTCTGGCTCTAACAGAAGGTCATGTTCGACGAGGGAATTCCGAGTTGTGTTTGTGTACAGCAGAGCTCTGCTTAGAAACACGCGAAGTTGACATAATGCCTGCCAGCTGCACGGTGCCCTGCTGGGGTCCAGAAAGCCTTGGCAGGAGCACCCCCCAAAAGCGACTTCTAGGAACGGAGTCTCCCAACAGCCTGTGACCTCGGCCAGGAAGGGCTGACATGGTTTCTAAAGCCCTCTACTGGGCTTTCCTGTCCATTTTAGACATAAAGGGATACCCTCAGATGCAAAAATGTCCTACCTCAGACAAAGGAAATGGGGTTTCTATGATACGAAGATAATGACTGTGCCGAGACCCCCCCAAAATCTTTGCGTGACTCCTTGACACAATGAAGTCGAAGCCTTTTCCACATCGGTGATTTGTCTGTCACTGTAATCAGGTGTCTTGAAGGCATATCTCACCTCACTTTCAGTGGTCTAGCAAATAACGTGCTTCTAAGCTCTAAACCAGGAAAGCGCTTTTCTTTGAAAGAAAAGAGCCCGTATCACAGGTCCTGTTTCTTCGTCAACATAAACTGCAGCCCCAAATCATTTCCCATATTCAATTACAAGAGCCAGGACTGGGTCCAGCTCTAATTGGCTCCAGGAACATGTCATTTTTTCATTTAAAAGATAATTTAATTCACCGCCATATGTTCGCTGGAGTCGTTCTCTGGTCTTGGCCCCCAGGACGCCTCTGTCCTCGCTGCCACGCATGGTTCCAAGGAACTCTGAGACCCGCTCTTTGCTCTAGTCTGCACAGTTTTCACTGCCTGATCTCCTTCTCTCAGCGGCATTTATCCTTCGGTAGGGCTTTTTTTCTTCCTTCCCCTAGCGTCTTTCTTTTTTTTAATCATGGACGTAGTCACGCTTGAATTGAAATTGTGAAGTCAGCTTCAAATGCTAGATCACAGTATCAGAAGTCACCATTTCATGGTTCACAAAATAACAGTGTCTGTCAGTACTGCTTAAGAGATTCCAGAATCTTTTGACCCAGATGCAAACTCCATTGGCCTTGAAATAATTTTACTCATATCTGATGACTGAGGAGTCATATTAAGGTTTTGCTTCGAATTTTCCAGGTCAATGACTGTCATCACTGACCTTCCTCCTTTAAGGGGTAGAATGTGGGGGTATCTAAGAGAATACTCACTGGAACCTCAGAAGATTCGGAATTACATTTTCTCGGGGGTGCCTGGATGGCTCAGTCGGTTCAGGGTCTGACTTCGGCTCAGGTCATGAAATCACTTTCGTGAGTTCGAGCCCCGCATTGGGCTCTGTGCTGACAGCTTGGCACCTGGAGCCTGCTTCGGATTCTGTGTCTCCCTCTCTCTCTGCCCCTCCCCTGCTCACGCCCGGTCTCTCTCTCTCTCTCTCTCTCAAAAAGAAATAAAGATCAAAAAAAATTTTTAATAATAAAAAAGAATTACATTTCCTGGAAAAATAAAGTGCCCCCGCCCAATTTGTCCGTTCATGTAACTCACTTTTGTGCAGAAATAGGTTGACCCTCGGTTAATTTAAGTGTGGGATTCATCTTCCCCACCGTATCAGTCAACTACTATTTGTGTAATAAACTATCCCAAAACTTAATGGCTTAAAAAAAAACCCACCATTCATTAATTCTCTTGAGTCTGTAGGTTGGCTGGCTGGTTCTGCTGATCTGGGCTTACTCATGTGTCTATGGTCAGCTGGCTGGTTGGCTTAGGGCTGGCTGGTCTAGGACGACCTCCATCCTCCAGGATGATGGTTTCCTTACATATTTGCTCATGCTCCTGCAGCAGGCCAGCTTGGCCATGGTCTCTAGATGGTGGCCTGAGTGTGAGAAGGAGGTCTCAATTGTGCAAGAGAACAGCAGAAACACGCACATACTTCTCAAGCCTCTGCTTTGTCAAGTTAGGTCTTGCCCTTTTAGCCAAAGAAAGTCACAGGGCCAAGCCCAGAGACAGTGTGGGAGAGCACTGCCAAAGGTCATGGATACAGGAAGGCTACAGTTGGGGCTATCAAAGCAATCAACCTGTCAAACTTACCCAAATATAACTAGAGCACAACAGCTCATGAAGCAAAGAAGGGCCACTTTCTTGGGCTGCTGATGTGTGAGCATGTGGGGAGGGAGGCAACGGAAGCAGACTCCAAGGTTGCCAAATTAAAAACCTGGAAGTCTAAGTCCAAATCAGTTGGTCAAACAAAAGATTAAGGACAAAATTGGGGTGTGCTTCTATAATGAATGGCTCAAAGAGACAGAAAAGCCTAGAATGGGGACAAGGAGTGTAATTAGCCATGAGACATTTTACCCTGCACAGGGGCAGTGTTTTGGAAGAACCTTGATCCAAAACCTTTGTATATTTAAGAGCATAAGGGCATAAACTATACAAAATGGCCATTAAACCTATATTCCGGCCATTAAACCTATATTCCAACACCTATAAGCAACAGAAGTTCTGAAATGTCTTTTTTTTTAAATGTTTATTTATTTTTGAGAGAGAGAGAAGGAGCAGGAGTGGGGGAGGGGACAGAGAGAGAGAAACGCAGACTCTGAAGTAGGCACTAGTCTCGTAGCTATCAGCACAGAGTCCAAAACAGGGCTCGAACCCATGAGCAGCTAGATTATGACCTGAACCCAAGTTGGATGCCTAAACAATTGAACCACCCAAGCACCCTGAAGCTCTGAAATTTCATGCAAAGGAGTCTTGTTTTTGTTTTGCTCTGAAGAAATAGTTGCTGCTATGCCATTTAAAATATATATTCAGACGCGCCTGGGTGGCTCAGTCGGTTAAGAGTCTGACTTCTGCTCAGGTCATGATTTCACGGCTCGTGAGTTTGAGCCCCAGGTCAGGCTCTGTGCTGACAGCTCTGAATCTGGAGCCTGCTTCGGATTTTGTGTCTTCCTCTCTCTCTGCCCCTCCCTTGCTCGTGCTCTGTTTCTCTCTCTCTCTCTCTCTCTCTCAAAAATAAATAAAAAATAACTTTTTCTTTTCAGTGAAATCCACAGTACGAACCATTCTGCAGGACATTTGACCAGGTTTCTTCAAGAAGTCAATGGCCCAGAACAAACAAATAGAAGTGGGGATAGACCACTCCAGATTAAGGGTCAAGACAGATCTAAGGTTATAAACAGCCAAATACAGCTATTGGACCTTGTTTAGGTCTGGGTATGTACCATTTTCTTGACACGTACAATTTTTAAAAGATGTTTGTAGCAAGTGGGGAAGATTTTATCATGGCCAGGGTATTAGATAGCATTAGACATTACTGTTAGAGTTTTATTATGTGTGGCTGTATAATGTATGTGGTTAAGGAGGAAAATATTCCCTTCCTTTTTTTGAGATTTGTGCCATAGTATTGAGGGCTAAAATAACATGATGTCTGAAATGTGCATTAAAAACTTGAGAGAGAAGGAGAGACAGAGGAAAGATAAAGGCAATTAGTGTGGGAATTGATGATGGCTGCTGGAGAATGTGATGATTTTGTGGGTTTATGATACTCTCTACTTCTGTGCACTTTTGGGGTATGTATATATTATAATATAAAATTCAGTATAATTTTAAAATATTACATAGAAAATAGTTTAAAAGGACACCAGATTCCCTCTGGTCTTTTAACATTATTACTACATGTACTAGTTTAAAGAAATAGGGTTAGGATCAGCTATGTGTCCAATAAATTTTATTTTACTCCTGGGTGGGTTCTAGTCAATGACAAACAAATGGAGGGAGTTTGAGAAGAACCCCAAACATTGCATCATTTTAAGTACTGTTGTCTCCCCACCAGAGGAGCTGGGAAAGCTTCCAAGAAGAGGCCCAGAACACTGTAGACGATCAATAACAATGTTTTCTTTTTTCTACTCCTTCTCTTCCTTTACTTTAACTTTTCACATTCAGTTTCAGCTTCTGATTAAAACAAGGCCATAATTGAGTAACTCCTTTGCTTTGTGGGTGGTGTTGGGTGGAAATGTTCCTTTTACTGTGTAGTAAGTGACCACCTACTTCTTTAAATTGGGGACGAATGGAGTAGTTACCAATTTGGTCAACTTAGGTTATATACCAGCTCGATTCTGTCTGTACAGAAGGGTACCTCCACATCTCTGAAGTTAGGTAGAGCAAAGTAGGGGGCGCCTGGGTGGCTCAGTCGGTTGAGCGTCCGACTTCGGCTCAGGTCATGATCTCACGGTCTGTGAGTTTGAGCCCCGCGTTGGGCTCTGTGCTGATGGCTCAGAGCCTGGAGCCCGCTTCAGATTCTGTGTCTCCCTCTCTCTCTGCCCCTCCCCCACCCATGCTCTGTCTCTCTCTGTCTCAGAAATAAAGAAACATTTAAAAAAAAAGTTTAGGTAGAGCAAAGTAGAAATATATCCATCAGTGTTAAACTTTAGACCAATGGCCCTATATGGCTATAATTTGGTGAGACGATTTCCTCCCCACAACAAATGTGGGAGCTACTGTTGGGTGTTGGCCAATCTGAACATGCGGGAAGGACATCGTCACTTGTCACCATTAGTGTCCTATCAAACCTGGTGACTGAAGGGTGCCCTGATGCTAAAATCCAAGGGAGGGACGCCTGGATGGTTCAGTTGGTTAAATGTCTGACTCTTTGATTTCGTCTCAGGTCATGATCACAGGGTTCATGAGATCGAGCCCTGCATCAGGCTCTGTGCTGACAGCGTGGGACCTGCTTGGAATATTCTCTCTTTCTCTCTGTCTCTCTGCCCCTCCTCTGCTCAAGCACTTGTGCACACCCTCTCTTTCTCACTCTTTCTCTCTCTCAAAAAAACAAACACCCTAAAATCTAAAGGAGATGTTAAAACCTGAGGGATGGCATGAGCAAGAATCTGTCTTCTTAATCCACACGTAATCGGGTCCAAAAGTTAGCCTCCTATTGACGTTATGGGCTTTCTGATACGATATGATGGAAGTACATGGCATCGTCCATGAAGTTCTCCTGCCCAAACATTTCACCTGAATTTAATCAAGCCTCTGTATCTGCATTAAGTGCTCATGCTGCAGAACACATCACTCTGGATAGAACAATATCCGTTTATTATTTCATACACTTCTTTTTTTTTAAGTTTATTTATTTATTTTGAGAGAGACAGAGACAGCGCGAGTGGGACAGGGGCAGAGAGAGAGAGAGAGAGAGAGAGAGAGAGAGAGAATCCCAAGCAGGCTCTCAACTGTCAGCACAGAGCCCGATGCGGGGCTCGAACTCACAAAATGGTGAGATCACGATCTGTGCCAAAACCGGGAGTCAGACACTTAACCGACTGAGCCACCCAGGCAGCCCTCGTTTTATTCTTTGAACCCGAGAGACGATTCTTCTGGGCTGAGCCAGCTGTGTGGTTGAGGGTGGCCTTCTGTTTGATGACATCCTGCTGGGCCAGGGGGGTGAAGACATCATCACACATTGCTCCTCAGCCAGCAGCCTGGCCCAGTCACAGGGCCCCCAAGGGCAGCAAAGACAGGTTAGCCCTGCCGCACAAGCACATGTCCAGCCTCTGCTTGTGTCACACTTGCTAATGCCCCATTGGACAAAGCAAGTCACAGGGCTGGGCCTGGAGTCGGGGGGCCGAGAAATAGAGTCTACCGCTTAAGAGAAAAATGGCGGTCAGTTCTACAGTCTAACCACATCTAACTTCTCGTTTATATAAACACAGCCTGGAGAGGCACAAGTTAAATTATATCGTAAGGAAGTAATCAGTCAAATGTAAAATGTGAAACATTCCATAGATAACCTGCCAGTGTTTTCAAAAAGTCAGTGCTATGGGGTTGGGGGGGTGGGGGGCGGGGAGATGTGCTGGGTACAAGGCAGGGGGAGAAGTCTAGATTTTAAAAGACAAAAAGGACACGGCAGTCAAATTCAAGTATGCACCTTACTGTATCATTATCCAGGAAAATAAAACAGCCACAAAAAATTCTTTGGATAACTGGGGAAAATCAAACATGGATTAAATACACAGAATATTTTATATTTTCTCCAATGGGACGATGGCATTAAGGTTACGTAAGATAACAATTTTATTCTCAAGAGATGCAAAGGATATATTTAGGAGTGAGACGTCACAATAATGTCTGCTTGAAATCCTCACTCCTAGCACCTCAGGAGTGACTTTTATTTTTAAATAGAATAGGCCCTTGGGGCACCTGGGTGGTTCAGTCCATTAAGCATTCCACTCTTGATCTCCACTCAGTTCGTGAGTTCAAGCCTCACGTCAGGCTCTGCACTGACAGCATGGAACCTGCCTGGGATTCTCTCTCTCTCTCCCTCTCTGCCCCTCCTCTGCTTGCTTTCTCTCTCTCTCTCTCTCTCTCTCTCTCTCTCTCTCTCAAATAAGTAAACATTAAAAAAATAATAAAAATAGGGCCTTTAAAGAGGTGATTAAGTTAAAATGAGGGTAGGGTAGGTCTTAATGCAATCTGACTCATGTCCTTACCAGAAGAGATCAGGACACAGACACATCCAGAGGGAGGGCGACGTGAAGATGGCCATCTACAAGCCAAGGAAGGAGGCCTCCGGAGCCCTGTCCACACCTTGGTCTTGAACTTCTAGCCTCCGGAATTGTGAAAAACAAAATCCCTGTGGTCTGAGTCGCCCAGGCTGTAGCACTTTGTTACTTTGTTACTGTTACTTTGTTACTCTGGTGACACTAACACACTCAACGAAATGCTGTTAATTGTTAAATCTAAGCGGGGGACGTACAGATCTTCTGTTACTTTGTTACTCTGTTACTTTGTTACTCTGGTGACACTAACACACTCAACGAAATGCTGTTAATTGTTAAATCTAAGCCGGGGACGTACAGATCTTCATTGGGCTACTTTTTCCCACTTTCCCGCATGTTTGTAAATTTATGTATTAAAAAGTTGGAAGGACAAAACCTTCTAGGACATTGTCTTCAGTCAACTGGCTCTTAACAGAAGTTTTCAATCAATTATAATTGAATTCTGAAACACAGAGGTTTGGCTGCTACATTGCTTGTGGAATAGATGAGTGGTTGGAAGTCTGACAAATTAAATGAGAAAGCCATTTCTCCCCACACCAGCAGTGCCATTGTTTCGGATTTCAGGCCATTACATCTAGAGAGACACTTAGCGACATGATAGATTTGGAAAATTATTTGGTGCAACAGAAGAAAAGGACAGCGCAGCACTTGCCTTGAGTTCCAGCTCCAAGTTACTCCAGAACAGCAGCAATGGCGGTTGGCAAACCTTGGGACAGGGTGACACGGATAAACGACATCAGTGCTGGTCGTATCCAAGCAGCACATTAACTCTGTCAGTCGGCCAGCAGCTCCAACAAATATTTCCTGATAAAGTTTTATTGCTTCGCTAGTAAACAACTTAGAGTCCGGATCATCAGATTTGACTGAAGCAGAAAAGCAGTTCATTTTGTAGATGAAGCCTGTCTTTTTTCTTTTTCTCTGCACTTTCCAACAGTTGCCCAGACACCCATCGTCCTGGTTATTTCGCTTCTCCTTGGGATCAATGGGACGTAAAAGGAACCGATCACACATTTAGGTATTACTATTCTCTATGGGTGCTGCCTTTTTACATATATATATATATATATATATATATATATATATATATATATAATGTTGGTTTTTTGTTTTTTGTTTTTTTTTTTGACAGAGAGAGACAGAGATAGAGAGACAGAGAGAAAGTGAGAGCAGGGAAGGGGCAGAGAGAGGGAGACAGAATGTGAAGCAGGCTCCAGGCTCTGAGCTGTCAACACAGAGCCCGACGTGGGGCTTGAACTCATGGACTGCGAGATCATGACCTGAGCCAAAGTCAGACGCCCAACTGACTGAGCCACCCAGGTGCCCCCGGTGCTACCTTTTTTAATGGCGTCAAGATCCTGAGGCAGTGATACCCAACTCTGGCAGCACGGCAGAACCACCTGGGAAGATTTAAACAGAACAAAATAGCGAACAAAGACAACGATGCTGATACATACCCCTAAACATTCTGTCTTGATATGTTCTGAGGTAGGACCTCAGTATTGGGATTTTTTTTATAGCTTCCCAGGTGATATCATGTATAACCAGATCAGAACAATTGCATCTACAGAGAATTCCTAGACACAAATCTAGGACATTTTGAGGGTCTCTGAAGAGCCTTTGCAGGATTCTTTTATTTTATTATTTTTTTTAAATATGAAATTTATTGTCAAATTGGTTTCCATACAACACCCAGGGCTCATCCCCACAGGTGCCCTCCTCAATGCCCCTCACCCAACCTCCCCTCCCTCCCACCCCCCATCAACCCTCAGTTTGTTCTCAGTTTTTAAGAGTCTCTTATGTTTTGGCTCCCTCCCTCTCTAACCTGTTTTTTTTTTTTTTTTGTGTGTGTTTTTTTTTGTTTTTGAGCCTTTACAGGATTCTTTAAATCGTCTCCAAAGTAATCTTTTTCTTTGGTTTTAAAATTCAGTTTGAAAAAAAAATGTGACTAAGTATTTTATTAAAGCATCATTTCACTCAAAACAATTTAAAAAAATTTTAAATTATGACTAAGTATTTATTAAAGTGTCATTTCACTCAAAACATTTTTTTTTAATTTTTATTTTTGAGAGGGGGGAGAGTGTGTGTGTGTATATATATATATATATATATATATATATATATATGTGATATGTGAGCGGGGGACGGGCAGAGAGAGAGGGAGACAGAAGGTCCAAAGCGGACTCCATGCTGACAGCAGTGAGCCTGATGTGGGGCTCGAATTCACAGTGAGATCATGACCTGAGCCAAAGTCAGACACTCAACCGACTGAGCCACCCAGGCGTCCCTCACTCAAAACAATTTTTAAGTGTTTGCCAGCATGGGATGCTGTTGTGCATAAAAGGATAAAGTGTGATCACTGTGGTTGCCAGCCTATGACATCTAAAATATTTTCCCCCATTGATAACCCCATTAGGTGGACGTCTATAGAGCCCAGACCTTGATTTGTAAATAATATTTTCTCCTAAAGGGAAGCAAGACTTCTTAGAGGAACGAGCCATTTCAGGTCCGGAGCATGGAAAGTGCTTGGTAAGGCGAACATCTGTCTGCCCTAAGGCAAGATAGTGCTCAAAGTCTAATGGGGATGTTTCAAAAGGGTTCAGAAGCCAGAATGAAGGAGCTCACATGGCTAAATTTAGGACAACTGGAGCATCAGAAGGAATAATGACTATAAAGTGACTGTAACAGTAAATAAATAAAAACCCCTGGTGCATGTGATGCTCAAACAAAAAGAAGAACAGAACAAAAAAGAAATCCATTTGCCACTACTGGAGGTGACTATTACAAGGTTTTTCTGAGAGAAGACAAAGGGACAGGAGCTCTAACCTTACAGGAGGCATGGCGGCTCATTTCCAGGTGATGGAAGAAAGTTCTTTGTAGAGAGATGCTACCTAAGAAAGAAAAAATGGAGACATTGTCAGCTATGCCTTTGGTCTGACCTATCACGGGATCACTCTTTGGTTTTCCTCCTGGTGTTCACTACTACCATCAAAGAATACCTTTTATAATCCCCTTGCGGACATGCAGAGACCACTGATAACCTTAGAACAGAATCTGCAAAGTAAAACTTCCACTAGAAAAAACAATCTGAATATTCTCTGTAGCGACGGAGCTCTGTGGCGCTTAACAGAACATCTATATCCATCGCCAAAGTTGCAATGACGTGTATGTGCTTCATGGCTTCCTACCCAGGCAAGCATAGATGACACAGGAAGCTGCCAGCTTGCCTGCATTAAGCCTGGTGGCCCATTTTCATGGAAGACATCCACTTCAGAACCTCAAGTCACCACTTTTTGAGGAGTTTGTTTGAAGCGAGAAAGGCAGCAGGAAATTATATACTTCTCCTATGTACAGAAATTTGTTGGCTTTCTAGAAGACAGATCTTGAGCATCTGAATGCCCTTCAGGAAAACAAGTATGTTGCAAGTAAAGGAATATTTACAGGGGACAATTGGACATGGATGAGTTTGTTCAAGGCTTACTGGTGGATACTTTTGATCAAATCAATGAGGTCATTCTTTCCATTCAAAGCCTTATACTCTGTTAAGAAAGCTGCTATGCCTTTCTTCCATCCAAACTGCTCCTCTGGAAAAGGAGACAGGAAGAGGGAATCACACTGACTTTTCAATGCTAGAAAAAATATGTTTCTTTAGGCTGAAGGAGAGAGTGATTTTTTTTTTCTTCCAGTTTTTCTGCGGGCAAAAGACTGGAGGCACCTGGAACCCTACAGAATTCTTTTGATGGTTATTTCTGCTCCAGGGATCTTGAAATTAAACGTGTGTTCATGATCCTTAACTTGCTCACATCAAGCACGGAGGCAATGCCAAAAATGACCTCACAAAGGAAGGGAGGCTGCATGGATTAACCCAAAAGAGTCCTGGAAAAATCTGACTCAAGCCTGCCCTTGTCTCAAAAAGCGTGCGATGGGAGCTCTGATTCTATTACTGTGCTAGTGAACTATGTTTGTGAACAAGACTGTTTCATCACTGGCCGGCCGAATCAAAAGACAGAAACCACTGGAAGTCAAAGACGGCCTTTGCGTTTTATGACATAGCACTCCAGGACTTCATCCTCCTATTCAAGTTCAACCACAGCAGCTTGGCTGTTAAATTCACTTCCGGCAGATGAAAGTGTATCTTTTATTTGTCTGTATGGAAACCTCCACATGGTTGCCTATCTTTGTAACAGTTTTGCACATTTTTCAAAAAACGGCCATTAACTTCTGCCCCCAAAATGGGAGTGAGGCACAAGCATAAAGATTGTCTTTACATTCTGCATGAGTGTAAAATATAAATTTCCTTGGGGCACCTGGGTGGCTCAGTTGGTTAAGTGTCCGACTTCGGCTCAGGTCATGATCTCGCGGTTCGTGAGTTCTAACCCCATGTTGGGCTCTGTGCTGACAGCTCGGAGCCTGGAGCCTCCTTCAGATTCTGTGTCTCCCTCTCTCTCTGCCCTTCCCCTGCTGGCTCACTCTCTTTCTCTCTCTCTCTCAAAAAATAAACATAAAAAATTACAAATAAATAAATAAATAAATAAATAAATAAATAAATTTCCTTTGTCGCCAATGGTGTAAAACATTGTCGGTCAACAGGATTCATAAACTGCCCAGCTCTTTAAAGTAGCCTAAAACCTCATTATGGGAGTCTCCTCCATCATCTGTGCCTAAGCTCATTCTTGCACAGTCTACTTCAAGAAGTGAAAATCAGCTGTCATCTTACTCTGAGTTCAAGGAGAGAGAGGCTCTGACCCTATACATATACACAGGAAACAGTGAGACAGAAACCATCATATGTTTATATTGAGGGCTAATCATATTTCAGACTGTGTGCTGTATTTTGAAACTAATTTCCTAGGCATATTTTCTTCTGTTAGGACTGGAAAACAAGTCTGCTACTGAAAATATTTCTGTGATTACAGGGTTGACTCATGACTAGAAATTGGTACAAACACACGGTAGAATCATTAATTATATCATTGGTATTATATTATCATATAGCGTCACATCTGTTTTCCTTTGCTGTATGAACCAATGATAAATTAACAGAGATGAGTGCAATGGAGAGGTGCAGATCTTCTGAACTTTGTTAAATACTTATTAACAAGGTAGCTCAAAAGCTATGATGAAATATGAAAATCCAAAACCGACAGCAAATGTAATTTTGTTTCAAATAGAAGCTACAATTTTCTCATTCAATCTCATTTATAGATATCATACTACTATGGTAACTACAATCTACTCATCTTTACCACATGTTTAATTACAAAGGGATATTTTCCCTCATGGATACACTTAATCTCTTTTGAATCTGTAAGTTTCAATGTAGATTTCGGAACAAATTAATACATTCCATGCCACTAGCCTAAGTGAAACGGAGCCATTTCTCAAGTGGAAAACATACTATGAAAATTTTTGTCTACTAGATATAGAACATAAATAGAAAAAAGAACCAAAATCTGTCCAAACAATTTATTTTTTAAAGTACTCTACTCTTTAAGCTCTCTCTTATATATGGCCTTCATAAGATGGGGTTTTAGAAACTATGTAAAGTTTGAAAAATGTTACAAAGATCCTCAACAAATATTTTCTCTATTGACTCATCTGACATCTGGGAATTAATACAAAGGGAACAATCATAAATATTTAAAAGGCTACACTAAAAATGTTCATCGCAATGAAAATTATGATTTTTAAAAGTTTCAAGTTCCTACAATTGTTTAAAGAACTGAAAATAATTTAAGTGTACAAAATAAGAAACATCCAAAATAATAAAGATTAATCAAAAGAAAGCAGGAGATGGGAATTAACTTAAAATTCCTGAAATTAATAAAATAAAGAAAAAATATGGAAAATCAACAGTTGATCATTAAAAAAAGAAAAAACACAAATGTAATCCCTCGCACAGGTGACTTAGAAATAATATGTTTAGGGGTGCCTGGGTGGCTCAGTCGGTTAAGCATCTTACTTCAGCTCAGGATCTCACGGTTCGTGGGTTTGAGGCCTGCATCGGGCTCTGTGCTAACAGCTCGGAGCCTGGAGCCTGCTTCAGATTCTGTGTCTCCCTCTCTCTCTGTCCCCACCCCACTCGTGCTCTGCCTCTCTCTCTCAAAAATAAATAAATATTTTTTAAAAATTAAAAAAAAAAAAAAAGAAATAGTATGTTTAGCATTAGGAATGAGGGACGCCTGGGTGGCTCAGTCAATTGAGTGCCTGGCTTTTGATTTTGGCTCAAGTCACGATCTCATTGTTTGTGGGTTCGAGCCCTGCATGGGGCTGTGCACTGATGCTGTCCAGCCTGCTTCAGATGAGCTCTCTCTTTCTCTTGGCCCCTCCCCGACTTGCTCTCCAATGCACGTGCTCTTTCTCTCTCTCAAAATAAATAAACTTAAAAAAAAAACCCAAAACATTAGGAATGAAAAATACAATCAAATCGTAAAATTATTTTAAATATTCTAAAAATAAGATATGTAAGTTCTGTGGCAATAAATCTTCAACTATATGAAGATAGTACCATATGAAGAGGAGAAAACTTGAGCAAGCCAACGATCTTAAGAAAAATCATAACGATAACCTAAGATAGAGGACTCTTAAAAAAGCTCAGGGCGCCTGGGTGGCTCAGTTGGTTGAGTGCCAGACTCTTGATTTGGGCTCAGGTCATGATCCCAGGGTCATGGGATCAAGCCCCACATCTGGGCTCTGCCCTGAATGTGGAGCCTGCTTGGGTTTCTCTCTCTCCCTCTCCCCTGCTTGTGGGAGGGACACAGCCTCTCTCTCTCTCTCTCTCTAAAAAAAAGTTTCAAAACAAGCACCACAAAAGCTGAATAATGGCTAATCTTTTTTTTTTTTTTTAATTTTTTTTCAACGTTTTTATTTATTTTTGGGACAGAGAGAGACAGAGCATGAACGGGGGAGGGGCAGAGAGAGAGGGAGACACAGAATCGGAAACAGGCTCCAGGCTCTGAGCCATCAGCCCAGAGCCCGACGCGGGGCTCGAACTCACGGACCGCGAGATCGTGACCTGGCTGAAGTCAGACGCTCAACCGACTGCGCCACCCAGGCGCCCCAATAATGGCTAATCTTTAAAGAACAAATAATTCCTACATATAGTTTAAAAACTAGAGCAAACCATACAAAAATATGGAACCCCCCCAGCTAATCTTATGAAACCAGCACACTATCACGTGCCAATAAAGATGGCACAGAAAGAAAACTATACAGAAAATTCGCCCACAAATTATTTAAATGACTTATCAGTAAACTACATCCATGTATGCATTGATAATAGGAGTTAATGCAGAGGTGTCTCTATGCCAGACCCTGTCCCAAGCCCTTTACACACGTTAACTCATTTCATACTCAAAATAACCTCATGATGTAACTACTTTTATCACCCCCATTCTACAGGGAAGAACTGGAGGCAGCAAAGTAACTCTCCTGGCACCACACAGGAAGTCTTGGACTTGGGATCTGAGCCGAGGCGGTCTGGCTCCGGCGTCCAGGTTTTGGACCACTAAACACTACCATTGTAAACCAAGCAGAACTTCTGTAAATGTCATTCAACTTCAAGGTACCTATTAAACTGGTTCAGTAGACAATAGAATAAAAGAGCACATTATTATACCAATATCCAATCCTTTTTTTTAAAAAAAATTGTTTACTTTGAGAGAGAGAGAGAGAGAGAGAGAGAGAGAGACAGCGCCCACGTGTGGGGGAGGGGCAGAGAGAGAGGGAGACAGAGAATTGGAAGCAGGCTCCACCCTGTCAGCGCAGAGCCTGACTCCAGGCTCAAACTCACCAACTGGGAGATCATCACCTGAGCCAAAATCAAGAGTCCAATGCTTAACCGACTGAGCCACCTAGGCACCCCAATCTCCAGTCATTAGTATAGAAGGAAATATCTTACTATGGTACAGACCACTTAGAAAAATCCCATGTCAAGCACATTAAACAATAATAAATTACAGTTGTTTCCTAAAATTAAGAAGTGCGTTCACAATTATAATTTCCAGTTTTAGCTGAAGCATTAAGAAACGAAGTAACCTTATATATTGACAAAGAGGCAATAATTATCTTATTTTCTTCTAAATATTTTATATATTCAGAAAAGCCAAGAGGCTGATAATTTTTTTTGAAAATAATAAGAGAAATTGGTAATGTGATTAGGTACAAGATAAATATATAAAAAACCCTGAATAATGAGTACAAATGGAAAAAAAAAATCCATTGATACTAAACAAACCAAACCAAAGCGAACAAAAGCCCATAACACAAGAAGAGCACAGGACCTATATCTGGAAAACTATAGCTTTTGTTTAGGGGTATAAAACAAAACGTGAACTAATAGGGAAACGTTTCCTGATCCTCAATTTAATATTGAGGAGTCTCAATATTAAAAAGGTCAATCATTACCAAATGGTTACAACAATTTGATGCAAATGCAATCATAATAGCAATGTTTTAAAACAAGGCAAAATGAGTATAAAGTTTATATGGAGAGATAAATATCTGAGAATAGCCAATAATTTTAAAGGAAGACAGGTGAACACACATATGAGCAGGTCATAGGTACAGTCTTGCCTTGTTAGATATTAGAATTTATTACAAAGCTACTGCAGTAAAATGGTATTCCTGTCCATTAGCCGAAAACATTTTATATTTTAATGTCTACGGGGCAATACTGAAAGAATTTAAAAACACTATATTCATAGTAAACAAGCTAACATAATTATTTTAAATATTTACTTACTCCCGGGGTGCCTGGGTGGCGCAGTCGGTTAAGCGTCCGACTTCAGCCAGGTCACGATCTCGCGGTCCGTGAGTTCGAGCCCCGCATCAGGCTCTGGGCTGATGGCTCAGAGCCTGGAGCCTGTTTCCGATTCTGTGTCTCCCTCTCTCTCTGCCCCTCCCCCGTTCATGCTCTGTCTCTCTCTGTCCCAAAAATAAATAAACGCTGAAAAAAAAAATTAAAAAAAAAATATTTACTTACTCCAATATAGAATACTACCATGATACATCATGATAGAGGTGTTAATAGAACAACTAAATAAAATAGAGGTGACGGGAACAAATCCAAAGACAGGTAGTAGCTTGATATGCAATCAAGCTACATTTCAGTTCAGGGTAACGTATGACTATTTGAGTACACAGTGTTGGTATAATTTACTTTCCACCTGAAATATACCCGCAAACAATAAAGCTCCATATTTATTTTTTTATTAGGTGAGAAAAGATATCATAAATTAAGTTGCAAAGCAAAAACACTGGAGCAAAATAACTGCACTGTATGTGACATGGCAAGTGTCATTTCCCTGAATACACAAATTCTTCCTATTAATTCAAAAGACAAAGAACCCGGCAAAAGAATCGGCAAAGATAGGAACAGGGTATTCACACACAAAATGCAATCAGTAACAAACACTTGAAAGTATGCACAACCCTATTTAGTAGTATGGAAATGCAACTTAAGCAAGACAATTTTTCAACTTTGAATTATTAGGAGCAACAGAATCTGATGTTGTTGAGGGTGGAGCTGAAACTGGTCGTTTCATACACAGCTGATGAGAATGTCAATTGCTACAATCTATTATGAAATTAATCTGGAAATATCTACTGAAAATTAAAGTATCCATACGCTTTAAGGATTCCACTTAGAAGACTATAGCCTATAGAAATAAAAAGCAATGTATAAGAATATATGTTTAAGAATCTTTATTATGCCACTATTTATAATGTAAAAAAATCCACCTATAAACACCCTGGACATACATCGTAAGGAACATACCATGTATTATGCAGCTATTAGAAAGTGAGTTTGGTGTACATTCTTGCTTGGAGATACTTATGATATATTACTAAGTGAAAAAGACACTGTGGAAAATGTATGTAGTATAATGCTATTTTTCTAAAAATATTTTTTCTAAAACAAAATATTTTTTCTAATGTTTATTTATTTTTGAGAAAGAGAGAGAGAGAGAGAGAGAGAGAGAGAGAGACAGTGCATGCAGGGGAGGGGCAGAGAGAGAGGGAGATACAAAATCTGAAGCAGGCTCCAGGCTCTGAGCCGTCAGCAGAGAGTCCAATGCGGGGCTCGAACCCACAAGACATGAGATCATGACCTGAGCCGAAGTCAGACGCTTAACCGACTGAGCCACCCAGGAGCTCCTATAATGCTATTTTTAAACAAACTCTGCCTGTGTGTGTGTATGTGTGGGTGTACATATAGATATAAAAATATAAATATAGAAAGTTGCACAGCAAACTGTTACATTTATCTTGGGGGGCAGGAGTAGAGGGCAGGTTATTAAATTTCTTAAATGCTTCTGTATAATTTGACTTGTTAAACCATGTCAGCTTTGTTATTTAAAAAAAAAATCTAATAAAGTTGAAGCAATAGAGAAAATGGTCTAAATATTAACACTGAATCACTACCCAGACAGTTCTAGGAGAACCACCTCCAAAAACCAAAACACCATTAGCGTTAGTGACTGAGTCCCTGAGAATATGATGCCTGAGCCTCTAGGAGTTCCCAAACTGTGTTAAAACAAACTAGAGGGGCGCCTGGGTGGCACAGTCGGTTAAGCGTCCGACTTCAGCCAGGTCACGATCTCGCGGTCCGTGAGTTCGAGCCCCGCGTCAGGCTCTGGGCTGATGGCTCGGAGCCTGGAGCCTGTTTCCGATTCTGTGTCTCCCTCTCTCTCTGCCCCTCGCCCGTTCATGCTCTGTCTCTCTCTGTCCCAAAAATAAATAAACGTTGAAAAAAAAAATTTAAAAAAAACAAACTAGAAATAGAGGAGTAACTCTTTAGCATTTTTCAGTAAGTTCCATCACATCTTAAGTATAAATACCTAAATTTCCTATGAATTAAAAAGATTTGCGGTGAATGACTCTTTAAAATAACTAAGCTGATTTAAACAAGTAAAATACAGATAGCAGGGAGATACCCCTACATTCTAACAAAAACTTACTCTAAAATATTCAAAGAATAAGCATTAAAATTATTTGGAAAGGACTCAAATTTCCACGTACAAATGATAAAAGTTATTGGACAATGAAAAATTGTGTTATTATGAAAAATTACATTTAGGAAGACTTCATGAACATTTGGAAAATGCCAGGGATATACTATTACCCGTAACAAGTATGATACAAAATTCTACATGCTTATGATCACAACCAAGGAAAATCACAGCAACAATACAACTTTTGTATAAGAAAAAAAGACCAAAAGGAAATAAACTAACACATCCACAAGTGATAGTCTTTGGGACTCATCTAAGATGGGATTTTTGATCTTTTTTTTCTATTTCCTAGATTTTCCAAATATTCTGAAATAATTGTTTTTCTAGAGCACTTTATTTTTATGTGTATTCTTAAAGCTTAATTTATGTTTATGTATGTATGTATGTATGTATATTTATGTATTTATTTTTTTTAATATTAAAAAAAGTTTTAATGTTTATTTTTGAGAGAAAGAGAGAACACATGCATGTGAGCAGGGGAGGGGCAGAGAGAGAGGGAGACACAGGATCCTAGGAGGGTCTGCCCTGGCAGCAGAGAGCCCAATGCAGGGATTGGACTCACGAACTGTGAGGTCATGACCTGAACTCAAGTTGGATGCTTAACCCACAGAGCCATCCAGGCGCCTTCTATTTATTATTTTATGTGGCATGCTTTATACCTAAATAATACTAATTATTAGTAGTAAATGATTACTAATTGCTAGTACCACTAACACAAAATACTATTATATATTAGTGGTAATTATATAAAGTGTCATATATTATAATGCAATGAACAGTGTATATGAAATTTGCAAGTAGATCTTTAAATGATCATATAGTAGGTTCCATATGATATGCACAAATAACGACTTCATATTTATCATTACATATAGTACTTTACTCCTTAACAATAGTAATAGTTATTTAGTAAACAATTATTGAGGGATAAATAAGGAACCAAATACGGTAAGGCAATAAATAATATTTGGACAGTTAATCTTACCTTGTAATTGTATAAAAGATTTACTTCCTAGAGCTCAGCACTGAGACCTCATAGGTAATTTGCTTCAACTCTTAAATATCATGCTTCATTAGCCGTGTGGGATTTTGGTCCCCATTAACTAACCCTTGCAGTTCTGTGCGGACATTCCTGTGCGTTAGTTTAAAGCAGTTTCTGCTTTCTTGATCTCAGGGTCATGAGTTCGAGCTCCGTATCAGGTGTAGGGATTACTTAAATAAATAAAACTGAAAAAACAAAACAAAACAAACACAAAAACCCACAATATTTCTGTTTCTGACTCCTCCCTAGCTGAATGCTGGTGCTGCTCTCACCGTGCCCGTTTGCCAAGCAGCCAACTTGGTAGCAGTAAGGAAATGGGTGAACTAATGATGCCAAGAATCCAACTCCCATAGCAGCACCTCCCCCTAAATGGTCCTTTTTTGGGAGGATCCTCTCACTCACTAGAATAAGAGACCCTGATATTAGTATTATGTCTTGACTCTCATTAGCTTCCAAGAAAGTTTCCACCCCAACTCAATAGGAAACCCAACAAAGTCACCAAGTCCAAAGGAAACCACTTTTTTTCAGCATCCACTATTCAAACTAGGGAAGGTAAAGTGGCGAGGGAGGTGGGAATAATTCAGGGCATCAGGGAAATCTCCCAGAACCGAAGGGTCATCGGTGTGTATGAATCTGGAAGCAGAATCGGTCCTAATCCAGGCCTTGCCCTCATCTGGCAGGTTTCACTCACCGTCTCTGCCTGAGCCTTGACCCATTTCTCACTCACATGGGCTCTGGTTCCCACTCTCTCCCTCGACTCCCACCTTCTGCCCACCCCCCCCCCCCAATCTCCTGATGGGCCCAATGTAGCTGTCTCAGCCTTGCTCTAAATGACCTTTCAGCATCCCATGGATTATAATTTCCCCTGTGTCTCTTAATTCAGATTCTAGACAAAGGAAGTGTGGTCACGGAATCTATGACCCAATATGGTCATGAATGGATCAGTCAGTAAAGTAGTAAATCGAGTATTCCTCTCCTTTGAGATAGAACATTTTATTGAAGATAAGCCATTGAACTCACTTATTTGCCCAGAACATCCACAGGTAGGAAAATTTGCAAAGATGACTCTAAGCATATTGAGCAGTCTATTTCATCATGAAGGAAATTTTTTGTATAATATTTTGATGTTTCTGTTTGAAGTCACTTGCATTTATGCTCCCAAACTGTATCTATTAAAATAGCACCATGTTGGGGCCCCTGGGTGGCTCAGTCGGTTAAGCATCCGACTTCAGCTCAGGTCATGATCTAACAGTTCATGGGTTCAAGCCCCACGTCGGACTCTGTGCTGACAGCTCAGAGCCTGGAGCCTCCTTCAATTCTGTGTCTCTCTCTCTCTCTGCCCCTCCCCCACTCATGCTCTGTCTCTCTCTCTCTTGAAAATAAATACACATTAAAAAAATTGCATCATGTTGAGAAATTTCCAGTAAAATGTAACAAAACAAAATCTTGTACCTTATAAATCAGGCACTTGTCAAGTACTTTATTATTTCATTTAATCTTTACAACACGTAAAGAATAGGTACTATTATTAGGCCCCTGAATGAAGACATTTAGGCTCTGAGTGTCTAGAAGTCATTTTCATGCTGCCACAGCAGAGGCAGGATTCCCATAGAGTCTCTCTGCCTGTAGCCATTGCCCTATATAGCCTACTTTGTAATCTGCAGTGAAAAAACACTTTTTAAGCCTTGTGTTCCACAAATCTAGTTAATGCAAACTAGAAAATTAGAAAGTTTTGCTAAACTTTCAGCAGTTAAATATTGTGACTAGTCAGCAGTGAACTTGAAAATACAATAGAGTTGGCAAAATGAAAAGCTGATATTTGTCACCTTTAAAGTTTCTTTAAAGCACTTCGGATTTTTTTAAACACTGGCAATTGATTGAGGACTCTGCATTTTGCAAGATGCTCCTATCAGCCCCTGTACCAGCACTAGTAGGACAGAGTTGAAGTTGTTCCTTATTTGCAGTGAAGGTGTCCTGTGGAATTGTTCCTGATTGGCAAAGAGCATTTCTAGAGTCCAACTCTAATTGCCATACCATTTAAGAACCATTAGCTGCTACTTTAAAATATACATAAATTCAGTATTTAAAAAGCAAAATCCGACATAAAACGCTGAAGGCGTACTATCCTTTGGACTGTGATTATTATATATTTTGGTGCTCTCAATTATCACCAAAACACCCAGCATGTGACGGCATATCCATTTCTATGCTCCTATATGACATGAGATCATAGCAGTTGTCCCTCAGTGCATCCTGTCTCCATATGGCACTTTTATCATCACAGCCCAAAGCTGGTCTTTCCTGTCTTCTAAATCTCCAACAAAGAAAGAGTCGTCTTCATTATTTACCTAATGGCCTCAATTCTCCCATGCCCTCTGGGTAGGAATGTTGGTCTGAAATGGCATGACGTCATCTGAATCCCGATGTATGTCTTCTTCTTCGGTGAGTTGAGCTCCAGCTGCGGTCCAGAGGCAGGTGGCAGGTTCTGTTAAACCACACTTCCGTTCTATTTTTCTGCCTCGCTGGAGACTTAACCCCTAGGGTCATGAGTTCAGCTCCAGCCTCTCATGTCATCATGGTACCTTACATCACTGAGGTTTTCTTCTGTCTTATAAAGCTGATTTCATTGGCCAATATTATCTGGCATGAATCTGGCTCTAATACCTTCCCCAGGCTTATAGGTTCTTCTACTAACCTTGCTTACATTTCAAGTATACCTTGAGTTTGTAGAGCTATTTCAGAGAGAAATTAAAGGCTTCAATATCTGAATGCAGGGCAGAAGCTTTTGCAAAGTTGTGACTGGCTTTTCCTCTCCCTCTCTCCCTTCTTTCCTCCCTCCCCCCTTCCCTCCTTCCTTCTTTCCTTCCTTTTATTTTTTTTAACCTTTTGACCCCATTCTCCTTAAAAAAACATATTTGGCAGAACAGAGGTAGAATTCATCTGAACTCATCATTCAAGTCTTTCCATTCTAATCAACTCCAACAGAAATCTTCTATTTTGAAAAGAATTTCCCTTTCCTTCTTTGTTTTTTTTTTTCCTTAATGTTTTTAATGTTTATTCATTTTTGACAGACAGAGAGAGACAGAGAGCGAGCGGGGGAGGAGCAGAGAGAGAGGGAGACACAGAATCCGAAGCAGGCTCCAGGCTCTGAGCTGTCAGCACAGAGCCCAACATGGGGCTCGAACTCACTGACCGTGAGCTTATGACCTGAGCTGAAGTCGGATGCTTAACCCACTGAGCCACCCAGGCAGCCTTCCCTTTCCTTCTTTGAATAACACAGGCAAAATAGCAATACTCAACCCATAAAGTGCAAAACGAGAATCTCCTTAAAGTTGTATTGGCTCAGTGGAAAAGATATATGGAGGAAAATAACATTAGCCGATAACATTTTCCCTAAGGTTAGGTGTTTCTACCAACCTGCTCAGGAGAGAAAGTCAGAGCTGTAGGACAGGTATTCTGAATTCTTTGTGGAGGTCTCTATATCTCCTTATTCCTGTGTTTCTAGAGACAGCAATTTCACTTCCAGTGATTAATTAAAACAATAACTGAAATAACAAGACACGATCTATCCCTTGTTCCTGACTCCCTCGCAAACTGTACTACATGGAGCAGCGGCTCCTAGCTTCTTCCTGAATGTGCCCTGCCTCCCCCACATACGTCAGTTATCCTATAAATTGGGAACCAGCCACAGCCATTAAGAGCTACATTGTTATTCCTTATTTTGATTAATTCTCTTCCTCCAGAGCACATGTCTAGATGATGGCATCTGTTCTAAAGAGCTTCCATCTGGAGAGCCACAGTTCTCATTTCTTTCCATCTGCGTATGTAAGATTCATTGTCATGAAATGGGTTTTAAAAATAGTATTAAATATTTGATTTAATTACCCCACAGAAAATGTCTTCTAAAACTTCAAACTGCAGAAAGGAAACAGGCGATTCATATAAGTAAAGCAGTTGCATCTTCTTTTTTTTAAAAAGAAAAGAATCACATCGAATGTTGTCAGTATGGTTTGGATTTGTAGCAATAATTGATAAATACGGCGTGTGCTTACTGCCCTTCCCATAGTAGAATCCTACGTGTGCTGTGGCTGTTCAATAACGCATGTTTTAATTAATGATTTTTTTTTTCCCTGCAACTAAAATGCCAACATGAATGTGGTGCATTTGCTGAGGACAGAGTTCGGCAGAGCCTCTCAAGAATAGGACTAAAACAGGGGCGCCTAGGTGGCTCCGTCGGTGAAGCGGCCGACTTCGGCTCAGGTCACGATCTCGCGGTCCTTGAGTTCGAGCCCCGCATCGGGCTCTGTGCTGACAGCTCAGAGCCTGGAGCCTGTTTCGCATTCTGTGTCTCCCTCTCTCTGACCCTCCCCTGTTCATGCTCTGTCTCTCCCTGTCTCAAAAATAAATAAAACGTTAAAAAAAATTTTTTTTTTAAAAGGAATAGGACTAAAATAAACAAGAGCCCACTGAGCACAAGAGACTTGTGGGTCAATGAAATCTGCTCCCTCGAAACGTTCCGTCTTAGGCAGAGAGAAAGGTCAAGAGTCCTTTCTCCTCACAAAGAACTTCTGGTCACCTTTGTTGTTGAACACGGACGACGGCTACAATCAGTTGAACGAGATATTTGGGACTTTACACTTGGCAGTTGCCTCTGTTGGCATCCTTCATACTTTGGATCAGGGTGTGCCCCCCTCACAGGCAATGTGCAGGCTGGTGTAGGAATCGGATGGAACTAGGTTTTGAAACTGCATTGCCCCGGGGGCGCCTGGGTGGCGCAGTCGGTTGGGCGTCCGACTTCAGCCAGGTCACGATCTCGCGGTCCGTGAGTTCGAGCCCCGCGTCGGGCTCTGGGCTGATGGCTCGGAGCCTGGAGCCTGTTTCCGATTCTGTGTCTCCCTCTCTCTCTGCCTCTCCCCCGTTCATGCTCTGTCTCTCTCTGTCCCAAAAATAAATAAACATTGAAAAAAAAAATTGAAACTGCATTGCCCCTTACTAGCTGTGTGACCTTGTGTAACTTGCTTGACTGAGCCTCAATTTCTCCATCTGTAAAATGAGCATTCGGTGAGACGGGATCTGTCAAGTACTAGGCACAAGAAGCTCTCATTCGTAATGAGAGCTTGATTATTTTATATTCAAACAATGTGGAAGTTTACGCATGTATGGTCCTTTGGGAGAAACGTGTCATAAAGTTCCCAGCTTTTTTTGTAAGTCTAGGAGTTTTTGAATCGAGAGCAAAATGAAAAATTCTTACTTTCTTTCGATTCGTGATGGGATCTACATGCTGAGCACATATTTTTGATCCTCTTGTCTCTGGAAATCCCATTAAAGTAAGAGTACAGGAATAAAAAAAGGAATAAAAAGCAAAGTTATTCAGAGGGTATCGTTGCAGATGAGAGATTTAAGCAAATTTCTGGAAGACAGTAACAGATAGAAGTTTAATAGCTGAGGAGGTGGCAGTCTAGAATATTCCAGAAGGTGGGTGCAGTGGAAAAGGGAACTAATTTTCTCAACACGGCTCCAGTGTGGTTCTGGGTTCAGGTATGACTGACAAGTAGGCTAGAGGAGCTAAAAATATAAGGATAAATGGAACATGCTGAGTACGAAGCAGTTAACTCTGCCCGTTCCCACATACAGTAGCTGGGCAGCTACTGTATTTACACCCAGGGGAAAAACCTGAAGGTTCTCTGAAGAAATGGAATGAACTCTCAGCCGAGAACCAGGACCACAAGCAAAGGGGTTCCAGATTTTGTTACTTGGTGGGTCCCCAAGGAAAAGCCACCTCTTAGGCCAACATCCCTCCAGCCAAAAAACCACACGTGTATACTCAGGTCTCCCATTCAGCCTTTCAATTAGACTAGAGATTTGATCTTGGAGAAAAGAAATAATTCAGTTAATATGCGACCTTTCAAAAATCTGTTAGTATCTTCAGAGACTCTATAAGACACAGTACTCATAAAAAGTACTTAACTTCATAAAGGGGCTCTCAAGGGAAACAAGAACGAAACTTCAGGTCATAAGATAAGTCCTGGGATGTGATGGATGTATAGCATGGTGACTAGAGTTCGTAATATCATATTCTGGTTTTGAAAGTCGCTAACAGTGTAAATCTTAAAACTTCTCACCACAAAATCAAAAATAAAAGAACCTCATCAACATAAAAAAAATTCTCATCACAAGAAAAAAATTCTAACTATGTGGTCATAGATGTTAACTGAACTTACTGGAGTAATCATTTTGCAATACATATACATATCAAATAATTATGTTGTACACCTTAAACTATACAGCATTATATATCAATTACATCTCCACCTGAAAAAAAGGAAAACACGAATGAGATCTTTGAAATAAGTTGGTAATAAACAATGTAAAATCAAAGGAATAATTGGAAGATAAAGTCAAAGAATTTCCCTCCTCAAAGGAATAATACAATATTAATAAAAACCCTCAAAGAAATAGATAATAGGAGAAAAAAAGGAGACACAGAGGATCAATCCATTCAACCAATAAAAATTCTAATAAGCAGGACCTTCATGAGCTAAGGAGACTAAATGCAAAAAAGAGAGTCCAATGTCTTATTTCCATTATATTATTCTTTATGCCCCTTCAGCTGTCTTATATATATCCTGATTTTTAAAGACCCAAACTCAGATATGTCACTGTGAAATTTCAGGGTGCTGAGAATAAAAGAATATTCTAAATCTTCCAGAGAGCCACAGCAAGGCAGCCACAGGAAATAAAACTCAACAGCGTTAACCTTCTCAGCAGCAAATTTCTGAGGAAAAATAAGGTTTAAATCAAGGGTGCCATGCAAAAGCTATCAACTTAGTGTGGAAAATGGTGATTTTTGTTTTATGACACCCAAGAACTCATAGGGTTTAGATTGCACTGTTTCTGAAGAATTCACCTGCAGGTAAACAACACGACGGAGGATGATCCAGGACCCAAGAAACCATATCACTAACCAGGAATCTAATGAAAGACTTCAAGGTGTCACTTGAGCAGCTATTCTGAAGAAAAAAAAAGAAAAAAATCAGTCCGAGTCAGAATGTGAAATCAGAGCATGGCAAGGGGACACTCTCCAAGAAGAAGAAGGAGAAGAGAAACATTCAATCAGCAGAATCAATGGGATTAGCAAATAACAGTGTAGAAGGCACATTGTTTTTCATTCACCAGCAACAATAACAAGAGAGAAAGCAATCAGAAAGTAGGGGAAAAAATCAATTAAAAAAATCACCATTCAAATATACAGCAACTAAACTGGAGCGTGGTTCTGAATAACTGATAGAATCTAAGAAGAGAAGACATGTGACCCTGATGCCTAGAACATTTCCCTTTGAGAGGTTCAAGTTTCATGACAACAAAACCACAGAGAAGTATGTTCGAAGCACATGACATGGCTGTGTGATAAATTAAACAGTGAACACTGTTGGGTTTTTTTTCCCCCTACTTTAACACATAGAATAAACCTATAGACAAAAAGCACAGGAGGCTTAATTATGATTACAAAACAGAATATAAATTTATCAAAGGCGTCCGGGTGGCTCAGACGGTTAAGCATCCGACTTTGGCTCGGGTCATGATCTCGTGGTTTGTGAGTTACAGCCCTGCATCCGGCTGCCTGCTCTCAGCACAGAGCCCTCTTCGGACCCTCTGTCTCCCTTTTTCTCTGTCCCTCCCCTGCTTGCATGTACTCTCTCTTTCTCCCTCTCTCAAAAATAAACAAACATAAAAAGAAAACAACAGAATAGAAATTTATCAATATTGACAGTATAAAGGTTAGAGAACAGCAAACAAAGGTCAGGACATAAGGGTGGGAAGAAAGGGTAAGGGTGTTAATATAGTCAACATAAAAGGAGCAATCATGACAGCCTGTGAAAGCCGATAGAATAAGAAATCGTTTTTAGCATATTATTTACAGTTATAAAGAAACTAAAAATAGAAATACAAAAATACAAATTGGGACAATGAAGGAACTAAATCCTCACCCGTGATAGCAGAAGATCAATTTTTAATATCCAAAGTTGGCAGATCAAGAAGTGGCAATGTAAGTATGTAATTTAGAGATGCATTAGGTAACCACTAACAGAACTTACAACATAAATGATTAACAGTGGCAGCTTCTGGAGAGACAGATTGGAAGAAGCCCTGATAGGGGGATTGGTCTTTTCTCCTTATAAGTTGTTCTGAACTGCTTGGATTTTTTTTAGCTGTGTGCTTTATGGCTTGCTTAAAAAAAAAAAAAAAAAAATCTAAATTTTAAAAGTCTAAATTATGATATTTTACTCCATTTACAGAAAACAATTTAACAGAGACTCTAAAAGCTCTAACCCTCTACTAAGTACCTACTCTGCACAGCTGCAGTGAAATAAAACCCAGGTTCAAAATCCTCACGCAGATGTATTCTGAGATATCGACATGCCTTCATGAACGAAAAATAACACCATGTTTCAAACAGATTCAGTGTTGAGTTGAATCTTACTTTAATTTTTAAAAATTTTGATTGAACACATATGATGAAGACAATGACCCCTTTCTACCAAAATATTTAATTAAACTAGAACGTTGTTTTCTCTGCACAACTTCTTGTGAATTTACATGACCCCCCAAGTCTGACAAAATCAAAGAAAATGTTCCACTCTGATTCTTTTTTTTAATTTTTTTTTCAACGTTTTTTATTTATTTTTGGGACAGAGAGAGACAAAGCATGAACGGGGGAGGGGCAGAGAGAGAGGGAGACACAGAATGGGAAACAGGCTCCAGGCTCTGAGCCATCAGCCCAGAGCCCGACGCGGGGCTTGAACTCACGGACCGCGAGATCGGGACCTGGCTGAAGTCGGACGCTTAACCGACTGCACCACCCAGGCGCCCCTGTTCTACTCTGATTCTTAAGAGAGGCTAACAGAACTGAGGGGGGAAATCTGTACTTAAAATTTTTTTATATAAGAACTACTTAGAATCAACCGCTCTATGTTTCTTATGTTTGATTATTGTGCAAACACACAGTTTAGATTTTATAATGTGATACCCTTATTTTTTAAAAAAATTTGAGGGGTGCCTGGGTGTCTCAGTCAGTTAAGCATCCGACTCTTGACTTCGGCTCAGGTCATGATCGCACGGTTCCTGAGATCGACCCCTCCTCAGGCTCTGTCCGCGCAGACAGTGAGGACCCTGCTTGGGATTCTCTCCCTTTCTGCCTCTCCCCAACCTGAGTGTGCTCTATCTCAAAAATAAATAAATAAACATTAACAAAAAAAATTTTTTTTAAATTCCAGTATAATTAACACACAGTGTTATATTAGTTTCAGGTGTCACAATTTCTCATGTTTTTAAGGAAAAGAGAAGGAAGCCTAGACCTACGCCTTTGTTTTAGTGATTAAAAAAATAGTTTGCAAGTTGAAGGTTTCCTCTTACTTCTAATCGGCCCATTACAATGTAACCTGATGATACTTACCACAGGGTGGGTTTTCCTGATACTGATACACTGATAGGCTAATACTGCAGATACTGAAACAAAGACTGGGGTTCAAGATGTCTACTAAGGACCAACACTTGCGAAAGCATGTGGAAGAACTGGGCACAGGGAGAAACAGAGCTTCAGGCCTCATGAAGCCCATGGACCGGGTGGGAATCTAGAGCAAGTAACGCATATCAAAGTTGTCCTTCATTGGACCAAAGTGGCTGGGCCTTTGCACTTTACCTCTAGGGGCGCCTGGGTAGCACCGTCGGTTAAGCGTCCGACTTCAGCTCAGGTCACGATCTCATGGTTTGTGCGTCTGAACCCCGCATCAGCCTCTCTGCTGTCAGCACAGAGCCCGCTTCAGATCTTCTGTCTCTCTCTCTCTGTGCCTCTCTCTCTCCCTCTCAAAAATAAAAGAACATTTATACTCTACATCTAGAGACAGGCTGCCTGGGACAGGCACGACCTGAGACCCTGCTGCTCTCTGCAGCCCAGGCAGGCCCTGAAGGAGCCACCAGCTGGGAGCTGTGTGGTGCTCGACCTCCCCACAGCCGAAGTGAACCTCCCTTGAGGGGGATGTGGGTGGCCCATCTCCGGGTCTACCTTGCCACTGACTTGTGATAGCTGAGTGCAAGAAAGCACCTGTCTCATCATGGAGCTACACGTGTGGCCAGCTGAGGGCGTGGTTAGGGGTGCTGTGTCCCGCTGTGGCTACAGGAGGTGGCCTTGCCAGTTGTTTTAGCCATCCCTGCTCCTGCTCAAAACTTACTCTTGCATCCACACCTGCATGTACTTGGAAACATCGTGTCCACTTCTGTTGACTTGGCCTCCTTTGGCTTTGGATCTTGACTTCACCTCTCCACATAGCCTCCTCTGGTTCATAGCTTCGACTCCACCTCTCCACATAGCCTCCTCTGGTTCACAGCTTCATTTTGGACGATTGCGAAACAGCTTGTAGGAACCTCACCCAAACAGGAAGTGGAGAGCTGCGGATCACCAGACAGGTTCTGGAGCACCTCGCCCCATGCCCCCAATTGTGAGGAGCAGGGCGTCAGACACACGTGGCACCGAGGCTGGGCAAGTCTGAGAACTTAGCAGAGACAGAGCGAGTCTGCCCTCCGTTGGAAGTGGCTCCAGAGGCCATTGAGCCAACCACCCATTCATCAGTTTGCTCCTGCCTGCAAACTTAGGGGAACAACCACCCCCTTTCTTGGGTCACATGGGTCAGTGAGGCTGGCCAACCTTGAGTGCCTGAGGAGGTCTTCTAGCCCATGGTCTGGCTATAACAATTGGGTCAGAAATGGACACCTGACCCAGCCAGGGCAATAAAATTCTACTCCAAGACTTATTACTGAAAGGGGTGCTCTCTCTCCATGGGAAATTCTCTGTGTAAGGATGTTAAACATCGATTCAGCCATGCCTGACAGGGGCCTTTCAGCCACAGGGGCCAATATATTCCTTTCTGTGCCCAAATTCCTTTCTGTGCTTGAAATGGGTTTTTCTATCCTATCACAATCTCCTTACAAAGTGCTGGTCCAGTTGATGGGATGGGGAACTCACCGCTCTTGCTTGCACCAGATCAAAACCCTCTTTGGAAGTTCACCTTGTATTCAGGTCCCATGGGGCTGTAACAGGCACGGGCGTTCATCCAAATATTCTGTCTACATCAGTGGTTCTCAAACCTAGCAGCACATCAGAATTAACCAGGAAACTTGAAAATGGGAGAGTCCTGGGCCTCACCCTGGGTCTATGGAATCAGAATCTCTGGGTTTATTGGCCAAGGAATGTGCATTTTTAAAAAGCTATGTAGACAATTTTAACCTGCTGCCAGAGTTAAGAGCTACTGATCCCATCATGCAGAGTCATTGTTTTATTGAGTGTACCATTAAATTGGCCAGCTGAAATATGGTCATGTGCATGCCTCCTACATGTTTGCATCCTATTTCCTACAGTTACGGTCCTTAACTTCAATAAGCAAACATGCAGCCTCCCCAAAGAAACAACAGCAGCTCTGGTGGAAGAAAATCTGAGTGGAAGAAAATCAAGAAGTGGATTTATCATGAAACCAATAAAGCTTAGGTTTCAGGGCCCCTCATGTGAAGCATCTGTGTTTTCACGGCCACGTGTTCTTGTAAAATTTATATTTTAACCACAAATGGTTGAGGCCACTGTCTCTTTCCTACTTCAGTTTCTCCTCGGTCATACTCCCCTTCCTCAGTCACGTTGGGTTACGAGCCAGGGGCATTTTTCGGACCATGACTGAGGAAGTTGATGGGGATACATATAGTTTTGGTTTAGTGGAATATTTCTGTGCCTCACAGCGCCTTCTGTGTATAGTTTAGTTATTGCTAGCTGCCCCGGTACAAGAACAAGTTTAGTAATGGTCCTAACACCCACTCTACCCACACGGTCCACCTTGATAAATGAAAGTGCAGGGTCTGACATGGCCCTCATAATATACCACAACATTAGGAACACCAAAGACAAGCTGGTCCAAGAGTGTTATCAGTTCACAAAGTATTGAAGCTTAGTTCCTATAACAAACCTCTGAAATGCCTTGAAATCCTGCAAGTCTGTGAAAGACACTTGAGAGAAGTTTTCCTGAAACTGGTAACAGTCCTAAAAAATGTACCAATAATAAGTTGTGAAGCCAAAAGAAACCTTTCCACACTCTCAATAACAACAACAACAAAAAAAACCAAACACATCATTTTGGGGTGCCTGGTTGGCTCAGTCGATTAAGCATCCGACTTCTGGTTTTGGCTCAGGTCATGATCTCAGGGTTCGTGAGTTCGAACCCCGCCTCAGGCTCTGCACTGTCAGCGAAGAGCCTGCTTGGGATTTTAGTCTCTCTCCCTCTTTGCCCTTCCTTCAATTGCTTGCTCTCTTATAAAAAACAAACTTAAAAAAATTTTTAAACAAAACAAACAAAAATATCATTTCACCCATGGAAAGAAAACATCATTTTATCCACCATGATGATTCGCCATCAATCCATTATTGGATTGATCCAATAAGAGGAATGTCTGATTTCTCCTTCTATTCCCTCAGTGAAAAGTATGACAAAATCACTGTTACAAGAATAGGCAATCAAAGGGCGTTTGGGTGGCTCTGTCGGTTGAGTGGCCAACTCTTGACCAGCTCAGGTCATGATCTCCCGGTTCGTGAGTTCATGCCCCTGCATCAGGCTCTGCACTGATGGTATGGAGCCTGCTTGGGATTCTCTCTCTCCCCCTCCCCCACCGGCTCATTCACACTCTCTCCCTCTCTCTCTCTCCCTCTCTCTCTCTCTCTCTCTCAAAATAAGTAAAGAAGAAACAATAGGCAATCAAACATATGCAGGCAATAATTTTATTGGGTAGTGTATCAGATAGCCAAATATTAAAAAATGTTATTTTCTGAATTTGGAGATCTTTCCAGAGTTTGCCAGCTTTAAGTATTTTGTTGTTATGGTGGTGGTTTATATTACAATTCTAAGTGAACATTCAATTCTCTAAGAATTTGAATTCCTTTTCTTAAATGGGGCCTCCAAAACTGTCTGAGCTTCAGGCCTACAGACATTCCCCTGCTTTGAAGTGAGCATCTCGCCCCTGCAGGCCGGTAGTGGGTGTGATCAAGTCTCATGGATCTGCCCTTTACAGCCTGCCTGAGTCTCCCCAAAACCAAATCTGCTTATCATTAAGTCAGCGAATGCATTGTGGATGGATTTAATGACTCTGTGGGAATGAGTCAGTAATGACTCTGAAGGAATCTGTGTGGCCAGACAGATAAATAATACATCATTTAAAGGCTTTTGAAGTCTTAGTGTTTTGGAAGAAGCCATTCTCTAAAAGAAATTAGGAATGAGAATCTATCATGGCCAGGGACAGAAACAGATAAACAACCAATATGATTAATCATGCTGGATGCAGGGTAATTTAGCCTTTACTTCCCTCTATAGGAAATAGTCCAAATCATCGTCATGTGAAGAGACGATTAAGTAGATCTCCTCTAACATCTCATCTGGCCTGGCTCAAAATAACTTCAGAACCCAATGGCTCTTTTTCAGCAAGGGCATTGCTGCAAATAAGACAGTACATGGTTTCATGTAGACGATGGGGCCGCGTACGGAAGAAATGGCCCAGGTTCTTTATTACAAACACGCCTGAGTCTCCACGCATGCTGAATGGCACCCCCAGCTGTAGCTCCTTAGGGGCATTCCGGGAGAAATCAGTTCCTATGTCGATGGATGTGCTCCCCTGCCCGATGCATCTTATTTCCAGCAACACTCTGCACAAACTCAGTATTTGCAATACAGCATTTAAAAATCTGTTCATTTAGGGGCGCCTGGGTGGCTCAGTCGGTTAGGCGGCTGACTTAAGCTCAGGTCATGATCTCGCGGTCCGTGAGTTCGAGCCCCGCGTCGGGCTCTGTGCTGACAGCTCAGCACAGACAGTTTCAGATTCTGTGTCTCCCTCTCTCTGACCCTCCCTGTTCATGCTCTGTCTCTGCCTGTCTCAAAAATAAATAAAAATGTTTAAAAAAATTTAAAAAAAATTAAAAATAAAAATCTGTTCATTTAAATTCTCTGCTCTGAGTGTCTTTGGCCATACCTTAGACTCATGGCACATTAATAGGTTTACTACAAACAAAACAAGACACCAAATGGTGGCCATAACAGTTTGGTAAACACTGGTTTATACAGTACTGAACTGATTTCTTCGTATATACCTCGGCAGGACTTCTCAGAGTTTTCACAACGAATCTCTAAGTGCGGAGTATAAAAGAATGTAGTTTGCAACGCTTCCCAAATTATTTGATCACAAAACCTTTTCTTGAGGTAATATTCCAGGGACCATAACTTTGGGACATGCCTCTTTGGACTGAAATAAAAGGAGGTAAAGGACTGTCCATGCTTTATACAACATAACAGCAGAACAAGCTGTATGATACCATGACAATCACTATTATCATTGTTCTAATTAAGATTTCTATGCTCGGGGCACCTGAGTGGCTCAGTCGGTTAAACATCTGACTCTTGATCTTTGCTCAGGTCATGATCTCATGGTTCGTGAGTTTGAGCCCCGGGTCAGGCTCTGCACTGACAGCATGGGACCTATTTGGGATTCTCGGTCTCCCTCTCTCTCTCTGCCCCTCCCCTGTTTGCTTTCTCTCTCTCTCTCTCTCTCTCTCTCTCTCTCTCTCTCTCTCTCTCTCTCTCTCTCATAAATAAATAAATAAATAAATAATTTTTAAAAATATTTCTATGTTCAAAGGAAACAGCTAATTCTCTCTTCTCTTTCTCCTAGTGACCATTTGATCAGTAGCGATCTGAGAAAAAGACAAACTAAGACAAATACATTTACTTGCATAATTTTCTGCTGTGATCGTTTTGTTTTACAAAGAGGTTGAGAAAATTATACACACTTCTAGTTATCAAGCTTCTGTCTGCTGCCTCAGTAGCTTTGCCTGCTTTTTGAGATTCTCCACTGCATTTAGTAAAGAACAGTGGCTGTCAGGGCAATCGCTGTCAAAGTCCCACTGGCATTTTTTGAAGACATAGGAAAATTCATCCTAAAGTTCATATGGAGTCTTAAGAAACCCCAAATAGCCAAAACAATTTTTGAAAAATAACAAAATTGGAGGATTCACACTTCCTGATTAAAAAAAAAAAAATTACAGGGGCACCTGTGTGGCTCAGTTGGTTAAGTGCTGACTTAGGCTCAAGTCATGATCTCACAGTTTGTGGGTTCGAGCCACACACATCAGGCTCTTTGCTGAGAGCTCAGAGCCTGGAGCCTGCTTTAAATTCTGTGTCCCCCTCTCTCTGCCCTACCCCCACTCATGCTCTGTCTGTCTCTCTCTCTCTCAAAAATAAACATTAAAATTTTTTTTAAAAAATTACAAAGCTATAGCAATCAAAGCAGTGTGGTACTGGCATAAACACAGACCAACAGACCAATGGAACTGAATATAGAGCTCAGAAAAGAATCCTCACAAATATGGTCAAATGATCTTCGACAAGGGTACCAAGATCACCCAATGGGGAAAGCTCTTCAGCAAATGGCATTGAGAAAACTGGATAAGTACAAACAAGAGAATGAAGTTGGACTCTTATTTTGCACTCAATACAAAAATTAAATAAAAATGGATTAAATCCCTAAACATAAGACCTAACACTGTAAAACTCCTGGAAGAAAATGAAGGGAGGAATCTTCATGACATTGGATGTGGCAACAATTTCTTGGATATGACACCAAAATCACAGACAACAAAAAGCAAAATACACAAATGGGAAATGTGTGCATCAAAGGACACAATCAACAGGGTGAAAAGGCAACCTACAGAATGGGAGGAAGTATTTGTAAATCATATATCTGAAAATGGATTAATATCCAGAGTATATAAAGAACACCCACAACTCAACAACAAAAATCAACCAATTAAAAAAATAGGCAGAAGAGCTGAATAGACATTTCTCCAAAGACGACAGTATAAAAATGGTCAACAAGTATATGAAAAGATGCTCAACATCACTAATCATCAGAGAATGCAAATCAAAACAATAAGATATCATTTCATTCCCATTAGGATGGCTACTGTCAAAGGGGGGAAAAAAACCACCAGAAAATAACAAGTGTCATTGAGGATGTGGGGATATTGGAACTCTTGTGTACTGTTGGGGGATTGTAAAATGGTAGAACTACTACGGAACACAGATTAAGTTGCCTCAGAAAATTAAAAAGAGAACTCCCACATGAGCCAGGCATCCCACTTCTGGTTTGTATCTAAAAGAATGGAGGGGTGTCTGGGTGATTTAGTTGGTTAAGCGTACGACTCTTGATTTGGGCACAGATCATGATCTCACAGTTCGTGAATTCGAGCCCCATGCCCCGAGTTGGGCTCTGTGCTGATAATACCCAGCCTGCTTGCGATTCTCTGTTCCCTCTCTCTCTGCCCCTCCCCTGCTTGCACATGCACATGCACATGCCCACTCTCTCTCTCTCTCAAAAATAAATAAACGTTAAAAAAATAAAAGAATGGAAAGCATGATCTTAAAGAGATACGTGTGTGGGCTGTGTTTGTAGCAGCACTGATTACGATAGCCAAGATGTCCATCGACAGATGAATAGCTACACAGAATGTGGTGTATACGGACAATGCAATGGGATTCAAACTTTGCAAAGGAAAAACATCCTGACACATGCTACAACATGGGTGAACGATGTCATGTATGTGAAACAGCCAGTCACAAAAAGACAAATACTGTATTTATATTCCACTTGTAGGAGGTATCTAAAGTAGTTAAAGTACTTACTCCAAGTCATAGAAACTTCAAGTAGAATGGTGGTTACCAGGGGCTGGTGGGAGGGAGAGAGGGGAGTTGTTTAATGAGTTTAGAGTTTCAGTTATACAGGATGAAATATCTATTTCACAACAATCAACAATGTGAGTATTCTTAAAACTACTGAACGCTTAAGAATGAAACACTTAAGATGGCGGGGGGGGGGGGAGGAGGGAGGAGGGGGCGCCTGAGTGGCTCAGTCAGCCAAACATCTGACCCCTGATATTGGCTCAGGTTGTGATCTTGAGATCATGAGATCAAGTCTGAAATGAGCCTCCAGTCGGGCTCTCTCTCTCTGCCTCTGCCCCTGCTTGCACTCTGTCTGTCTGTCTCTCTCTCTCTCTTAAAATGAGTAAATAAATTTTGGGGCCTGGGTGGCTCAGTTGGTTAAGCATCTGACTTAAGTTCAGGTTATGATCTCACAGTCCATGAGTTCGAGCCCCGCATTGGGCTCTGTGCTGACAGCTCAGAGCCTGGAGCCTCCTTCAATTCTGTGTCTCTCTCTCTCTTTTTGCCCCAACCCTGCTCGCACTCTATCTCTGTCTCTGTCGCTCTCTCTCAAAAATAAACGTTAAAAAATGTTTTAAAAAATAAATAAACTTAAAAAATGGTTAAGATGATAAATTTTATGTTATGTACTTTTTACCACACATACACAAAAGAACAGTGACTGTCCTAGAACTACTCACAGATGAATCGAGGTCATTTACATCTAGACTTTTAGTGATTCTTCTGTTCACCTTTGTTTACCTTTCTTCTAATCAAATGCAGAAATTCCTTTTAAAAATTTCTCTTGGAGCTAAAATACTTAAGAACTTATAAATTGATCATATATGTGTGTAAAACAAGAGAGCTACAGAGTGAGAATTTCAGGGGTGCCTGGGTGGCTCAGTTGGCTAAGCATCTGACTTGAGCTCAGGTCATGAACTCACGGTTCATGAGTTTGAGCCCCACGTCGGGCTGTGTGCTGACAGCTCAGAGCCTGGAGCCTACTTCAGTTCTGTGTCTCCCTCTCTCTCTGCCCCTCTCCTGCTCACACTCTGTCTCTCACTCTAAAATAGATAAACATTAAAAAAAAAAAGTGAAATTTCACAATGGGTCTGAAATGTTTTTTGGGTTTTTTTAATGTTTATTTTTGAGACAGAGAAAGCGAGTGCACACAAGCAGGGAGGGGCAGAGAGCTTGGGAGACAGAGAATCCCAAACAGATCAGCATCTAATCTCTGCTGTCAGCGCAGAGCCTGATGTGGGGCTCGAACTCACAAACCATGAGATCATGACCCGAGCCAAAATCAAGAATCGGAAGCTTAATCGACTGAACCACGCAGGCACCCCCGGGTCTGAAATGTTTTTATTTTAAATTCCCTTTCCTTTCAAATTTTGCAGTCGAAGATTAAGCTCATCGAGGAGCTGCCTGGCCGTACAGGGTCTGGGAAGCCTTTCACTACTCAGGACGTTGCAAAGCATCCCAGAGACAGCAGTCTCGGAGGCTGGGCCACCTCCTCACTGCTCGTGGTCCAGGAGCACATGCAATCCCTTTCCTTTCCGTGGAGGGTATGGTTAGATACTGCTCACATGGATTTACACCATCTTTGGCTTTTCATCTCTTTAGAGGTCAGCACAATCCCTGGCGTTAGGTCGGAAACGCGAGTGTCTTATATTTCACCACATGTGGGCAGCCTTTAGAGTCTTGGGATTCACTGCAGTGACTGAAGCATCAGAACAAACAAGGGTAAGAAATGCCATCCGGTAGCAGCTTCGTTTTCTCATTTGTGGCATCCAAGAAGCTGCTTTTCTTTTTATTAAAAATACTGCACTTTAGCCTCCCAAAGAGGAGATTCATCGCTCAAGGAGAAAGAGCCTTTCTAACTTTAAAACATATTCTCTACCTAATTATAATTTTTAAAAAATGTTTTTGATGTTTATTTATTTTTTGAGAGAGAGGGACAGACAGAATCGGAAGCAGGCTCCAGGCTCTGAGCTGTCAGCACAGAGCCTGACGCAGGGCTCGAACCCATAAACTGTGAGATCATGACCTGAGCTGAAGTTGGCCCTCAACCTACTGAGCCACCCTGGCGCCCCTCTACCTAATTATTTTTATAGCATTTAATTAAAGGGCAGACTTACCAGAAGGAAAATATTTTTTTTCTATCAACCATATGGATTTGATTAATAGGGCCCGGCTGTGGAAAGGCTGTTTGGAGATATGTATGTTGCATGTCCCGTTAATTTTGCCTTTGTCATGCGAAGGACACCAAATGACTGGAAGAGGAGAAAGCGTATGGAATTGGGGCTGCGGCTGGCTGTCCTGGGAGGCATGATCTCCAGCAGCTATCAGAGATTAAGGTGGGGCAATCTGAGCCTCGGAGACTTTCCAAGGTGAGGACGGGCCCCGCCTCCAAGACCCGCATCTCTTTGAATCTTCGAAAAGATCGGAGTAACAAACAGCTTCACTGCACAGGACGGTCCGGTTCATCCATTCTGCTCACATAGCATTCGTTGATAACCTCCTAAACATCCTCTTCCATCTCCCTTGATCCACTCATTCTGGGATTTGGAGCAACGACTCAGAGATATCTAGAATGCTAAGGGTGGGGCTCCGGGCTCTAATGGCTGAGCAGCAATGCAGGAGAAAAGACAGGAGGAGAGAGAACCTGTATATCTTGCACTGGGCAGTGAGCTCGGAAAGGTTTGATTTAGCACCTGGGTTCCCTGCCTCCCTTAGTTCTTCCTTTTATTTTATTTAACTTTATTTATTTCATTTAATTTTTATTTTTTTAAATTTAATCTTATTTTTTTAAATTTACACCAAAGTTAGTTAGCATATAGTGCAACAGTGATTTCAGGAGTAGATTCCTCGATGACCCTTCCCCATTTAGCCCATCCTCCCTCCCACACCCCCTCCAGTAATTCTCTGTTTGTTCTCCATATTTAAGAGTCTTCTGTTTTGTCCCCCTCCCTGTTTTTATATCATTTTGTTTCCCTTCCCTTATGTTCATCTGTCTTGTCTCTTAAGGTCCTCATATGAGTGAAGTCATATGATTTTTGTCTTTCTCTGACTAATTTCCCTTAGCATAATACCCTCCAGTTCCATCCACGTAGCTGCAAGATTTCATTCTTTTTGATTGCCGAGTAACACTCCATTGTATATATCTACCACGTCTTCTTTACCCATTCATCCATCGATGGACATTTGGGCTCTTGCCATACTTTGGCTATTGTTGCTAGTGCTGCTAGAAACATGGGGGTGTGTGTGTCCCTTCGAAACAGCACACCTGTATCCTGTGGACAAACACCTAGCAGTGCAACTGCTGGGTCGTAGGGTAGTTCTATTTTCAGTTTTTTGAGGAACCTCCATACTGTCCTCCAGAGTGACGGCACCAGCTTGCATTCCCAATTCTTTTATTTTATTTTTAAATGTTTATTTATTTGATAGGGAGAGAGAAAGATTAAGTGAGCATGAGCAGGGAAGGGGCAGAGAGAGGAGACAGGGGATCTCAAGCAGGGTCTGTGCTGTTAGCACAGAGCCCAGCATGGGGCTCGATCCCATAAATCATGGGATCATTGACCTGAGCTGACACCAAGCGTCAGAAGCCCAACTGACTGAGCTATCCAGATGCCCTATTTTAGTTTTTTTTTAAATGTTTATTCATTTTTGAGAGAGAGCACATGAGTGAAGAGGGGCAAAGAGAGAGGGGGGACAGAAGATCCAAAGAGGACTCTGAGCCCTCAACTGAGCCACCCAGGTGTCCTATTTTTTTTAGAGAGAGGGAGAGAGGGCACAAGCAAGGGAGAGGGTCAAAGGGAGAGAGAGAGAGACAGAGAGAGACAGAGAGACAGAGAGACAGAGAGAGAGAGAGAGAGAGAGAGAGAGAGAGAGAGAGAGAGAGAATCCTAAGTAGGCTCCACGCTTAGCGCTGAGCCCGACGCGGGGCTTGATCCCACGGCCCTGGGATCATGACCTGAGCCGAAATCAAGAGTTGGATGCTCAACTAAGTGAGCCGCCCAGGTGCCCCAGCTCTTCCTTGATTTCTTAGAAACGGCTGAGACAAGAGTCAAGAAAACATTAGGAATAAAAGAGCTGAACTCAAGACGATTTTCTTTAGTCCCTTAAAACCATAGTGCCAGTGAGACCTTCAAAAACGTGAACATTATCAGTGCTATTTTTGTGAGAATGCTGCCAATTTTGAGTCTAAGATTAACAACTGATAGGAACATCTGCAAATATCACAAGAGAAAGTAGTATAAGGAACACCCGAATTCCTTTCATCCAACTTCAACCATTTAAAAAAAATTTTTTTTACAGTTTATTTATTTTTGAGAGAGAGAGAGACAGAGCGTGAGTGGGAGAAGGGCAGAGAGAGAGAGAGGGAGACACAGAATCTGAAACAGGCTCCAGCCTCTGAGCTGTCGGCACAGAGCCCAAAGAGGGGATGGAACTTGGGAACGGCCAGCTCATGACCTAGGTTGAAGTCGGACGCTTAACCAACTGACCCACCCAGATGCGCAATTTTAATACATTGTGACAATCTTATTTTTTCTGTTCTCCCATGTTTATATGTATTTATCTATGTATTCATTTTTGCTGGGGTGTATTAAAGCAATTCAAGACGTCATACTCTTTCTCCTATAATACTTAGTAGACAGAGAAGATAAGAACTTTTTTCATAATCCCATTGCTATTATTATAACAAGCAAAATCAGCAATAATCCCTTCATATCACCTAATAACAAGTTCTGGGCTCCATCTCACCTGTCTAGGCTCATTGGCCTAAAGGAGGGAGACAGGACACATTTGTCTGACACTTGAGTCTCCACTCTTCCTTCTCCCTGCAGACCCGTCTCAGGAGAGCCTTCCTTGAGCTCCTCAGGAATCCTCTTTTTCAAAGTGGTACTGATTCTTCCACTTCCTTGGAGCTGTAAGGGCATAGTGACTCAGGGGAACTTTGTGTGTGTGTGTGTGTGTGTGTGTGTGTGTGTGTGTGTGTATGTGTGCACATGTGTGTGAAGATTGAAAAATAAACTGGTTTTAGTTTAATATACTTGTGTTATTCCACATTGTCCAAATAACCTGTGCTTTCCTAGGGTTACTTTCATGGGGCCACATGAATGGTAGACCACAGTTAAAATAAACAGGGGGAAGGGCGTCTGGGTGGCTCCGTCGGTTAAGCATCCGACTTCGGGTCAGGTCACAATCTCACGGTTCGTGAGTTCGAGCCCCGTGTTGGGTTCTGTGCTGACAGCTTGGAGCCTGCTTTGGATTCTGTGTCTCCCTCTCTTTTTTTCTCCTTCCCCGCTCACACTCTGTCTCTCTCTCCTTCAAAAATAAACATTAAAAATTTTAAGACCTTCTCCGACAGCAGGTGTATTATATGCTCCTGATTTATCAGCCTTCCCCATTTTTCTTTTTTTTAATAACAGTGAAGAACAAAGTTAATGTTGCCAATAACTTGGTCACTTCTTTTCCAGTTTACAAATCACCTTTTTGGGTAACAGGTCAGTCGGTTCTGGACCGTGACCCTCTCTCTCCTTTCACTCTGGATGGCATCTGGGGTCAAGGGGGGCAGAGGCAGGAGGTGGGGAGGAGCAGGTTGGTCCTTGCTGGCCTCTGTTCAGGTGGCCACCATCCCACCGTGGTCCCTTGTATCCCTAACGCCCTGCTGCTGAGACCTCCTGCCTCAGGCCCACCTGCCTCTTCCATCTCCCAACCATAATCTCCCTCTGGACCATCTCAGACACATCTGCTCCCCTCGGCGCTCAGGAACTTTTGTGTGTGCTCTCCAGGAGTGCTCTGGAGCATCAAGAGACTCGACGCTGTGGAACAAGTTGTGTCTGATTCTCCCCACGTGGAACTGCTCCTACCCCATCGCTATACCACTCTGGGCCTGTGGGTGCAGCTTCTCTTAGGGGCTTAGAATCTCCCCAGGATGTATTCTAGAGGCGAGACACAAACATTCATGTCCTGGAACCCCCTACAATATATCTATGGGCTACAATTACCCCCTCTCCAGTTTTTACTTCAAGAGGGGCTCAACCAGAAAAGCTTCTGAAAACGTGTCTGAACACTTAAAAATTTTTTCTTACCATTTATTTATTTTGGGGAGAGGGAGAGAGAGCATGAGCAGGGGAGGGGCGGAGAGAGAGGGGCAGAAGATGTGAAGCTGGCTCTGTGCCAATAGCAGCGAGCCTGCTGTGGGGCTTGAACTCAAGAACTGTGAGACCGTGGCCTGAGCCAAAGTCGCATACTCAACTGACTGAGCTTCCCAGATGGCCCTCAACATTCTTTTTCTGCTCTCCCTTCTTTTCAAAGATTTTCCCCCTACATCTTCTTCCAGAAGCAGACCCTGAGAGAAGACGTGATCCCCAAGGAACAGCAAAAGGAGAGTAAGAACAGGAAGCTGGGAAGAGAAGACAGCCACTAAAGGGTGCCCTGTCCAGCCAGCTCCCACTGTGACTGTCTGGGCCTTAATTCTGCTGGCACAACGCAGACAGCAAGGAGAAAGTAGACACCTCAGAATTCACTTGGCTGAGGAGGGAGGAGGGAGCCGGGGTATGTATACACCAGCCTCTCACTAGTCCTTGATTGAGGGCTACTCCGGGGGGCATTAATTCCTCAGTACTCCAGGCAGCAAAGGAGACTGGTTGCAGGAGAAAGTTCTCAGGGATGGAAATTCAGGTGCTGACACTCTTATGACCAAATACCGGCTTTTACGTTATTATATTTTATGTTGAAGTTTCTCACCAGTTGTACTGCAGTCCACTGGTGTGCCGTTAACGGACTGGGAAACACTGCTTCTCTCAGCTCTTTCGCAGCTGAGTGGGGCCTGGGGTGGATGTGACCCAAGGACCAGTCACCAGCTGTAACAGCCTGATGGGGCTGCAGAGCTTACACGGTCAAGAAAGGAATGGCACGTAAAGATATCCACATCCTAATCCCACAAAGCCACGAATATCTTACTTTACATACCTGCAAAAGGGACTCTGCAGATGTGGTTAAGTTAGAGGTTTCGAGACAGGGAGGGTATCCTGGATTACCCAGGAGGGCCCAGTGCAACCATGGGTTCCCTGCAAGAGGGAAGCAGGAGGGCCAGAGACAGAGCTAGAGATGATGTGAGCTTGGAGTGATGTGGCGTCAGGCAAGGAATTCAGGCGTCCCTCAGAAGGTGGAAAAGGCAAGGAAGCGCCTTCTCCCCTACAGCCTTCAGAGAAATACAGCTTGTGATTTTAGCTAAATTTACCCCGTGGCCTTGGGTAAGCGAGTTGGACCTTCATGGTCTAAATATCAGCACCCCTATTATAAACTGGGAGTAGAAAGACATAGAAATTGGAAAATACTGCTGGGAAGGTCTACAAATGTCAGAGCAGAAAAGTCATTTTTCAAATTTCTTCCACAAAAGAAAAACATTTTAAGACACAAGAGTTACCCAGGTGCCTCAAGAAAAAGAAGAATCTTTTTTTTTTTTAATGTTTTTTAACACATTCATTTTTGAGAGACAGAGAGAGACAGAGCATGAGCAGGGGAGGGGAGAGACAGAGGGAGATACAGAATTTGAAGCAGGCTCCAGGTTCTGAGCTGTCAGCACAGAGCGTGACGTGGGGTTCAAACCCATGAACCATGAGATCATGACCTGAGCTGAAAGTGGACACTTAACCTACTGAGACACCCAGGTACCCTGAAAGCTAAGACTCTTAAAAGCAAATATTAATAGTCCCTGGGGAGCACAAAAGATACGTATTGTCTTGCATAAACTACAGTTTAAGCAGAGAAACACACAAGAGTGCCAAAGTATCAAAACGCCACGAATCCAGTGAAACAAGAAAATATATGAGGAAACAGGATGAATTTATTACGTAAGCTACAAAATTTACCTGGTTATTCTTTGTTTTTACCCAAATCTTGCTGAAACAAAATTAAAACATGCAATGGAAAAAGAAATGGTTTTAAGACTTACAATGAAGTTCTCGAAGAGAAAACAAATATTCTTTTCAAAAAAAGCTCTTCCTTCATAAATACTAATACTAACAGAATAAAAGCATTTTCTTGGATGACAAAATGTGTTGCTAAATAACAACTCAAACTGTCAAAGGATAATTAATGCTTACTATAAAGTCATCCAGCCAGTAAATTTTGCAAATTGCATTTTTCAAGGACAATGGCCTACAAAAATTCCACTTCTGAGAATCAGTCTTAAAGAATTAATCCAAAATAAAGCAAAGGCTATATGATGAAGATTTTAATTGCTTGAGGCGCCTGGCTGGCTCAGACAGTGGAGCATGTGTCTCTTGATCTCAGTGTTGTAGGATCTCAGTGTTGTAAGTGTGAGCCCACGTTGGGTGCAGAGATTACTTAAAAATATATATATTTAGGGGCGCCTGCGTGGCGCAGTCGGTTAAGCGTCCGACTTCAGCCAGGTCATGATCTCGCGGTCCGGGAGTTCGAGCCCCGTGTCAGGCTCTGGGCTGATGGCTCGGAGCCTGGAGCCTGTTTCCGATTCTGTGTCTCCCTCTCTCTCTGCCCCTCCCCCGTTCATGCTCTGTCTCTCTCTGTCCCAAAAATAAATAAACGTTGAAAAAAAAATTAAAATATATATATATATATATTTAAATAAATAATAAAACTCTCTTTCCTAAATTTTCTTCAAAGTAGCTGAACAATTTCTAGACGTTTTTAAAAATTACTATTATCTGTACATTGTAAAAAGTATTAAGATGCCCTAATGCAGTAAATACTAAATCAAATGTTTCCTTGGAAGGTTTTGCAAATCTTGCTTACTGGATTTTACTGGAAGCGATACAAATGCACAGTGAGCAGATACGTCTTAATCCCAAAGAACGTTAGTGGCCTTGTGATTGCAAATTCCCATGATTAACCACATTAAAAAATCATAATAAACTTTTTATCGTAGAATAGTTTCAGATTTACAGAAAAACTGCAAAGATAGCACAGAGCGTTCCCATATACTCCATACTCCTTTTCCCCTATTACTTACATCTTATGTGACTAGGCCACATTTATCACATCTAATGAACCAATCTTGATCTACGATGACACTGAAGTCCATGCTTTATTCAGATCTCCGTAGTTTTTGCCTAATGTCTTTGTTGTTCCAGTATCCTATCCAGGATATCCCATAATATTTAGCTACCCTATCGCCTTAGGCTCCTTTTGGCTGTGATGTTTCTCAGACTTTCCCTGTTTTTGATGACCTTGACAGTTCTGAGGGGTCCTGGTTCGGGTATTCAGTAGCATATCCTTCTATTGGGATTTATCTGATATTTTCCCATGATTAAACTGGGGTTATTGAGAGGTTTTGGAGAGGAGAATCACAGAAAGTGCCCTTCTCAACACATCACATCCAGGGTACCTATGATTAACTTGACTTATCACTATTGACGTTAACTTGGATCACCTGGTCAAGATCGGTTTTTATTCTGAATTATTTTTATTTACTGAAAAGAAATGATAATTTCCCTAGAATAAGCATCTTTTTTTTTTTTTTTTTATCATTGCAGTTTGGGCCTGGCTAGGTGGCTTCTTTTCTCAACATTTTTATGGCACTTTTCACATACCAGGCACTGTCTGAAGCTGAATAAATATTAACTCATTTTGACCCTGCAACAACCCTAGGAAGTGGATACTACTCCCCCATTTTACAGGAGAGAAGACTGAGGAACAAAAAGGTTAAGTGACCTTTTTTAGGACTATGCAGCTACTAAGTGCTGGCAGCAGAGAACTTGTTCTTAACTACTAGACCGTACCGTCTCTCCACAATGAGAGGAAACTTACACCATTAATGAAATATTCATTCTTTTAAAAGTTGTACCTTTGCAGTATAGAGCAATGAGATCTAGCACCTCAAGTAACCTCTTAATTGATCCGTGTGTCCCCCTTGAGAGTCAGCTCCAATTCTGGCCCACGTATCACTCTCAAGCTCAAACTCCCACGGGCACTCCTGCTATGTGTTGACCATCAACCAGCCAGTTGTCTGCAGAATTAAGCCCTACCCGGCTGGCTGGAAGCATTCCAGGCTTCCCTTGATGGTGCCCTACCCTCTGCACGCTCTCTCTCTGAAGCAGGCCACCTGCCATGCCCTCCACCTACCCACTTTCCCTGATGCCGCCACGAATGTCTTTCTGCATTTTTCTAAACCCTCTACAATTCACTGACCATGAGTCTGTGGAAACCTCTTACATCCCCAGAGCACCAACAATTTCTCTCTCCTCTTTATTCCCACCGGACCTCACCCCTGGACTACAAGCGTGCCTCATTCTGCCTCTAAGTTTTGCACACATATTTAATATCCTCTTAGTTTCTGGAGGCCAGGTATCTTATCACATAGCAATAATGCCTGCCAGAATAGGACCTCAATACATGCCTAATTGACGCGATCCTGTTTCTGTTTTAAAATGTCAGCTTTTTGATGGACTCCTTTACTACTTGCTTCTGAGTGGCATTATCTGCCTCTACATCTATTCTTCCAATATTACCAACGAGAGATTTCACTTTGTCCTCATATTTCATACAGGCCTTTATTTATTACCACTAATGGATCAATAATACGTGGTTAGATTCCTAGGTCAGGGTTCCTGCTCCTTGTCTTTCTGACCGAGTCGCTTCCTGTATCTCTACCTCTGAAATAATGGAAGACTTGGGTTAGGACTGCTCTGTCATTATTGGCGTATCGCCTTGGGTTGGTTGCACAAGCCTTCTGGGCCTCCCTCACAGGGCATTTGGGAGGATTGTTGAGATCAGGAAAAGAAACCCCTGATAGAAACAATAGTGAGTGTTAACAGGGGTTTGGGGTTGTGTGTGTAAGATACTCAATTTTCACAACAGACTTATGTTAACTACTCATCCGACATTTACAGTTTGGAAAACTGAGGCACAAAAAAGCGAACGAGGATATCGAACACTACACAGAGAGGGTGGGGGGAACACCTAGCATTTGGACACAGGACAATGAATCCTAAAACCGAAACATCCTCTCTGTTTGGACAGCTGATGAAGGGAATATATATATACATACATATATATATATATATATATATATATATATATATATATATATATAAAAGAGATTACCTAAGACCATTGGTGACTTTCATTTACTCAGGTCTTCAAAAAGAACACAAGTCAGACAATACTGATTATCTAATATGTCCAAGGCAGGAGCAGGATTCACGAGCAAAGCCAATGCAAACCCGATGTGAATATCACGTTCCTCGTTTCTGACTTAAGATCCCTTTCAACACAGTTTTCGCCACGAGGAAAGCCTAATTCCTACATGAATGACCAAGCTTTACTATTTACTGCTGCAGGTAACTGTGAGCACTGGGCCCAAGAGCTCATTAGGGCAAATGCCTGCAGCACTCAAACTCACACCCTTCAGGAATGTCACGGCCCCTCACTGAACTGACGAAGGCTCCCATGGGACACCTTTATGAGAGTCCTAAATAATGAGGGACAGGCCCTGGGGTATAAATAATTGGGAGATGCTGGGTCCCTTTAAAAAGCTATCCAAATTTCCAGAGAGTAAATTCCAGCATCATTAACCGAATTCTGGCAATCGCTTATGAGCCCGCAGACAGAATGTATTATGGATGAAAAGTGTACCTGGACCTCTCAAAGAGGATGCTATGGTATCTAAGAGACCGTGAGCTGTAGAAGAAATGCTGGGAGCTGCTTAATTATTACTTTGCCTACCAACGTGCTCTTTGCTTGCCCCAGTTAGAAGCTGGGAAACGTTTCTGCTTTTGGGTTCCCCATAACCAAATCTGTGATGTTGGTGGAGACCTGCGATCCAAGGACCGGCCCCACCCCCACCCCCGCCCCCCCCCCCCGGCCATGTCACCACTGGGGAAAGGGTTGCCCCTGACATCAAGTGGGTAGGGCCCAGGGATGCCACTACACCTCTGGCAGTGCAGAGAACAACAACAATGAACTGTCCATCTCAGAATGTCAATAGTGCTCAGGCTGGAAGACTTCACTACAGCCCCATGCTCCGTTTCTCCATTCTTCCATCCAGTGCTGAGAACGCAGAATAGAGTGAAAGTTCAAAATCTTCAGTTGTTTGGCCCAAATGCAGACATGTGGACTTTCAGAACTCTTTTCCACCCCCTTTTGGCATGGAAGTTACACATGTCCCAAGAACTGGGTGGGTGGGAAGGACAAGACATAAACGCACAGGAGCCGTCCTGTTTTTGTGCTTGTTTTTCCCCCATGACCTGCTTTTAAATGTCTCCCACAACAGCAATATGTCTCTTCTCAGTACAGGGCTAGTCACGGCTTACGTAGAAGGACCCAGTTTAAAACTGCATCCAAAATGCATGATTCCAGGCTCTTCACAATCCTGCAGCTCAAGGAGGGAACGAAAAGGACAGGAAGCTAGCGCCGCCACTCAGAGGCTGGTTGGCATGACTTTGTAATATCCCAAGGCCAGATGAGGGACTTCTCCTGATGTCCCACCACCCTGCCCTCTACTCATCACAGCTCCCCCGTCACAAACTAACATACTGCAAAAAGAAACAGTATGACCCCAAGTCATAGTTATCAAATCTGAAACCAGGAACTAGAAAGCTAAAGTGGTCTCTAGTAAGTTGTCCAAAGACCCCTCACCCTTAAGACATCTATCACATTCACGATTCACAAAGAGTAAACAGTAAATTTCGTTTCAAATATCATAGAAACTTACCAGCTGTTGAGGACAATTCCTGCATTGGTAGCTTACTGGTTCCTTTCCATTTTCCTTCAGCTGATTTTCCATTCATCTGTCCTTTCCACAAACATTCTCTGGAGCATCTTACTGCCTTCCGCAGATAACACGGAGAAGAAGTGGAAACATTCCCATCTCATGGGAACCCAGAGAACCCTCCTCTTCGCCTTCCTTGTTGTGGTTCTCTCTCTTTTCATGGGGGGAGGTCCAACCTGGAGAAAAAAGGGAAGAACTTTTTGGTTAGGAATATCTAAACAGCACCTTTCAGATGCCCCCCCCCCCCCCCCGGCTCCCAAACCACCAATCCTATGTTCTACTGAGTGCTCCTTTCAAGAAACACTGCTTCTTGCTAAGCTGCCCAGTAGGGTTTCTATTAGTTTTAATAAATCAAGAGGATCTCTTCCAGTTACTCAGGGAATTTTTGGCTCTCTACATTCGCATATTAAAAGTTTAAGTGGAAGATGGTGGTGAGTGATGCCGGGGGTTAGTTTAAGCTAGACTTTGAAATGCGTGAACCTGTTTGAGACCAGCAGTTCCCCCCCCCCCCCCCGCCCGCCTCTGAAAACGCCTGCGCACCAACGAAAGAGCTACCTCCTCCCCTGTGGTCAGCGCCAGGAAATCAGCAAGACCTGGCTACGAGTCTCTGTCTTCTTGCCTCCTTAAATCCCAGCAAGCAATATTTCAAGGGGGAAAGAAAGATACCGTGTAGCTCCAAAATTTCCTCCAAACGGTGAAAGGAACATGCCAGCCCTCCGCTTCCACCCTGTGAATGCTGCAGGGCTACCTGGGCTTTGCTAATACAAGTGGAAAGTGTATAAATGGCAGGGTAATTACTGGCTTTCGCCCTTGGACGGAGAAATGAGATCCCGATTTTCACGAACAGGAACCAGAGCTGCCGCCGCTGCCCTGGCTGCCGCTTCCCCTCCCTGCGCGGGTCCCGCATTACATCACCGGTGAGCTCTTGCTGGGGGGGGGGGGGGGGGGGGGGGCGGGCGAGGAGGCTCCGCCAGGGACTCAGCCCCAAACCCAGGGGAGTAAACATGGAATAACGAGGGTAAACGGGAGGAGGACGAGGGAGAGGAATAAGGAAAAAGCAGGACCAGGTTTCCCACCGCCACCACCACCCCTCGTCTGTTTGCCGGGGAGGGGGAGGGGGTGTGTGCAAGGGCGCCACATCCTGAAGCAGCCGCACCCCAAATTTCGTTCCTGCACCGCCCCCCCCATCCTCCCTCCACTTCCAATTCCAACAAAATCTGACATCCAAAGGGGCCAGGAGAGCGGCCTTGAGAAGCTCAGGGGGGGACTGCGGAGAGACGCCAGGGGATTGGGAGGGACCGAGGCGCCCGCGCCTTGGGGCAGCGTGAGGGAAGGCGGTCGTCGCTGCGCCCCCGCCCGGCCCAGCCAGCGGTGCCTCCCCCGCCAGGCGACAGCAGCCCGAGGGGGGAGGCAGAAGCGCCTCCTCCCTGCCGAGAGCCAAGGCGACGACCGAGGGGGAGGAAGACTCCTCACCTTGCCCCCGATGAGGGGCGGATCATGCCATGGCAGCGCCGGCGAGCGACAGCGGCGGCGGCGGCGGCGAGCGGAGCCCAACCAGCAGCCCCGGGAGCTCGACAGGAGCCGGGGTCGCCGCGGCGGGAGCCCGGGACGGCGGGGACGCGGCCGCTCGGAGCGCCGCCGTGACCGTCCCCGGCCTGCCTCCGCTCGAGGACTACGAGTGCAAAATCTGCTACAACTACTTCGACGCGGACCGGCGCGCGCCCAAGCTGCTGGCTTGCCTGCACACCTTCTGCCAGGAGTGCCTGAGCCAGCTGCAGCTCCGCGCCGCCGCCGCCGCCGCCTCTGCGAGCGCCGCG
>NW_024412433.1:15863072-16052035 GCF_014898765.1 Herpailurus yagouaroundi
GGGGGGGGGGGGGCTCCGGCTCCGCGCGCTCGAGCGGCGCCCCCTCCGTGCGGCACCGGGACACCCGGCCACCACCGGGCCTCCCACGCCCCGCCTCCTCCGCGCGGGGTCGGCGACGGACCCCGAGGACGCGGGGATGCTGCTGGGGAGTCCCGTCTCTGTGGACTGTGCAAGATCGCCCTCCGCTTCACGCACCACCCAGGTCCTCGCCAGAGTGCACGGCCGTCCCTCCCCCGAGTCCGAGGATTTGCAAAGAGAAGGAGAAGAGGAGTGGGCCTCCCGCCGCCCCGCCCGAGAGCTGATTTTCTGGCTGCCGCGACTGGAGAGTTTCAGGGGAGAGGTGCGCGCGCGCACGTCTGCCGCAGTTGTGAAAGGACTTGAATTGTCCAGAGCAAGGATGAATGAGATGTCCACGTGAAAGAAGGGTGTCCCCGCTTCCTGGCTGTCCTGGAAGGCGAGTGAGCCCGGGGCGCTGAGAGTGAAGTCCACTCCCCGGGGACACGGCGCGGGAGAGCGGGGCGGCGGCACACGAGGCCAGCCGCGCGCAGCTGGGCGCCCCCCGCCCTCCCCGGCAGGTGCGCAGCGCGCCTGCGCGCTGGGGCTGCAGCCACTCAGCCGACGGGAGAGGTGGCGACGCGCGCAGGGCTGCCGGTGCCGCGGCTCCCAGCTCGGCGGAGTCCAGAAGTCCCATCCTGAAAACTTAGGATTGTTTTATTCACAGTGTTACTATACCAGGAAGTCATTTCATCTTCTGTAACTGGACTCAGGGAGCTTAAAGAGCCCGTTCTCTCTTCTCCTCTCAAAACTGACTTACTGTTGCCCCCACCTGGAAGATACTGAAAGCTATTCACGCAGAATATAAACTGTAGGCTTCCTCTGCCTTTTTTCTTCATTTCGTTTTTAAAATAATTTATTCTAGAATGTATACATCTGGAAATTTTGTGCATTTAAATTTCCAGGGAAGTGTTTGCTAAGCAGTAATATTTCTCCCGTACCTCCAGTCCAAATACATTTCAAGATTAGGAGCAGAAAATAAAGGCGTGTTAGTGATTGGTTCAAGATTTTATACCGTGAACAACTACTGACTTTCAATTATCTGATAAAATAGAAAATAGCTCCCAAAGACGAAACTGACAAGTCTTTCTTCCTCTGATTACAAATATATGTCACACTTACCGGGAAAATATTATTTTGAATTTAACTGTTTGATATTGGAAATCACTGAAAGGTTCACATCGGTCATATTAGATGAAAAAGAATACATATCTACCTGATTTTGTAACTAAAAAGATGTATTACGAGTGTATGTTGCAGGTGGATTAGATGCCTTTTTAAAGAAAAAAAAACCCACTGTTTCAAATGTATTTTATATGAAAACATTCTTTATTCCATCTCTTCAAATTTGGAATAAGACAAAGTTTTCATGTCTGAAAATCACAGAAGCTGTTGAGGGTATGCTATTATTCCTCATGTATTTAATGCAAGCTGTCTGCATGATATCCTGACATTATTCTATTAACTGAACTTGAATGGAGCATTTGTATCTATCATAGAGTGAAGTAATTTATTGGTCACTGATAAGTGATATGGCTGCAATTTAGGAATTGCAATATGGTGTGTTTTATGTCTGCGTTGTCTTAATAAAAACAAGAAGCATTTATAGAAAAAAAACCTATTTTCATGAAATTTATTTCATGGGGAAAGTGCTCCGAGTTATTTATGGCACTCTTCTTGAAATACTCATCCCCATCCAAATCCTAATTTCACATTTTGAATGAGGCTGAGAGAAATAAGTCACACATGGGAGGAATGTACATCGCGAGGGCGGGCATTTTATGGAATTGTTTCTAGGATTTCACAGGACTTCTGAAGGCCAAGGGAGATCTATCCATTGTATTTTGAAGGGAGAAGCAGCTTACCCATCCACTAATATAACATCCACTAAAACTAAACTCTGCTGTCAGATTTGGTTCTCAGTTTCTGCTAAATGTTTTCAGGTTCCTAATGTTTTTATGTTCCTGATACTAAGAATCACATTTCGGAAACTAGCTTGGATTTGTTTACACCTCCAGCAAGTACCTTGTGTTACTTCTATGTTCGTTTTTTATCTGTTACTCTTTGTTTAGTTCCAGTGCTGAGATTCTGTTTGCATTCATAACTGTTTCGTTGCACAAGTAGATCTACACGTGTGTGTGTGTGTGTGTGAGTGCTACCGACAGAAGTTGGCTTTGTGTATGTAATGATGTGTTCACATGTGCACACACACCTGTTTGTTACTTCACACTCTCAAATTGGCAACCTGGAAGTCTGTCTAAAGTTATTTGGGGACCAGCTTGCTTCTTATAGAGTTTATTTACATGCCACAGAGGAAGGTACACCAATGACATAAACTGAATCATTCCTTGTAAATGAGAAAGATGTCTGAATCGCCTCCGTCACAGTACAAGCCACATTTTGCTTCCTTCTTAGGTTGCACATGTAAATTTCTTATAATGAGAAATTTGAGCTAGAATACTCCTAAACAAAATAGACACAGTTAGTAGTTCAGTACCTAAACATGGTGAGATTTATTTTTTCTTGGCTGACTTTGTATTGCAGCTCATTTCTGACTTCCTTATCAGGAATTAAGCGACAGGATAGAGCAGCGGAAAACGTGTTCAATTTCCAGTTGCTTTCTGTTATTCAAGTAGTCCCCATTTTGCAGATGTGCTTTAGTCATCTTAAAGCACATCCTACATCATGCAGGAGGAAGTCCTGGTATACCAGCTCCTAAGACAAAGCAGTTTAAAAGGTAATTATTGAAATGGTCCCATGAGTTGTAGAGAGGGCTCCTGATGACAGTGAGTGCTTTCCTCCCTTCTCATGGAAATTGTCACCTTCTTGGAAGTGCCTGACCCAATTCTGGACACATCTCCACCTCATGAGTGTTAACTGCCAATAAAATCACTGTAAAAAGCCAGCCCTGGGGGCTCCTGGGTGGCTCAGTCAGTTAGGACTCTTCGTTTTGGCTCAGGTCATGATCTCGCTGTTCCCGAGTTCGAGCCTTACATGAGGCTCTGCGCTGGCAGCATGGAGCTTGCTTGAGATTCTCTCTCTTCCTCTCTCTCTCTCTCTCAAAATAAATAAACGTAAAAAGGCAGTCCTTCTCTGGCTTGCACACCTGCTCAAGAACTTATGGTTTCCATGGTCCAGGTTCTGCTTAGGTTCTGGAGCATCAGGTTAGAGTTACCATCATGATTCTGTAAAGCCTACGTTTCAAGCAAAAGAAACTCATCTTGCAGGTCATAGATTAAATACTCAGCCTCTGAATGCAATACGATTTGGTGAACGGTATCCATATCTAGAAAGAACATTGGTGTGGGATCTAAAGACTAGGAGCAGCACCCAGGAGATGTGAGTCCATACAGTCTCTCCTTTCTTTGAAAGACCTGGTGATTAATTTAACCTCTTTGAGCCTCGGGCTCCCTCTGCTACAAGATGGGAACACCACGTATCAGCCCTGCTTACTTTATAAGACTGGCTTAAGGACTTGTATACAACACGAGGGCATATGAGTGAAAATGCTTTGGAAACTGAAGCCCTACCTATTGGGATGAGCATTAGGTGTTGTATGGAAACCAATTTGACAATAAATTTAATATTTAAAAAAAAAAAAAGGAAACAGAAGCCCTGTGTGGATCTATGGCCTTGTTTTCACTCAGATTTCCTAGGGTCTAATATCACCTCTCCAGAGAGGTCTGCTGTGATCACTCTATGCCAAGGGAATATCTACCAAAAATTTTTTTTTCTTAGCACTTATTACTGTCTCCAGTGGTCTTATTTAATGGTTACATGCTTTATCTAAAACTCCAGGGCAGATCTTGCCCTCAATTTCTAAGGGCAGGATCCTTGTCTGGTCACACACTTTACCCACAAAACCTTAGTCAGCCCTCAGCATAAGGTAAGTGGCAGAGTTTTTTAAGTTGGCCGAATGGGACCCCCTGGACTGAATGTTAAGCAGCTTGATTCCCCTTAATAACTCCTGAGACCCTGGGGAGCTTAGGTAAACAGTTGCTTTTCCTGATTTCATAAGAATTTTTGAAAGGTGAAAGAATATACTGGAAAACCACTTTGATTTTTCAGAGCAATCAGTTCATCGCAGTGAAAATCCTAAGTGTGTTATATTCAGTGACAAGACAGTGGAGAGGCTGAAGGACATTTGGCCTCCATTTCCGATCATTTTCTGCATTGTGAGATTTCAAGGTATGTCTCCTTTTGACTTCCTTCTTTTTTTTTTAAATTTTTTTTTTCAACGTTTATTTATTTTTGGGACAGAGAGAGACAGAGCATGAACGGGCGAGGGGCAGAGAGAGAGGGAGACACAGAATCGGAAACAGGCTCCAGGCTCTGAGCCATCAGCCCAGACTTTTACGACCATGACTGCTCAATCTCCTCCAAAGCTAATAGCACCTGCATTGGTGGGACATGTTTACTGGGCAGTGAAATTTCCCCACAACACTGAATTTAAATTTCTCATCGTTCGTTATGTGCCTTTTTAATTCTTTCATCTTTGCTATTTTAAAAATGTACCCTTCAAGACCGGCTAAATTTATAATCTTAATAGCTGAGTAACCCCCCCACCCATGATTCCGTGACCCAACTCAGCCTCTTTAATCATTTATTTCCCATTAGCTAATATTTGTGTTTTACATTTCTGCCATGATACACAGTTGATTAAATTCATGTATTAGGCAATGAATTGCATCCCTGCTATGTATGCATTTACGTTTCTTTCCCTTTGAAACAATATGTTTTTATTGTATGCATTACAGTGTAATTTTGAGGAATATCTAGTATTTACTACAGTAACTATTTCTAAAATAAAGGTTAAAACTGACTGCAGCCAGATCTTAATTTGAAGTTATATGAATGGGGAAAGTGTGAGAGAGATTTTATCTATCTTTTGCTAGATCTCTTTTGATTGTCCATTTAAGAAAAGCTTGGTAATGTATACCATAAACATGTTTGTCTCCATCAATCAAACTTGAGGCTTCTGTCCTCTTAGGGAAAACTAAAATGCGTTCAAGAGAAGCAAGTTTGTTTCTGTGATACATTTACCATCATTCCTGATTATAAATCAGGAAGAAAGAGTGTTTAATATTTACATTTGGGGAAAGCAAAAGTGTTCCATATCCAATTTCCAAGAATATTCCTAGGAGCTCAAGAAGAATGTGTACACTTCCTTTAGAAAAAAAAAATGTCTTTCATGTAAAATTGGATTTTCTTTGGTTTAGAAATACCACATCTCCATGGGGTGGAGTAAGGGAATGTTGAAGGCAGAAGAAAGAAGGTAGAAAAGATATGCAAAAAGCTTCTCCCCGCTCCTAATATTTAAAAAACACATTTCAAAATAAGGAGGAGAGAAAGTGTTTAATCACTTCAAGAACAGAACACTAGGTATGATCTTGACCAATTACTATTTTTTAAAAAAACATGGCAATCCAAGGGCGGCTCAACTATCTCCCTCCACAATGACAGACTTATCTGCATCGTGTAGAAATAACACATTTATAAGTCTACTGTGTGTGGATTTAACAATATTTTATTGTCAAACTTGAGTGGTAGAGAACAATTACACCTGACTTGTAGTTTGGGGGAAGAATTGAGTCCAAGTGAGAAATAAACAGTTACTGCCCAGGAAGAATGTTTGGGACCAATCTCTGCACAGCAACTGATTTGTTCATTGAGACCATTTCTCGTTAAATTCACCCGCAGCAAACTTATCACCCGATGCGAACCTTAGCAGAAGTTCTCAACGCTGACAGCAGGTTAGAATTACCTGGAGCTTTAAAAAAAAAAAAAAAAAAAAAAAAAGGCACGTGTCTGTCCCCAGAGACATATAGTTAATTGCAGGAGGGGAGGCGCATCAGTATTTTTAAAAAGGCACCCCAGGTGATTATACTGTGCAGCGAGATTTGAAAGCCATTGTATTTCACAACGTTTTTATTGAAATACGACCTTCTCCTTAATCTCACTTTAATGAACTAAACGCCACCAGATCTCTTAGAAACTGGGAGACTGTGGAAAAATGCTTGGATTTTGCAAGTGGTCAAAATTTAGCTAACTGGTTTGGGTGACTATGTAATCGTTGGTTTTGGTCTCTCTCTTTCTCTCGGTCTCACTCACAAACACACACACACACACAAACACACACACACACACACACACACACACACACACACACACACACACACTCTTGTTGACTTTGTGTTCCCAGGAAAGTTAAGCAAATATTTGCATCTCCATTTGATGTGCTGTGATCTTTCCTAATGCAGGGCGGGTGCCGCTGCGCCTCCGGGCCCCATAAGACTCCCCTGTTCCTGCAAAATGGGTGAGTGCTCTCCAGGACCCCTGAGTCATCAAAATTCAGTGACAGTGTGAGGATTTGAGGGCGGATTATCTGGATAACCAGGAAAGTCTCGAGGTTAAATTAACAAAACCTTGCCAGTGACAGCTGTGAGTGTCATCGCCAGTGACAGCTGAAGGAATCTGCTGGTCGCCAATAGGATGGTTGTGGAGCAGATCTAGTGGTGTCATGTTTTAAAACATTCACTAGGAGAACTATTAAATGCTTTGAAAAGACCCTTCGGAGCAGTCATTCAGCGTGCAAATTAATTCCACGCTGTTGGATCCAGGTGTAAATGGATTTGCTCTGAGACCCAGTTTGCTGCCTGGTGGGTGGGAGGGTGGGGATTACCTCGATTTCTCTCCTTTTGGACTCGGACGCCCGCCCGTGGTGGCTCCCAGTTGAGCCGAAGGGCTCTGAGGCGGGGGAGGGGAAGCAGGGCTGTTGGAAAGCAGTTGGCTGTCCCTGGTTATTCCCAGGGACCGCCCACCCCGGGGGCCGCCACCTGGACAGGTTCCCTGGGGACAGGTCCTAGGGCGGCAGGGGGAATCCCGCATCCTGGGGCTGGCCTGAGTCCCTCATCTCCAGTAGCCTCCTGGGCTGGAGAGAATCTGAGGCAGCTTGGGGTGACAGGCTGATCCCCACAAGGCTGGGGCCAGCTACTGGAGCCTGTCCTGTTCTCACTCCCTTGCTCCAATCCTCTGCCTCGCGACCCGCGCGCACTTGTGATCCAGAAAGGCAGACAAGAGAAGCCGGGATGAAAGGCACAAGGACGCTCTCAAGTGACGGCTGGTTTCGCGCGGTGCGGTGGTGGTGGGGACCAGTTTGCACTGTATCTTGTCGACCCCAGCATCCAAAACCTCCGCTCAGTTTGTTTGAGTTTGTATGGAACCTCGTCTTCAGCCCAGCCCTAACGCCCTGGATTTTGTGACTGCTCCTCCCACATTGCGGGGCTGAAAGTCTGTTATTTGTGATCCGATGATGTATTTACCATCCCTGAATGCCCACATGACCTTCCCAGGGCCCTCCTCAAAGCTCTGAGTTCGCACCTGTTCTTAAAAATAGCGGAGAAGCTCAAAATACGGAGATAAAGAAGAAAAGAGACGCAGAGTGGGGTGGCTGTCGCAGCCTGCGAAGGACTTGGAGTGGTGTTAGCTCAGTCCTTCCTTCCTCCTGTGCTTTCTGGACTGTCCAATACCCCCATTCCCCCACAGCTTTCAAAGACACAAAAGGTGTCCAGACCAACACTGCCTTTGTCCGGGACAGGCCAGCTTGTCGCGAACGTGAAGGGTGGGGGCTTGGAAGTACCTGAAGAGTCCTTGGGTTTCCTCTAGTCAATTCCTTGGAGTTCCCCCCCGCCCCCCGCCACCACACACACACACACACACACACACACACACACACACACACAGATGCCGCACCAGCTTCCCACCAGACTTTATAGGTTCGCCCCTGGGCTGGGAGCCTAGGAGGACTTCATAAGCCCCAGTGACGACACGTTCCAGATTTATAGCCAGTCTTCAGGGAGTCAGGAAGACTTAGATTCTTTCTGCAAATATTCAGCCCGCCTACCACAGGTCTGGCCCGAATTAGAGGCGGGTGGATGATACCAACCTGTCTCAGGTTCTTCTCCGCATGGAATATAGGCTAATAATTTCTCCCTGGGAGTAAGAAAAAGGGTTGGTTAACATAAGCAAAAATTTTCAGTGGGATTGTATCATTCAGTACGTTTTAAAAGGGGAGTGAGATGGAGTAGATTACCACATTCTTTTCAAGAGAGAAAAGATAGGGCGGTGCCTCCCAGAAACATTAAAGGTAACTTTAGTTGAAATTTATTTACAACCAGAACAAAGCAAACAAAGGAGAGGTTAAGTATTGGGCAGTCCCCAGATCTCATCCCTTTGGGGTTTAATTAGAGTGGTGAAAACCTAGGGCTTTCTTTTTTTTTTTTTAATTAATTTTTTAAATTTTATTTTATTTTATTTTTTTTAATTTTTTTTCAACGTTTTTATTTATTTTTGGGACAGAGAGAGACAGAGCATGAACGGGGGAGGGGCAGAGAGAGAGGGAGACACAGAATCGGAAACAGGCTCCAGGCTCCGAGCCATAAGCCCAGAGCCCGAGGCGGGGCTCGAACTCACGGACCGAGAGATCGTGACCTGGCTGAAGTCGGACGCTTAACCGACTGCGCCACCCAGGCGCCCCTAAATTTTATTTTTTTAAGCAAACTCTCCTCCCAATGTGGAGCTCAAAGTCACCACTACTCCGAAATCAACAGTAGCATTCTCTACCCACTGAGCCAGCCAGGCAACCCAGAAACCTATGGCTTTCTAACTGATCAGGACTGTCAACAAAATGCCCTGGGTTCAAATCTTAGCTTTGCCACTTCCTAGCTCTGTGGCTAGGGCAAGTTAATTAACCTCTCTGTGCCCTCTTTCCCTCATTTTAACTAGATACGATCTGGTTATTTGGAGAAGTCGTAAAACTGTAAAGTGCTTTGAACAATGCCAGCACCTTCAAAGTGCTCAATACTATTATGTAATACATATATAGCATTATATAACATATAATAGTACTATAATATTATAGTAACATAATAAGCATAAAATAGTAATATAATGTGATTATGTAGTATTACTATTATATATTTATGTGATGTTAATGTATCATTGTCATCGAGGACTGTTGTCACCGCATAACGGACTTACGTTCTCCCAAAATATGTTCGAATTCTTCCAAAACAGCTTATGATTCAAGATTGGGAATCCAAGAAGCTGGTTCAAGATACACTAGGCCTTCCAAGGTCTCATGCTGCCAACCCCAGGCCACTGGTCCTCAGAGAAGACTCCTGGAAAGTGTGGTCCAAATCCTGGGAGGGAGGCTGAGAGAAGGCAGAGCAGTCTTTTGTGGTAGAGAGTGGATGAGGGAATCCCTTTCCTTGGTTCCTCCCTGGCAACTTCTGTAACTGATACTTTAAAAGGGTTTGTTTCAAGGGTTGGTTTTATTTATATCCATCCTTTCTCCCATCACCCTGCCCTTCATCAATGTGTAAGCTGGCAAAACTCCAACCTGCATTTCATTTATTTTTGACATAAATGAATTTGAAAACCTTGGGAGCAAGCCACATGGAATTATTCTTAAGTCAATATTAAGCAAGGGTATATGTGACATGTCTGGCACATAGTAGGGTTACAACTATTGTACTCCCCTTCCTAATGTCCTTTTCTCTGTCTCACTCCCCTATATCCCGCTATCCCCAATATACAAGTGTGCCCTTCATGCTCACATATTCTGGAATAGTGAAATGGGGATTCTGGTTACTTCCAGTGCAAATGTGTCCTTCATATCAGAAACAGTCCTTCATCATCGTCTAGTATGAACCCACCTTGATCGACACCAATTGGGATTCATTGTATCAGAAATATCTTGGAGCGCCTCTGTAGCTCAGTCGGTTAAGCATTGGACTTTTGATTCCGGCTCAGGTCCTGATCTCACCGTTAGTGAGTTCAGGTTAGTGAGTTCGGGCCTTGCATAGGGCTCCATACTGACACTGCAGAGCTTGCTTGGGATTCTCTCTCCCTCTCTCTCTCTGCTCCTCCCCCCTCTCTCAAACTAAATAAAACTTAAAAAGTGATTTTTTTTAAAAAAAGCAGTATCTTAGTCATACTGTTTCTTCTGCAGTCATACTCTTTCTCCTTCCCTTCCTCTCTCCCTCTTTCCTTTCTCTTTCTCACCTTCCCTCTCTCTCTCCCTCCTTCCTCTCCCCTTTTCTGTTTAAAAAAAAAATTTAATGTTTATTTATTTGTGACAGAGAGAGTCGGAGCATGAGCAGGGGAGGGGCAGAGAGAGAGGGAGACACAGAATCCGAAGCATGACGCAGGGCTCGAACTCACAGATCTTGAGATCGTGACCATGATGCTCAACTGACTGAGCCACTCAGGTGCCCCGCCCCTTTTCTGTTTTAAAGCAATCTTCTCCCTTTCCGGGAGTTTTTTTCCCCCCCTATCCCAAGCCTTCCATTCTGGTGGTACTTCCTTCTTTTTGAGCCCCAAAAGCTTCTTTTATTTCTCCTTCCCAGGGTGACCTGCCACTCTGGTCCTGAATGCCCCAGGGTCTGGCTCCTGCCTTCCTGGGTCACCCCCCCCCCCCCATGAAACCACACTGTGGGCTCTTTTAAAACTGGGGCTTCCTCACCAATCAGACGAGTAGAGTGCAGCCCCTGCCCCACCCCAGGGAAATGTGACCTTGTTTTGAGGGACCTGAAAGTATCATTTCTATTCCAGGGGTGACTCTTACCACCCCATTGCGACAGGGCAGCCTGGGCTTTCTGAGACCCTCTTCAAACAGCTTTGGAGATTGAGAATTTAGGTCTGGAGATGCCATAGGGATTCCCTTTCCACGTAAGCCTGCTCAGCTTCTCCTAGTTACACAGTTTCTGTTTTTCTTCTCTGCTAGGTAGCTCCAAAGTTTTGTTTCATTAGTAGTTTTTGTGGTAAGAACTGCTCCCTTTAGCTGGGCGGTATATCTGCACCCTTCTGAGAGAGCTGTGGCCTCTTTTCCAGCCCCCGCTTCAGGGCTCCAGTCTGTTGCCTCCACTTTATCTGTTGGGTCCCTCGGTCCCAAATCTCCGCAGGGAAAAATGTTTTCCAAGCCTTTCTATCAGTAATTTGTGGAGCCTTGTGAAGACACTCTCTCCTGAATGTTCCTGTTTTCCATGTATCTCAGAAGACCACCAGCTGGAGAATGATAACTGGTTCTCTGGGATATTGGGTTTCTCTGGAGATTTCCCTCTCCCATTCCCCAAGAGGTGGGGTCAGCTGCCCAAATCACCCAGGAGACACATACATGTCTGTCCCTACGGTGTGAAACAGGGCACTTCTAGCTCTTCCAACATTTCCCCTGCCTGGAAGGAATTTCCTCCTGTTTGGGGATGGGAGTGACAGGTCCAGTGACAGGGAGTCAGCCAGAGGGACTAGACAGGAAGGAGCTGGGCCTTCGTTTTCTTTCAAATAAAAATACAATTTGCAGACAATGGGGGCCAAGCTGAGGGCCCCCAAACCCGTGGATTTTTGAGCCACAACTATGGGCTCAAGCTGTGGGAAGGGAGGAGACCAGGAAGTCCCAGTCTCCGGACCTCCGAAGGTGACATCTGGCTTCCTCCCGGAGGCAGAGAGAGGGTTGGTCCTAGGAAGCTTCCACCTGTTTGTGAGAAGATTCAATCCTCCCTGTCACTACTTTGGTAGCCTGAAGGAAGTGTCTTCTCAGAAAGAGGACATCTGCAGGTTTGGCTGGCCAGAGCTTGCCCGAGTTTTCCACGGCTTCAGAATGCCCAGTCACTCTGTCACTCACTACTGTAGTCAGTGTACATGGTTCCTTCACTCCATCCCTTTGGCCTTATCCTTCCCCAGATGCTCCTTCCTGCCCTCCCTTCTCTTCAGCAAGCTACCTCAGAGGATCTGCTCAGGCTTCTGTGGCTGAAATAACAAGGCCCCCCACCCTACTCCAGCGGTTTATGCCCACCCCTCCTCCCCCAAGTCCTTCAGCACCTCCAGACTGATCCACATTCTTGCAACCAATCTCCTGACCTGTGGCATTTTTATTCTTTTTTTTTTTAATTTTTTTTAATATTTATTTATTTTTGAGAGAGAGAGAGAGACAGAGCATGAATAGGGGAGGGGCAGAGAGAGAGGGAGACACAGAATCCGAAACAGGCTCCAGGCTCTGAGCTGTCAGCACAGAGCCCGACACGGGGCTCGAACTCACGGACTGTGAGATCATGACCTGAGACGAAGTCGGCCGCTTAACCGACAGAGCCACCCAGGAGCCCCTTTATTCTTTTTAGTTATTTTCTGGATGGTCAGCTGTGCCGGGAGAAGGATGACTTTGGTCTGTTTCCAGGAGGAGTGTAGCCCCAGCGCTTGGAACAGCACACCGTAGAAGCTGAATAAGTATGTGTGGAATGAATGAAAGTTCTTGCGTGCACCCTGTGATCTGCTCTGAGAACCCAGCTGACCATTCAGTGGGAGATAAGGGGTAGAATAAAATAATCAAAACCACACCAGGGAAAAGCTTCAAGGGCCAGCTTTGCACATGTCTTGGGCCCTGGAGATGACCAGGGAACAAAGGAGCCTGAGCATTTAATGAGAACTTTCTGAGGGATTCGTGAATGATTGAATGGGAGAATGTCAGACACCAGAGTGTGCCAGGCCTGGGCATGAAGGAGGCAGTGGGGAAGAGGGCAGTGCTCCGGGCCCCGCTAAAGCCGGGGAGGGTGTTGTTAGCAGGCCACTGGCTCTCATACCTATTGGCTCCCCCAGTGCGGGCTTCTCTTCAGGCCAGTGGGTCCCAGGGCTGTGAGCCAGGGCTCTGCGGTTCCAGGGACCCTGCTCAGATGACTGCGAGGTGCGACTTTCCACTTCCGGGGGACGCTTCCTTGGGCCAAGATCGCCCAAAGACGCAAGGGCGAGCAGGCCAGTCCTTTGGAGGGCGGAATCGACTGAGGGCCCGACCTCTGACGCCAGGCTTGACACAGCATTAAGAACTGGGCGGCAAAACCAAGAAAGGGAACTAGGAATGGACCCAGTGTCCCTCGGGGTCGGATCCTCGCCATCAGAACGCAGAGAGCCCAAGAAGAGAGCTTGCACAGTTTCTACCTCATCTGTTAAGGCCTCTTCAGAAGTCACTGTCCTGTTAGATTTGTGTCCCCAAATCCTTTTTTAATCCAGCAGAATCTCTTTAAGGGGAAGAATCTCAGCCCCAATGGTCCAGGCTCAAGGTACAGAGAGGACAGGACCAGCAAGATGGAGTTGGAAAGATGGGGGTGACAGGGGCTCTGGCTCAAACCAACCCCTGGCCACGTAGAGAGAGGTGGTTGCACAAGACACGCCTTCCCAGGGCACTCTCCAGAGTGAGCATTGGGTCCTTGCCCTCAGAGTTCAGCAGGGCTGCGGGGAACCTGAATTTGTCGACCTCCATCTCCAGCCAGCTTTCCCACGCGCGACCTGGAGGCTTCGACCTTTCCGGATTTCTCTGCCAAGAACTGGAGCCTCGATACCCCACCCTCATCCCACGTAACCAAAGCAGGCGTCTTCTGACCCCCTCCGTGCCCAGTAGTGGGCCACCTGGGCAGCTTCTAAGATCTTCCCAATTCCATCCTCTGGGCAGCTTTCCGGGCATCCTTGGGGCCTCTGGACTGGGTTTTCTGTCCCCCAGGCGTGTCTCCTCCACCCGGGGGTAAACTGAGCGCCCCCAGGATTGTTGCTGAGCGCGGATTTGGGGTCCGCAGAATCGAGTTTTCTCCGGCTCCGCCAATGAGCGTCGGAGCCCGGAGGGTAGGGAACCGGTGTGCACCGGGCTAGGGAACGGAGGGTGAGGGAGGAGGAAACGGGCCGTGAGTGTGTTGACGCCACTGTGTGTCGGTTTCTGTGAGTGTGCACGAGTGCGTGCCCGGATGGGGGCGGGACTGGAGTGGGGGGACGGTCGGGCAGGTCCGGCCTCGCGCGCAGAGGGCTCTGTGGGGTGCGAAAAGACCTCCTCGCGGGGATCCGTTTTACGCGACCGCCCCACGGAAGGTGGACGGAAGGGAGGAAACGCCAGCTTCTGGCTCCTTCTCCAAAAGCGCTCTGGGAAGGGATTAGGCGCCCCCTGTACTTTCGCTTTGGGCGTGATTGATGCGAACGGCTCTCCGAGGGCCGCGCAATTAATAAAGATTACGCTCGTTTAGTCGAAACGTCCCTCTTAATTAATGGAGAGAAGGGCGCGAAGGGTGATTTATTTGCATTTGCAACACGCTTTCGGCCTCACGGGATTTGCGGCGAGGGCGGCCGCTGGGGCCCACGACTAATTGGCTACCACCCGGTTGAGGCCGACTTGTTCCGGACCGAAGTGTCCCCCATCCTGTTCCCCTCACGTCGCCGCCTACGGGACCTACCCCCCGGGCCTTACACCTCCATCCCCCTAACTCCGTCTGAAACCACCCCAGATGCAGGTGGGCTTCCCTCCCTCGAGAGCACTAGCCCGGCCCAGGCGGGCACTCCCTGCCCCGCACACTCCCCATTGCGCCTCATTACCGCCCCCCTCAACGCGCTGGAGGGGATCTCCGGGAGGCCTGATCACCGATCCCCGCCGGGAAGCCTGATCACCGATCCCCGCCGGGCCCCAGCTTCGGACGGTGCCGTCAGGGAGGGGTTGAGGGATGGACAGGAGCGCTAGCTTCGAGTCCCCCAGGCCAAAGGGGCTCTGGGAACCTACCCGCTACGTATGAATGTGTGATCGTGTGTCTGAATGTGTGTGGGTGAACGTACGTGACTGTTATGTCTGTGTTTCTAAGTATCTGAGTGGTGCGTTTTCCCTAAAATACCACGCTCTCTCCCGCCTTGCTGTCCACCTGCTACAGCCCCGGCGGGGGAGGGGAAGCGCAAACTTTCCCCGAAGCGTAGCCGCGTGAAAACACTCTGGCTTTAGCCGGAGACTTTCTGCCCCTGGGTGGGGGGAGCAAGCGCTTCCCACCCAGCAGGGGCGGAGAGTTGGGGGGAGCTGCGTGGCCGCGTGGAGGGCGCAGGAGTCAGGAAGAGGCTTCAAAGGTTTCGGTAACGACTCTTCGGCCTTTATTTATGCCCCTATTAATACAATATCCATCATGGAGATATCGATCTTTATCCTTTAAACTGATACGCTAGGAATCAATTAGCCATGCAGATTACATTTCCTACATATCCAAATGTTAATCTTTCAGTCTCTGGGCCAGTGATATATATTTTTGCAGCCAGATAGTATTAGATTTCGTTTAGAAATGGGAAGAAGAAAAAAGGCTCTCTGAAGCGCATTTCTCTTGGGGCTACTTGTGTTAACTCTTGGCCCCCACTGGGCCCTGGGGGTCTGGGGGCCAGGATACTTCTTGGAGTTTCCCGGGGCAAAGAAGCAAGACCGCGACGGCGACCAGCGCGCAGGGCCACCGCGGGGACGCGGGGACAGCTTTCTGTGACAGGACTCTGGGCAGCCGGTTAGCGTCAGGTCTACACTTCTGGTGGGGGCTCCTTCCAGCTAAACCACCCTGTCTGGCAGGCCCCTTTCGATGGCTTGTGGCGTTCTGGATGGTCAGTTTCCATCTTTTCAGTTTCCCCTCCAGGGTTCTCCCATCTCCAGGCTTCTCAAATCAAAATTATTCTTCTACTCCTCACCCCCCAAACCCAAGGCTAGTTTAAAGGTTCGTCTCCAGAAAGAGAAGCCTAATTTAAAACACGAAATCAGTGTTTTCCTGGGGGAAGGGAGATGGAGAGAGACTTTAAGGTCTACGAAGGAACGTAATGGCATTCTTGATGTTTAAGAAATTGGAAGGGTTGAGGCGACCTGTTTAGCTTGTGGTGATTTCTCTCCTCTCCTCTCCTCCCCTCCCCTCCCCTCCCCTCCCCTCCCCTCTCCTCTCCTCCTTTCTTTTTCCCCTTCCTTTTCTTTTTTTTCCTTGTCATTTCTCTCTTCTTTTCTTTCTCGTTCTGTCTTTTTCTCCTCCTCCCTACGAAAGGCTGGTGGAGTCAGGAACGGATGCATCCCGGGGCGGGGGGGGGGGGGGCCCCCCCTCTGTGCACGGTGAGCTCCCACGGGCCACAAGGAGGCAGGGTGCACGCTGCATGCTTCCTACTATTTTCCTCCTGTCCCTGGCCCCAGCCGGCTTGGCTCTGGGAGCCTCGGCCTCTTCCACCTCCCCCCACCTGTTGCGCTCACTGCTGGGAGTTGGCTGCACAGTCTCTCTCGCTCCAGGCGAGATTTTAATCCCTGCGGACTGCGGGTCCTGGGTTTACTCACAGCTCTGCTGCCTTAGGCTCCCGTGCCCTCACTATCCAGTGCATCCTGGTTCAGCTAGACACCCAGGTCGGAACATTCTTCTCGCAGATCTCTCTTTTCTCGCTCCTTGCATCCGCTCCGTCCCCACCCCCTGAAATCCTCGTCGGGGAGAAATTTCCCGCGGGGGCTAAAGATACGCAGGCTGAGGAGCTGTGGCAGATCTGAGCTTTGGCTCGGGCAGTGGGGCCGCACGGAGTCAGACCTGGCCTGATCCAAGTGAAAGGCCTGTTAGCTTTCCCCCACCTCCTCCACTCCCCTCCCTCCTCCCACCTTCGTTTCCCACATCCCATCCCCCCCCCCCCCCCACTCCAGGAGTTCCTGGAATGGTCATTTGCCTTGCTGGTTTTTTTTTTTTTTTTGGCCTCAGGCGTCAAAGAAACCCTACAGACCCTCCAGCCTCCCGCAGCCCTCCTATCAAGTTCTCCAGCTCTACTCCCGCCCCCCCCCCCCGTCAGATCACCTGCCTCTTTCCCTGGGCACATCCAAAGATGCCCTGCCAAGACCCCTCAGTCCTTACCCCCAGGCAAACACCGTGCTTGCTCACAAGCTGAGCAATTGTCGAATTAATCAACCCCCCTCCCTGAGCCGTGGATTCTCACCGAGTTGGGCAGAGCATTTTTGAAGATTAGAGAGGACATATTCTATTTTTTTTTTTTACAAGACGCTTCCCCCCTCCCCCCGGAGAATTGGGCTCTGGCATCTTGTCTTCCTTATTGGCATAAAAATAATTTTTGTAGAGCCAAACAAACGTCTGTAGGAGACAATTTGCCGAGAGATTCATTCTCTCCCTCCCTCGCTGCCGTTAAACTTTTTTTTTTCCTTTTACATCTCTCCTCTTCCCCTCCTTTCCTTTTCCTTTCCTCGTTCTCCTTCTTGTCTTCCCACAAACCATATGTTCTTTATTGAGAATCCGCTCACACGTTCCCGGCCGCTCCCCCAGCCGCAGCGGCACCGCAGGGGCAAAATCACTGTGGTTGGCGCACATCACATTTCAGTGCGGCGCCCAGATCCCCATCCAGTCCCTAAATCCGACCTCATCCCGACTGATTTTCCAGTGGGGGAGAAGAGCGGCGCCAAAGTTTTTGACAAACAACTGCGGGGGGCCCAATGATGGTCGCCTCGCCTGGCGCTGCGCGGGACGGCGGGTTTAACCCAAGCATTCACCAACCCCGGATCCTCGCATCCGGCCAAGACGCGCGTGGTCCAGGGCTCAGTGCTTTGCATTTCCCTCGCGTGAACGCGGGGCAGCCTTTCTGCGAAATTGAGGGCGTCCTGGTGTTTGCTCAAACCACAGACTGCAACCCCGGGTGGTGCCTGGGACCGGGCGAGCGGACAGGCGCGGCCCCGCGGGGCTACCACGCCAGGCTGCAGATCCCGCGGCCCTCCCGTTGGGGCAAAAAAGGCCTGGGTGGCTGCGTGGCAGACGTCCCCGCCCGCGCCACTCAAGAACAGTGTTTTACACAGATCATAATTTTCTTAAGGCCTTTGTCTGGCTAGAATGAGGTCGCCTCTTAGAGGCCAAGAGAAGTCCGAGGTTCATGAAAGGCTGGGTCCACAAATGCGAGAGCTGCGCGCTGAAGGGCGTCCTGCGGCCCAAAGCAGATGGCACCGGACCGCGACTGGACTGTTGATCCACACATCCAAACCCGGGAGCGGGAGAAGCTTGTTCAAGTGAATGCGGCACGCTCGCCCCAGGCTTGGACAGGCAGCCAGCTGTCTATTTCACCTGACGTTCCTCTGAAACTCGGGTCAGAGGAGGCATTGGCGAGTTATCTTTCTCCCCTGCCTCCCACCATTATCTTCCTATTGCCCTCAAGGCTTCAGTGGCATTTTGCACGTGCACGGATAGCGCGGGTGGACACCACGTTCGTTCTTGAAACTGTCGTAGAGACTTTCCTGCCTGCTTTCTGGGTAATTTGTCAGCCTGGGGAAATGATGCTGCCTTCCAAACCTGCGTTCAGTGCGGCAGGGCGAGGGCGCTTGCCTTCCGAGACCCACTTTGGGGCCACTCCTTTGTCAGTTGGCGACTGTATCGCGTCCAGAGGCGGCGCGGAGACTCTGGCTCAGAGGCTTGGGAACGGGGACCGGGCCTGGGTGGACACTCCCTTCCTGCTCCGGGGAATGGGGGGGGGGGGTGGAGGTAACTTCTGCTTCCGGAGAGACTTCTGAAAGAAGGGAGGCACGAGCTTCGGAGATAGGGAAGGAGTGGCTGAAGTGTAGAACCGGGGTTCGTTCTCGAAACCAATCTGGAAAGCCGGGAACCACCCCACCCTTCCGCGACCTGTTGCGCTCGTCTATGTCCAGGCTCCGGCTCCGGGCCTGGTCTAGTTTGGCTGCGAGTGGGCGCCATGGGCTTCAGCCATGGCCGCTGTCCCGGCCTTCCCTGGTAGGAAATCAGGGATACCAAGTTCAAGGAACTTGGACTCCCGAGGTCTTTGGATCCAAAGTGGCCCCGCAGCCCTAATGACCCAGCTGCCGGGAGACTGAGGGTGCCCTCTCACCCACCTCTGAGTCTCCCGGGTCCTCTGACCGCCACCCGCTGGAGAGGGTATGAGTTAATCTGGCTACAGAAGAAGAGCTCTCCCGCAGGGGAAGGCCGGGGAGTAGAGATCCTGGAGCTTGAGGCCCCCAACCCCGCCCACACACACCCTCGTGGCCTCCATTTGTACATTTTTATAGCAAGTGGTGGTCGGTTTATGGATGCGCATACTGGACTGGCTTCCATGGGTACTTCTAGATCCAGTTCAACCCGCAGTACCTCCGTTCCACGATGCCCCTGGCCCTGCCGCTCACGGTTGCTGGACGCGCAACCCGGGAGAACGAGTCTGCAGCCCACGCACCTTCCCTGATCTGCAAGATTTGGGGAAGGAGAACATCCAGCCGGAGCGCGCCGGGTCAGCGCCGCGAGGGTTTGGAGACACAGCCCTCGGCTCAGATACAAATGAGACTCAGTCCCGGATGTTCCTGGGTTCCTTTCAGTGGCGAGTTGAGTCTGCATTTGCCCTCTTAAAATACACCTTGGGTACCTCCCTCTTCCAACTACCGCTGACCCTAGAAAGTGCCCTATCGGCTCCACTCAACTTTTTAAAGACGGAAAACTAAAAAAAAAAAAAAAAAAGAATTTCTAGCTCGGGGGTTGCAATCCCTGAGAAGTGGCTTAGGAAGAAACAAGGACACGGATTTTGGTGATCCCCAAAAAGGAAATGAGAACGTTTTCCCCTTGACAAATTGAATCATTTTATGTAATATCAGGTTAAATAGGGCTTCATTTTTAGCGGTGACTGTCCTTTGTACTATGAATGCACGTCAGCCCCCCTCCCTTTGGTGAGTGAGGAGATGTCCAGACTTTTTTCCGTGTTTCCAGAGGCCTGTCTCCACAGCTCGGAAGGTCAGTCAAGCCTTTTAATGTTGAAGCCCAGCCAGCCGAAAACTGCCTGCTTTTCCCACTTGCGAGTGGATTTTTAAAGAGCCAACTCCCAGAAGGTTGAGCACTTATAAGCTACCCACCCCCCCACCCCATCTTCCCTTTTGAGTTTGCCTTAATTAGGGGGTGGGGAAGTGGGGTTGGGGGCCGCCTTCATGTAAAAACTGTCAAAGGCGTTGGGGGATGGGGGACCTAGAGAGAGGGGCGGAGAACTCCCGCGCAGGAAAAATTCAAAAATCGTAAAAGGAAAAGGGGGAACATGAAGCCCAGAAGTCATTGTTTCCTTTATTTCAAAGGGAAAAACCTGCCCGATTCTCATCCTTTTGATTGATTAAGGCCCTGAATACCTCGCAGCCCCAGAGTGACAGTCCTTGAATAGACTTCAGCGAATAAAGCGCAGGCAGAGCGCGGGGCTGGCACTCGGGGTGTAAAGGAGGCGAGTTCGCTGGCACTTACCAAGTTATAAATAAAGGGCTATGCACAATGGTACCTTCTCTAAGGACAGACAGCCTTTACAACACTCCTGGCGTCATATCCTGCTGGGGACACTTCAGCTCCTAGCCAAGACTTCGCTCCTTTTATTTTTCCAGCAGTTTAGTCTGAATACCATAATAAATTCCTGAGAACAAACGCAGCAGCCGGGCAAAACTTTAACATATAGACGCATCTCTGCTGCCGCATTGGGGATCCATACCTCGAGATTTAGAGCTGGGGCTTCCCAGAGTGGGTTTTTCAATCAAGAGGCGGTTTTCTTCTCCCTCCCCGCCCCAGACTTCAACTAGCGAGTCCTAGGGCCTCCCCGATGGCTGCCGAAGCTCCTCACCACTCCTGCTCCCAGACCGAGAAGACAAAAGAACTTTATCAGCACACTCTGGACTCCTCCTGGGAGGAACCCCACCGGGAGGACCCCTATAACAAACCTAGGCCAAAGGGGCATTGACCAGAAGACGGAAAGCTAAACAAGGGGGGGGGGGGCGGGCGGAGGGTCCCAATGCCTTCTTATTGGAATTGAACCTCTCCAGTGGTTGTAAAACAAAACAAAACAAAAAAAAAATTAGAAAAAAGAGTCACAAAAATAGAGACATAGAGAGACAAGGAGACGGAACGGGAAGAATAGAGTCAGAGACGGAGAAAGCCACACAGAGATACACAGAGGGAGACAGAGACAAAGAGAGCAATAGAAAGTCAAGGAGAGAGGGACACACGTGAAGTGAAAAAAAGAAACAGGGACTCCTCTGAGCAGCTGCCACCTCCCTCGGGCTGTCTCTCCCAGGTTCCACGGCTCTGCCCTTCTCTTCCGGGGAAGGGGAGCAGCGTGGGTCCCTCTCCGGGCCGGCCAAGGCCTTGGCACCGCCGGGGATGGGAAGAGAAAGTGGCCGCTGTCGCCCAATCAGCGCGTGTCTCCGCCACCCGGGACGGTCTCCCCGTCGGCCAATCGCAGCTCAGGGCTCCTGACCAAGCTTTGGGTGAAAGAACTAATAAATGCTCCCGAGCCCGGATCCCCGCACTCGGTGTCACGACGGGAGGAGATTCAGGCCGGCCGCGCTCCCACCCCCACCCCCCCCCTCCCTGGCTCGTCGCGGCGCTCGCAGCCCCCCTCCCCAGCGCCCCCCGCCGCAGGGCCACTCGCTCAGACTCAAACCAAACTTCTCCGCCCTGGGCTCGCGATCCCGGACTCCGGGGCCTCCCTGCCCGCCCCTTTCCCCGGTTCCTTCCCGAGCCGCTCTCTGGACGAGGAGCGAGCAGCCCTCCTGCCCACGTCCCTCCCTCTCTTTCCAGCCTTTTTGGGGAGGGGCTCTCCGTGCTCGGGGGCAGTTCCCGAGAGCCGCCGGCACCGCGCTCGCCTTTCTCTTTCGCCTTCACCTGGATATAATTTCCCAGCGAAGCTGCCTCGAGGATGACCACGCTGGCCGGAGCCGTGCCCAGGATGATGCGGCCGGGCCCGGGGCAGAACTACCCGCGCAGCGGCTTCCCTCTGGAAGGTAAGGGTCGGGGGGCGCCTCAGCGCCGCGCGGAGCCCGGGGCCCGAGCCGGGCTGCTCCAGCGTCGCCACAGGCTTCCTCGGCGTGCCCTGGGAGCCCCATTCCCTGGGTGCCCCGGGGCCCGGCGCCCCCCCCCCCCCGAGCTAACCAGTCGGGGAGAGATCTCCGCTCGATTTTCTCCCTGCAAACAGAGCGCAGTTCTTTCTGCAAACCCTCGCGAAGCTCGGCGGCCGGGCCTGCTCCGGGCCGGTCCACTTTCCTCTGCTGTTTTGCAAGTGCGGCGGCGGCGGCGGCGGCGGGGAAGGGATGGACCGGCTTCTGAGCGCCAGAAAGCACCATCTCCGCACTTTGCCCACCCCAGGGCCTTTCAAAATTGTCGCGGCTGCGCGGACATTTGCTAAGCTCTTGTTAGTTCCGAAAGAATTTTCTCGCCGGCCGCAAAGTGCAGTGGCAGGAGCCCGGTGGCTTCGTGCTTGGAATTTTTAGGATTAACCGATTAATTAATTAGAGTTCCATTCATCTCAAGTGGCATCTCGAAGTTTCCATAAACCCTTTTGGGGGAACTGCCTTGCAGTCATCCAGAAGGGAATCCCAAGGCAGGAAGACTTTGGATAGTCGAAGAGGTTGGGGCAGCAGGAGCGGGAAGCTGATGCAGAGGCGTCCCCCCTTCAGGCTGGGTCTGGAGTAGAATGTCATACCTAGAGCATGGATGGAGGTGAAGGGGGCTGCCTGCAGACCCTGCTGTCGTCTGGGTCCCCAGGTGTAACAGGTGACTCGCTACCACCCGAGGCCTCCTTTGGGGACCCTCTTTGACCTTTGGCTGCTGCACTCTCAGCCAGAAACCCCAAGGGCTGTCAGCTCCTCTGAGTCCCTTAGAAAAGGAGTGGTTCCAATTGAACGGGGTTTCGGAGGAGTGGAGTTCAGGAGGCCAGTGTCCGGGTAACCTTCTCTCTGCCTGGAGGCTGTTTCTCGAGCAAGCTTCAAGATACTGGCCCGAGGGTCTTCCCTTCCAAAGATGCCACTTTCTCCGGGCCCGAAAGGAAGACAGTTTCTCTGGGGCAAGTTAGTTTGCTGTCGTTGCTCCCCTTCACACAAGATTATGTGCCCCCGAATTGCTTAATACTTTGAACAGATGTGATTGGAAGAGGGGCTGGGGCTGGGAGCCGGCTGTCTTGCATTTTCAGCTGTGGCTGTAACACGCGGATGGTCCCCAAGCGTCAGGAATTAGGTGGGCTCATCTTCCCAGCTGCTCTCTGTTCTCCAGAAGTGACTTTCCCTTTGCCTCTCTTTTCGCCTTCCGCTCCCAGTGTCCACTCCCCTCGGCCAGGGCCGCGTCAACCAGCTCGGTGGTGTATTTATCAACGGCAGGCCACTACCCAACCACATCCGCCACAAGATCGTGGAGATGGCCCACCATGGAATCCGGCCCTGCGTCATCTCCCGCCAGTTGCGCGTGTCCCACGGCTGCGTCTCTAAGATCCTGTGCAGGTACCAGGAGACCGGCTCCATCCGTCCCGGTGCCATTGGTGGCAGCAAACCCAAGGTGAGTGCTGGGGCCTGGCCCCGGAGGCCTCCAGGCCTGTGGTCTCCCCGGTTAGGGAGGATCGGGGCAGGGGGCAAGGACGCTCATCTGGAGCTTTCCAAGGAGTTATTTTTCAAGCCCAAAAAGAGGGGGGGGGGGGGGGGGGGGGGGGGGGGGGCCAGAACAAGGTTGCTGCCTGGGCGCTGCTCCTTGATAAACACTAAGGGAAAACTCCAGCCTTTTTGCAAAGGAGATACAGCATTTTTAAGAATGTCCCGGAACCCTAGAATACTCATCAAATTATTTTAATAGGCAAACACATGAAGCATGCAACTGTGCGTGCCCACCTGTTGCTGGTTTCCCAAGAATCTTCCCAGCTCCAACCCACTTTTGCCAGATCTAAAGAGCCACTTTTGGTTTTCTAAATGGTTTCTCTCCCACCTTCTGTCCCCAATCTCCTCCAGTCCAAATTGTCTTCAGGGAGTCAAAAGCTAGGGTGATTTGTTTCCTTTGTAATGGGCAGATTACTTGGCATTTAAAAAGCAGTTTGGTACTATCCTCAAATTATTTTGGTTCCTTTTAAAAAATGAAGGAGTCACACTGGCTAAGACTCAGTGGGAGGGGATTGCAGTGGGTCTGCCTTTTCTTCTGGATGTGGGGAAAATCCAATATAATTTTCTAGTTGCCACGGGGCAAAATCGAAAGGAGGATTCTGGCAAACTGAAGACTTCCAAACACCCTCCTTCCTCCCACTCCTAGCTCCCTTTCCAACCTCTCCGAGAATCTCTAGAAACAACTTTTATTGAGAGAGAGAGAGAGAGAAAAAAAAAAAGACCCAGTGTTTCGAATTATCCGTATTTGTTTATCCACTCTGATTTTTTAAAACCCATATAATCACCTTTTACATTGCATTCTGCTCTTGAGGGTAGCTAAAATCTTGTGCTTATTTTTGGAGAGGTGAGAGTTGTAGCTGTAACTTGATTTTCCTGCTTCTCCTTCAGACATTCCCCTTTTTAGTTTCGTTTTCATGTTTCTGTGGAAGAAGTTGACTTTATTTTCAGGGATCAGAAAGTAAACCCCTCTCCCCCAAGATGTTATAAGTCTTCTTAATTTATTCTAAGTGCCCAAGCTTACCTAGGGAGGAACAGGGTCGACAGGGGTGAGGTGATCACATTTCTACCCCTTCCTAAAAGTAAATTGCTCCGGACAATGAGGTCCTTTTGCTAACAAGGGGGACCTTCCCAGGGGATTCAGGAAGGAGCATCCCACCGGGCCTGGAGGCGATGGGGCCACCACATTTGGCCCAGAGTCCTGGGTACCAACGCCTGCCTGCCTGTTCTCTTAAAGCAGGTGACAACGCCTGACGTGGAGAAGAAAATTGAGGAATACAAAAGAGAGAACCCGGGCATGTTCAGCTGGGAAATTCGAGACAAATTACTCAAGGATGCTGTCTGTGATCGAAACACTGTGCCCTCAGGTACGAGGCCCATTAACATCTTCCCCAGGCGCCAACGTCGGTCGCTATTCCCCGGGCGGTCATCCAAGACACAATCACCCCAGAGATCCATCCGGGCGATCGGGAGGCAGCCCCTCCTAGGGCCCTGAAACATTCACGAGCCAGACGCGCTCTGGGTGTTTTACCCAGGGAGGGCACAGCTGCTGGTCCTGGGGTTGAGAGACCGCCAACGGCTCCCCAAAGAGGATTTCTGTCGAGGACGAAAGCAGGAAACGCGAGGCGGAGGCCAACTGTTTATTAATATTGATGTTCCCTTTTAAAGAGAAACAAATGTTTTGGTAACCCCAACCGAAGGGAGATGGGGCCGCGCCAGCCCAGGCTCTGCCCAGTGCGCAAAGGAGGGGAGGCTTCGGCAACGGCCCGGCTTTTTCCCGAGAGTCCCAGGGACCATCCGGCGCCCCCGGCAGCCGGGGGAAGGCGGAGAGAGGGGCGAACGCAGGGCGAGCGCGCGGGAGAGTTTGTTTTTAATTAAAAGGAAACTCCCTCCCCCCCCCACCACCCCTGCGAGAACGAGATATTTCAGAGTATGGATTTGTTTACCAGACTGGAATCTGGAAAAAATAAATGGGGGAGAGTGCATTTTCTTTTGATTTTTCACAATAGGAAACGATTCTGCAGTTGAAATTTAAACCCTTTATAGCCTCAAAAAAACGTTGAATTGCAGGGGACGGGTCCGCTGTGGTTCTTCCTCCCTTAACGCGAACCGAGGGGGTCCAATACCCAGGTGGTGGTAGGGGTGGTGGGATGGCCGGAGAATTCTCTTGGATTGGAGATCCAGAGCCCCGTCTATAGGGTCAAAAAGGGGAATGCTTTCTGCCAAGTGGGACACAGACGGCGGTTCCCGGCCCTAACTTGGGAGGTGCGGGCTTCCCAGGCTTAGGGCTCCCAGTAGCTCCGCGTAGATCGGTGCAGACTGTGTGGTGGGGAGAATGGAGTGGGCGGGTGAATGGGGTGGTAGAACGACGAAGACACAGGCGAGGAAACAGGCGAGTTGTGCAAGGCAGCCTCTCTACGGCTCGGGTCGGGGGTTCGGGGCTCCTACGGCCTGGCCTGGCACGGCTCAGTCGTCCGCGCTTCCTCCCCCCCCCCTCTCCAGTGAGTTCCATCAGCCGTATCCTGAGGAGTAAATTCGGGAAAGGCGAAGAGGAGGAGGCTGACCTGGAGAGGAAGGAGACAGAGGAGAGCGAGAAGAAGGCGAAACACAGCATCGACGGCATCCTGAGCGAGCGAGGTAAGCGGCGGCGCGCTCGGGCGGCGCACGGAGGCCCTTGCCTCGGCCACGTCCGCGCTCTGACGTCGGCGCCCAGAGCGCCGGCCAGCTCCCGCTCGTGTCAAGGTCTCTCCCTTGGTACCCACTGCACCCGCGTACGGAGCATTCACATGAAAGACCAGAGACGCACTTGAAATTAAAACAAAAATCTCTGGTCTTTTTTTTTTTTTTCTACTTTGTAAGCCTTTCTTCTGTACCAGCCTCAGCCCCTTGGAGTCTGGAACCGCGAGCTGCGGTTTGGTGAAGGGCTTCCCACTTGCCCTCAGGTATACAGGACCAGGCGTGGGGGGTTGAGGGGCTGGGGACAGTCTGTGAGTCCCCGGAGGAACTTTTGCGCCCTCAGGAAAGGCCCAGATTTCCAGAGTCCCATTATCAGAGGAAGGGCGGGGAAAGAAGGATTCAAAACTCTTTGGTGCAGCGGGGGGGGCCCCCAAATTCCACGCCATCGGTTGCCTTATACATCCATACATACATGTAAGTTGGCTGTTTTGTGCTTTCAATTGTTTTTCAAATGCGATAGGGTTGGATTTCTGTGTGTGTCTAGGAAGTAAAACCAGCCTAAGATGTGGGCTCTTGGGCCCGCCGGTTTGGCACCCTGTCTCCACGGGAAGGTACAGGCCACCTGCTCCCTGTTGGCTGTGACCTGGCATCATCAAGAGAAAGTCTCTCCTTTGGAGCCATGAGTTGCGGCTTCCTTCTCGTATACCTGCAGCACTTGGTCTGGAGAGCCTAAAGGTGTCCCGCCCCCGCCCAAGGAAGGGCAGCCCCCCAGGGGAGGCGGAAGTTGAACCAGAAAGGGGTCACTGCAGCAGTTTCCCCGTGAGCAGTTTTGGCCTTGGGGATGGTTGCACCTCTTCAAAGGCATGGACGGTCGGGAGGCACCTGGAGTCCCAGCCATGCCTAGAGTTCCTGCTTCTGGGCCTGGACTTTGGTGGGTAGAGATGAGTTTTGACTTGCCTTAGAAGGGCAGGCGGCTCTCCAGATGGGCTTGAACACCCACTGTGACTTCCAGAGTCAGGACTGTGGCTTCCAGAGTCAGGACTGCGGGTAGAAAGCTGGTTATTGCTCTTGCCTTCATCGCCCAACCTGGCGGATGGCAGCAGCTTTGCGAGCCGAGGCAAGCTCTGTACACAACCTTGAAGGGACACTCAGATTTAGATGTTACAAACCCAAACAGCAGATTTCAGGGATACACAGAAGCCTAGATGCTCCGGTACACACGGACAACCAAGAAAAGACACCCCCAACCACGGCAGGGCGATACACATACTGTTGTTACCCTCCCTTTAAAGCAGGGGACTCACAAGGTCTTAGTCTAAGCCTCTCCTCTGGGAGGGGTGATTTTCTGCTGTAGTCTCTGAGGAGACACCCCAGGTTTTATTCCAGACCTAGATGGAGCAGAGAGGTACTGGTGAGGGAGGAAGGAGAGGAACCAGCTAATCCCAAACCCAACGGGCCCCTGCGGGCACAGGGGCAAGAAGCCCAGAGCTATCAGAGAGGCTCAGGAAGGGGGGAGGGGGGGCACGGCTTTGCTACTTGTTGCTGGAGGCACCGGCGGCCGAGCGGCCGCTCCCTCACAGCACAGGCAACCAAGGCCCAGGAGACAAAACGCCCCAAATGAGCTGGTCAAACATTTGTACAACTTTTCCAGCTTTTACAAAGAAGGCCTTCTCTACACAATCTACACTTGGAGATGAACTTGGGAGACAAAGCCTGGAGAGTCCATTGAAACTCACACTTTAGCTCGGCCCAGACAAAGCTCCAGCTCGCAGCAGCTTGATGTGAACAAAGGAAGGCAACCTTTTTATAATTCAAGGAGAAAAGAAGAGAAAACAGCCCCACAAAGGGCTGAGAATAGACATTATGGGCTTGCAATGAGGGATGAATTATTCAATGAGCTCCAATAGCTGCTGCGCCAGGAAGTTTTATGGACTCTCCAGCGTGGAAAAAGTGGCTATTTCACCTACAAAATGTTTCTAGTCTTTTGGGCCGTCTAGCTGGGCCGGCTGCCATTCAAGGGCGATTGCTACCAGTTTTAAAATCAGAGTATTCTCCCCAGCGGGGGCTGTGCCGTTGAAAACACACACACTCCGCGGAGGCTGAAGCCTAATTTAATTTGGGGTTGTCAGAGAGGATACGGCGACCGTTTCTTTAGCGGCTCTAGCTCCCTTTCCAGATAAGCCCTGGAGGGCATATGGGGCCCAGAGAAAGGACAAGTGTAGGAGTGAAGTATAGTTTAAAGGGAAATCTAGGAACCTAAAAAAATTACCTCTGTTCTTGGGGCACCAAAAGTCATCGACTGCCCCCGCTTGTAAAACGGGATGAATGTTGACAAAGGGGTCTGAGTTCTCTGGGGGGTGGGGGGGGGGGAGGGGGGCCGGGCCAGGAAAGGACCTTTGGGTGCTCTGAGCAGGGGACGCGCTCTCTCTGGAGGTTCCAGCTTCCTTGCGGGGCCGGGAAGGGGGGCGACGGAAGCTGAGACTGGCTTTCCAGGAGTCGTCTTTCCGCTTGTCAGACTCGAGGGCACAGGAAGAGAGGCACCCTGAAAGAGGTCAGAACTGCCTTCGTTTTTCTCCAGCGTTTGGCCTTTCTTCTAGGTGACCCCCTTTACCTTCTCAACTTTCCCTCGTCCCTTGCCCAATCCAAGGGCAGCGCGGCGTGCTGACTCGGCGCGCTCAGGCCCTTGCGCCCTGGAGCGCACTAGACGCTGTGCAGCCCTCCTCCGTCCGTCCTTCCAGCTCCTTTGCCCGGGTGAAAGGAGAAAGCTGGGAGGCCGGGGGACAGCAAACCGCCCCCCATCCCCACCCCCACCCCGCTTGGTCCCGGCCCTCCGGCCAGCACCGTGATCGGAACAGGCGCAGTCGCAGGAGCCAAGCCCCGGTCGCAGCATCGGGGGCTGTGAGCACAGCCTCCGCCGCGGCCACTCAATGGGCGCCTCTGTTCCTCCCCCAGCGCGGCGGAGCGGGCCCGCGGGCGCCGTCACAATGGGTCGGCCCCCACTCCTGCGCCCTGCGCCAAAGCGCCGCGCCGCGCCGCCCCCTCCCTTGCGCTCCGGCCGGCTCGAAGCTTAGCTCGCCGGGCTGCAGCCGACTCAATTGCCTCCTTTATGTCCTTCTCACTTTCATCTAGACACAGCCCGCCTCCCCCCCTTCTTCTCCTTTTTTCCCCCCTCTCTTGCCTGAGGCTCACATTAGTGAAATTTCTGCAGCCTCCCCCCATTTTTTTCTTATTTTAAAGAAAGCCCTTAACACAAAAGCAGTGACTAATCAATAGAAAGTGCTCCTTCATCATCTCCTCCTCCTCCTCCTCCTCCTCCTCCTCCTCCTCCTCCTCCCTCCCTCCCTCCCCCCTCCTCCTCCTCCAGCAGGGTGACGCTTTTCCTGTTTGTGAGTTTTGGGAAACATTTTTGCTTTGTGCCGTAATGGAATTAGAGGACAGATGAGGACTGTAAATGGACACGCGACGGCAAGACTCTCGCTTAAATATTTAGATGCAACATTACAATTACCGACTTGTTGCAGAGGCTTTGATGTGGCAGTTCGGGAGTGCGGGGGGGGGGGGGGGGGCCGCCCAGATCGCCCAATTGATGTTTTGATTGAGGCTGGAGATACACTTTCCTAGGACTTTCCTTTCCCGCTTTAAAAATCACTAGTGAGTGTGGGAGGTTTGCAACAGTTTCAAAGATTGAGCTCAGAGACCGCAAGCATAGGTCGGTTGGGGCTTATACTCCATTCATATCTCTCCCTTCCTATTTGACATTTATGAAAAGCAGGTCTGTGTGGGTTTTTTTTGTTTGTTTTTTGTTTGTTTGTTTGTTTGAGAAAGTAAAAGTGACCAAAGTTTTGCTCGTGTCCCTTTTTGTTTGAAACCTTGTGAGCTTTTCTGAAATAACTAGGACGCTGTCAGTTTTTCGGCGGGGCAGAAGATAAAGCAAGTAAAAACGCACAGAAGTTTTAAAGGCCCTTGAAATATTTCGTTTCCAATGGAATCATGAAAAGAACACTTTATCATTGACGGGGGCGCTACTGAAGTCGAGAGGAACGAAGGCCATTTCTTCCCCCCGACTTAGCAAGGGAAGGACGTTTTGGCGCGAGGCGAAGCGGGGGAGGGGGGGAGGAACTTTCCCACAGACTGAAATCCCGGGGTATAAGATCTTAGGGTTGTGGCATCGGAACCTTTATTAAAGTGGACAGGCCACTCTCCAAGTCCGTTGGTCAGAATCCTCAATTTGACCCCAATGTCGCCTTCTAGTCTTATGAGTGAAGTTTATGTTTTCTGAAGTCCTTAAAATACGCAACAAGGAAATAGCACCCATGTAAAAGTGTATTGGAAATATCAGCACTTGAATTAAATTAAAACACCAGGCTGGGTCCTTTTCAGGGACGTAATGGTAGCGATTTTCCTGTTGGAATGATGAGAGAGAGAGAGAGAGAGAAAGAGAGAGAGAGAGAGGGAGAGGGAGGGGGAGAGAAAGAAAGAAAGAAAACAAAAGAGGAAAGAAAAAAGAAAACCACCAGAGTTCAGATCTTTGCAGGTTTTTCTTTTTTGCTTGTTTGTTTGTTTGGCTGCTGTATGCTTACTTTCTGGCCTTATTGAAAACATGCAGATTTTCTAATTAATGCTTGAAATCGTATGTTTATTTTGGGGCTTGATTTGATTGTTGATAGCACCGGAATGGGGACTAGGGGCTTCAAGTGCGTAATAATTACTGAAGGGTCATTTAAGAGTCCCCAGGGCTTCGCAATAAAACCCACCGGGGCGGTGAGGCGGAACCAGCAAGTGCCCCGCGGTTCAGGAGAGTGGGATATGTGGAAATCAATCAGGTGAATAGGAGCGTTGCCACTGAACTCAATTTCCATGAATAAATATGTTTTCAAGACAAAAAAAAAAAATCCCTCCTAACCGTAAGGTTAAATGTTTAAGCTGCACATAAGTAAATAGCCAATGAAAGTTAAAAGTCGCAACATCAGCCCTAAACAAAGAGTGAGACAAAGTTTGTTCAGGACTGAGGACAGAGAAGGTTCAGTTTGGTGGGGTTCTAGACAGGTAACTTATTTATGTGGGTAAATAAAGATTAAAGAACCATTAAGAATGTACATATATAACTAACAAGACACTAACAGGCAATTAAGCAGTCAGTTTAATGCCTTATCTCACTGGCTGCTCTGGGGTTGTTTTACAACTAGGAATTAAAATCTGAAAAGGAAGTTTTCAGCAGCTCTGGCCAAATATTGATTAAGTAGCTGTTTGTTGATAGCATTGTTACGCATTAAAAGGCCGGGATCGCGGCCCCTCGGTGGCCATCTTCTATTGTGAGGGATTCTTAACCACAGAGATCAAAGCGGGATCATTTCAACTTATCTGTCTTGGAAAATCCTCCTTTTCCTCTGAAATCTCTAAGGAGGATTGGCCAAATTCTCTTTAAGAAATAGGAACCCAAACCAGTTACACGTCGTAGGTTTGTAGAGAAGAGATTCATGGGGTGTTTTTAATTATCCTATGGTGATTTCTTGTTTAGAGCTGAGGCTAAGATGGTGAATTTATCATCAAATAGATTCTCATTTTTGGAGGGTGGCCGGAGGCATGGCACCTACCATTCTCTCATCCCTAAATTTCTAAATGTGGAACTTGCTTTCACCGAAGTTGCCCTCAAAGCTGGAAGGATGGAAAGGAAAGAGGTCAGATTTTTATGTAAAACTAGGTGGGGACTAGTTAAATACCCAGGAAACTGGGAGTTACACTAAGTATGTTTCTCTACATGTGCTTCTATATTTTTTGTTTACATGAGTCTCATGCATATTTTTAACCCTCTATAATGTAGGAGTCGATATGTATTTGTGTATAGTTTGTGCATCGTTGGAGTTTATTTATAAGTTGCTCACTATGAATTATGCTGGCAGTAAACTATATCGTTGCGCAAAGTAAAGACTTATTTGTCCTATGGATTACACTTTCTAGAGTCATCAGAATTTGAGATAATAGCACAACTTCCCAATTCTTATTCAGCCCTTCTGTTTAATGCTAGGAAAAAAATTTCCCTGAATGATTTTATGACTTTTTGGCTGTTGATGTTTAGATGAACTATTAGACTTTTTTTTTTTAAGTTTAAGAATTCAACATATCTAGATAAATTTTTCTTTTATTATGAGAGTTAAAATTCCTGCAAGACCTTTTTTAGAAATACCATCTCTGTGCTTAATTTGCAAATTCCAACAAATCACTCTGAGGTTGTGAAATTTATGCCAGATTCAGGCTTTGGCTATTCAAATATGCATCATGGATCTGTCTTTCTGAATCTTCTTCTCTGATTGTGTTCATTGAAGTCCTAAATTGTGCATAGGGCTTTATTTTATTTTATTTTGTTTTTATTCTTTCTTACTCACTCTTGAACAAGATGAGTCTTGACGTACAGAATTACTAGTGGATATTTTCTATTCTATTATCATCTCCCAATTAATTAATAACCTACCTGTGCTCAAATGTTCTTTGATATAGTCCCAATCATTCAGTGTAGAGCAACTGCCTGAAATAGATTAAGCTGGAAGTGTGAGTCAGCTCAGATCTGTTATGGTTACCCTGTCCTGGGTCCAGATGCAGCATTAGGGCGTTCTTTGTTGCATACGTCATATGTGCATGTATATGAAATATACATATGGAGCTTAAGTGACTGTTCCCCCTTGGGTATCAGGCTATGTATTCCTATACTGTGAAGGCGGGGGGCAGCAGAATCGAGCTCCAAACTGGGTCTGATCTCAGTACCAAGGCAGAATTCCTGATATGAGAATTGGCTTGTGTCAATTATATCTCAACCCCGCCCCCCCCCCCCCCAAAACCATATTTTATTTTTTTAAAAAAAAAAAAAAAAAAAAAGAGGATGGGTTGCCTTTCACCGAGGAACTATGATCAGAGAAAGTGGAAGGGAATTTCAGAAGTTGTCTTTCTCTTGGAAGATGCACAGCAAATCAGGAACAGAGGACCATCTTCTGCTCTATTGGGAAAGATTTTCTTGCCCTGTACCTGCCAGGCTCTGGTGGAGAGGGTCACAGTGCACCTTTCAGCTCTGCCTTGTGGTGTCGGGCCAAACACTGAGCCTCAAAAGCATGGAACTTTTGCTGGAATCAAGACCTCTGTCTTCTAAGAAATCTTTCTCTCAAATTATCTGTATTAGGATTATGCTCCCCAACCATATAATTTCCAGTTTGTTACTGGAACACGCACAGTTATCAAAATGCCCATTAACATTATAAAACATATGTTCAGGGGAGAGGAGTTAGAAACGTCATCATTGTCAGAAGCAGATATGAAAACCATGCAAAGCAGTTGCTGAGGACACTTGAGGAAAGGTTTTATGAATTCGTACCTTCAATGTTGGTTTTCCTTCCTTCCTGATAAAAACTAAGACTAACAGACTTCTGCTATGGAAGTGACCACTTCTCTTTAAGGTAGAAGAAAGTGCCTCATCATAAAGGGTGATGCAAAATTTAGAATTTGATTCAATGCACATTTCTCCTAAGAAGGGCAATCTTGAGAAAGAGTTTTATCCTGAACATTGCATGTAGCAAAGTTTGTAGCATTTTGATTTTTGTTGCAGGATTTTAAGTAAACAACAACAAAGAAACTCTTCTCGTTGGGGTGAAGCAACTTGATCAAAGTAGTCTTGAGTTTTTGTGTCCTCCTTACTGCAGTGATTGAGGAATCAGTCTCCCTCAGTAAAACAAGTTAGAAGACATGACAGGCAACAAGAAGCTAGCTGTATATTTGTCTCCTTCAACTATATTTTGGGATTTTGTGACTATATGTACTTTCTTTGGCCAGATTCAATGCATCTACAACAGTATATTAACATAAAATCTCAGTTCTAGGGGGGTAATCAATGGATTCCATTTAAAAATAGCTGTTCAAAACGCTTTGTGACGAGGATAGGAGAGACTTTTCTTGGCTGAGGGAGAGGAAATACCACTAATTTTCAGCATTAACAAATGTCCAGGGTCATATTGGGAATTCAAATAGTATAGTTTTACGGAGGCTTAAATGTAAATTTTCAGAATTTTTATGATCGGCTGGTAGGCATATTTCTGGAAACTGCCGCAGAATTAAATGTCCTTGCCTTTATGTCGTTAGATGGAAATAATAAGTAAGTTAGGGTAGAATAGTTAAGAAAAGAAAGTTAATTGCTGTGCAATTAAACCAATGGGATTGGTTTGGTTTTTAATGTACTTTTATAGTAAATACTTACATGGTCACGCACAAATTTGCATTTTTAATAGAAAGCTTGCATTTGTAGGCTGGTGATTTTATAGGTACACAGCAATGCTAATAGTACAGTCAATATATACCCTTCTTATCTATGTTTTTTGGCAAACCCTAATATAGACATGATTTATCCAGTCGACAGGCACTTGGGCATTGTATGGGGATATTAATATCTTCCTTATTTTCCTTATAGGGCTTATCTTTTTTAAAAAACATTTTTTAAATGTTTATTTATTTTTGAGAGAGAGAGAGAGAGAGAGAGAGAGAGAGAGAGCACAAGCAAGGGAGGGGAAGAGAGAGAGAGAGGGAGACACAGAATCTGAAGCAGGCTCCAGGCTCTGAGCTGTTATCGCAGAGCCTGAGGCAAGGCTCAAACCCACAAACTGTGAGATCATGACCTGAGCCAAAGTCAGATGCTTAACCAACTGAGTCACCCAGGCACCCCCAAAAGCGTTTTATTTTTAAATAACTGTAGAATTATGGAGTCTGTCTTCAAACATATTAAAGTTTGGCCAGTTTTCAAATATATTACCATGATTAAGAAAATCTTGGCTAATGTGTGTGTGTGTGTGTGTGTGCGTGTGTGTGTGTGTGTGTGTGTGTGTGTGTGTGTGTGTGTGTCTCAGTTACCATGGTTGAGCTTAACCTGAACTAAAGAAAACTAATTGGTCCAATTCATTTTGTTATAAGAAAAGCAACAGGTTTCTTCTTTTTGAATTCCTACTTGGCCAGTTTCCTGATTGAGTGTTTCTTGTATGTTCTGACTTAATCACACCCAAAGTCCTCTTTCCTGCCTTTGCTTGCATTGTAAGAGCCCAGTACCCAAGGTAAAAAGGGTTCTTGCCTCCCTTATTTTACTCTAAAATTGAGACCAACCACACTTCAGGTGTGATCCTCTTGAACTTCGGCTTGGAAGTCTATAAGATGGGGCACATCATACTACTTTCCCAGGGTGATATGAAAAGAAAATGAGAAAATGCAAGTTATGTGCAAATTACACGTATGATGGAACACTCAAAATCTTGGGGGAGAAAACCTTCTGAACGTGCAGAAAATGACCAGCCTGCTGGCAGATGGGCTCTGCCCAAAGGCAGATAAAAGCTTAATTCAGGGCTTAGGAGCAACAATGAAGAAACACACACACACACACACACACACACACACACACACACAGACGCACAGAGTCCACTTTCACTGAGTCAAAAAGATTGAGTTTGTAAGCCACTATTTAATGTAACAGATTTTATTGTCTTAATAGATAAGAAAAATAACAAAATTCTAAAGCCATTCACTGAGATGTCAAAAGATATTTCTAAATTATGTTTTTCTCCTAGTTCTACAAAGATTACTTTTCTCTCTTAGATTCACTTGGCTCTTTAAGAGTCCTCCATATCAAACTTTTCTTCGATTTTTTTTTTTTTGCACAAGTTCCTTTCTCTCAACTTGACAAACAAGTTGTTGTTTGAAAATCGGTCTCATACATGCATTCTGACTTGTGAAATTCTGTTGCAATGCTGCATTTTCCGGAATTGGTCTTGCCTCATCTCTCATTCTGTCTGTCCCCTCTTCAGCCCCCTCCGTGTTCTTAAATATCTCCTTAGCTCTGCACGTGAGATTTTGTGCATTCTTCTTTCTTTGTGCATGATTCTTCTTAACCCCTCTCCTATCAAATTCGAGTTCAGAAATATTAACGAAACTTTCCAAAATAGCATTCGTGAAGTTGGAGGACACATTTCGGTGACCTTTCGATTCGATTTCCCTCCATCCAGTTCCCCGAGCTCGGGAACTTGTGTGTTGTGTTTTCCGGGGTGCCGTTTGGAGAGTTGAAAACAAAGTAGCCTGGCTTGTGAGGCTTGGGGGGAGGGCCTTGCTGGTGCAGCCACTGCAGAAAAGGAAGGTTGTTTTCTTATCCCCGCATGCACTGGTCTGACCTGTCTCCGAAATAGGTCAGGCTGGGGCACAGCCAGTTTATGCAGCTGTTGGGGCTTAGGCGTCCCGGCAGGCGGCCCCCAGTGAACTGATAAAAATTCGCTGGCGAGCCATTGGGCCTTCCTTCTGGACTGTGCTGCACCCCTGCGCCCCCCCCCCCCCCCGAAGGCTTTTAGATGCAAGAGGACTCCTGGATTATGGGGGCCAGCTCTCAGCCTCAAAAGGGAAGCGTTCTTTTATTCCGGGGATTGTACTCTTGTTGATGCAAACATTCAAAAGAAAGATATACTTTGTCAGATTTCATTTTTAAATCGTCCCATTTACTTTGACTGAGTAAAGCATTCACTCTGCGCCTAATTCCAAAGATACAGAAGGATTTACAGGAACAGGTGTTAATAGGTTTTCTTCCCATCTATGTCCCTCAGTATCTTGGTCACCCCTCTAGAGAGTCTACACATAAATAATTACATTGCTCTCTCTCTTTAAAAAATATTCTCCCTCCTTTTGCACAAATGGTAGCTCACTATAGAAACTATTCTGTGCCTTGGTTTTTTTTTTTCTTTCCATTTGAGACTATATCTCAGCAATTACTCCACATCAGGGTCTGATGGTCTCCGCAGCCTTTTGTATAGCTGTATACTATTCCATTGCGATGGCAAAAGGTGATTTATTTAGCATTAGATAGTTTCCAATCTAATATGTGTGAGTTTATTTATAAAATAATTCCTCCATGGTAGGGACAAAGAGAAAGTGTTTGCAACTTTGGTGGCTTTGGTGGAATTTTAGTACTGTGTCCAGAACAAATCATGGGATACTTAGCGTGGAACAGGAGCATGCTGGCTACGTGCACGAGAGAAATGAAACAGTTTTCTCTACCGCTGTATGTTTATAGGAGCCGAGATTTTGAAATTTCTGCTTAGGAAGTTGGTCTTCCGATAGCGACTACACTCTGGAAATTTCCTCTACTCTCTTTTTGTTCCAAATGGAGAAATCTCTAAATCCCAGGAAAGCTTTTTTCTTTGACTTTTTGGTTCCTCTTTTTTTTTCTTTAAAAAAAAAAATTTTTTTTTTAACGTTTATTTACTTTTGAGACAGAGACAGAGCATGAACGGGGGAGGGTCAGAGAGAGAGAGGGAGACACTGAATCTGAAACAGGCTCCAGGCTCTGAGCTGTCAGCACAGAGCCCGACACGGGGCTCAAACTCACGGACTGCAAGATCATGGCCTGAGCCGAAGTCAGACACTTGACTGACTGAGCCACCCAGGTGCCCCTCCTCTTTTTTTCTTATCTACTGTTCGCTTCACTCCCCACCCCCGTCATTTATTAACATATTTATGTTAAGCCTTAGTTATTTTTCCTTCTGGGCTGGAAAAACTATGGATAATTTTATAACAATTTAGTGGCAACTTATCCTGATGGTTTAGTTACGAAAGAGAAGTTGTCTTTCAGGGTCACCAAGTTCGGTTTGAACTAGTAAGAGAGCAGGTCATGAATAGTAAAACACGTCTTGTATTTCTGATTCTTGAGACGGGCTAGCCCGGTGCTCTCGGGGGTTTCTCGAGTTTGGGAAAGGCTGATTTTTAATTTTGCAAACTCTTAAGGGGCATGTATCCATTCCCTCCTATGCACAAAGGACTTTTTATGTTTTTGCACATACCTCACCTCCCTCAAATCATTTCAGCCTATTTTCCCTTCAATCTGATGCCCAGGAATTCAGTTGTTGATGCTGTTAAGTACCTGGCTTACCTAAGCTGGAAGTCCGAGTCTGTGAAGTGAGCCAGGGAGAGCTGTGTTCCAACCCTATGAGAAAAACAACCCGCTGCAAACCCTCTTGGGAAAACTGACGATGTGAGCGCCAATAAATGTTATGAAGTGAAGGTTTCGAGTCATTCCTTTTTAGGAATGGGCCTTGCAGAAATGGGAGAATAAGCTAGGAGCTAGGATTTGCTTTTGAGAATCAAAATCTTGATTTGGTTAAAAAAAAAAAACAAACATCACCGAGAAACAGAACCCGTCTTCTTTCTTGACCGTTCTTGCCGCCCGTCCCCGGAGCACGGTTGTGCCAGGCAGTGGCAGGAAGGTGAGTTCTCCTGCCAGAACTTTTGTGTGTGCTTCGACAGAACGCAGCTAGGGGGATCCTCTCGGTCCTCTCCCTGCTTCCTCTCTGACTTGCTTATGGAAATCTAAAGGAGTCAGTTTGAACATGCAAACAGGCCTGGTGTCCAGAGCATCTGTGAAGAGCTGAGAAGAATCAGAAGCAGCTTTTTTTTCCCTGCCCTCTCCCAGCTCGGTGCGTAATTTGGATCGAATCAGGCCCATAATTTGTGACCTCTGATTACTCCCGGCAAACGTAGGCAACTCTCCACATAGGATGGGTGCTGGGGGTGGGGGTGGGGGTGGCTAGGGAGGGGTTAAGTTTGAAGAAATGTTGATTTGTTTGTCAGATTGCTGTGACGTTCCCAACAGAAATTTAGACCCCGGGAAAGATGCGGTTTTCAGAGCTGTGTCGGCAGAGTAACCGAACTTGAGATACTTGACGCGTCTTTACACGGTTCTCATCCGCACAGGTACGGGGAGAACATTCTCCAGCGGGCTGGCTCGGGGTCAGCGAGCAGGGATTTTGGTGGGAGAGCAGCTCCCTCTTCTGATTTGTACGTTTGCCATTTTTTTTTTTTTTCAATAAAAAGGGACCCATGAATTCATTAGGGGAAATACTTCAACTTTCCATTTCGTGATTCCCAAGTCAATGGGACCTCAGGGTCCGGAATCATTGGTTCAGTCTGAAAAATGCTGGAACTTCTAACATCTTCTCAGACCATTTCTAAAAGGGGCTGGGAGTCCATTTCAGGAAGTCCAGCAAATAAATGGGGTCTCCTCACGGTGCCTCCGGCAGACTAGCAACATGCCAGAGAGGAATATGACTTGGGAAGCCATCCAGTGTGGAAACTTTCCAGGCGGTAGGCTTGCTTGGCTTTTGTGCAGACAGGGCACATCCGGGGTTTGTGTGCGCACGACACACGTTTGTCAGAGGGCGGCAGAAAGGCAACTTCTATGGTTTCTTCCTGGAAGCCAATGTCTGCTTGTGGTCACTGGCCCTGCCAAGCTCTGAATACTTGCTGAATTTTTGTCTGAAAAAAAGATGGCAAATGGAAGACTGGGATCTCAGCATCAGGTCAGACACTACAAAGAGCCGGGCTGAAGAGTCCAGGGCTTAGGGGGGATGCTGGGTATTGGCACCCCCGCCCCCCCCACACACACACTGGGGGTTGGGTTCCAAGATGGAGGCCAGGCTGGAAAGTCAACTGGCCTACTTGGGATTTAGCTTCTGGGCTCTTCTCAGGGAACTTTCTGGGCCCTGAATCCTCAGTGTCTTTTTCTTCCCTGTGGAAAGTTGTCAGCTGGTGTGTCTCAGGCCATTCCTGAGCCAAAAGCCAGTTGGTGGCTGGGAAGGGCGCCTCACCTTGTGTTCCTCAGAGGCTCATGTGGTGGTCAGTAGAGGGTGGGGACATACAACTCTTGTGCAGATGGGAGCAAGTCCTCATTACCTGGTGCACTTGTGTCATGGGGTCTGTCCTTTTTTAGGGAAGTTGAAACTAAGTCCCTGAACAGGCTTTTCTTTCTTTTCTTTTAATGTTTATTTTTGACAGAGACAGAGCATGAGCAGGGGAGGGGCAGAGAGAGAGGGAGACACAGAATCTGAACCAGGCTCCAGGCTCCGAGCTGGCAGCACAGAGCCCGACGCGGGGCTCGAACCCACGAACCATGAGATCATGACCTGAGCCGAAGTCGGACGCTCAACCGACTGAGCCACACAGGCGCCCCTAACGGGCTTTTATTTCTAATGGGGTACTAGCATATACCTTGGGCAGATAAGGAGAGGAACAATTTCCCTATTACAAAATACAAATGACACAGAGCACCAAATTTGGTCTGAATTTGGTTTGCTAACTTTATCATTTTATTGAATTACTATAATTTAATGTTACTAGTTTAACAATTTTCCCCCGGAAATGAATCCTTTTTATTTTTTCCTTTAGTTGAAGACCCAAATTAAATTCATTAGGAAGGACAATGACAATCTTTCACGTTGCAATTCCTGGTACTTGGAAAATCCTTTTGGAAAAGCTTCAGGAAAAATAGAACTGTCACTCAAACTGTAGTGTATAGGAAATGATATTACCGGAACAAGTTTGGGCCTTTTACAGGGATGTTTGAAAATCTCCCTACCCCAATGCTCTGCCTTTCAAATCTTTTGAAAATGTTTCCCCCCATTTTCCTTTCACAAAGGGCTTTCTGGGCTGACCTGGGGTAAAAAGAGGGAGGTCGGTCTTGGATGTCGTCTCCTCTCCTTCCCTGTGTCCCCCACCCCTTGTCCTATTTCCACCAACTCTTCCTCGTTCACATCGAGACTTCAACCCATTACCTCTTCCTGGGATGTTGGTAGTTTCCAGAAGGACCCTGGGAGCTGATAACCTAGCGTGGAAGAAAGAAACTCTAGTGGTAGAATTCCAGGTGTCCAAGTAGGAAGGACATTTTTATGGGGGGTGGGGGCAAGGGATGGGTTTCTGGTGCCCCTCAATCACACCCCTGTGGATCCTCTCTTCACTGTGAGCGGCGAGACTCATTCTGAAATGAGGGAGCTTCTTGCTGGTGAGTATGGCCTGCCCGGGTGTGGTACACCACTGAGCTATCCAGGAGGAGGCAGGTCCAGGTAGGGCCGAGAGCATTCTCCATCGCAGGTAGATTTTCCACGCTTCCTGGGTGCCAGGGAAGGGCCTTGGCTTGTGTCCTTTGGACTTCCTGAAGAACAGAAAGGGTCTGTTCTGGCCTAGAGCCACAGGCGTGGAGGGCACTGAGGGGCCTATCTTGCCTCAGAGCTCAAAACCCTCCTAAGGAACAGACATCTGATCTGAGCTCTTAACACTTTTAGTGCCACCTGGACAGATGGCAGAGGTCAGAAGAAGTGAGGCTCCCTCCTCTAGAGGACTAGGGCCCAAGGGGCAGCCATGATGGATCCGCTGGCTGGGAAAGCTTCCGGCAAGTGCACTGAAGCACTTCTAGGAATCTTCTGGATGGCCAGAGACTCCTAGACTCTCAGTACTGGAGTCCCGGAGAGCCTCGGCAACACGTTGCTTTGGAGAACGTATGCCACGAGCGCCTCAGGGGAACAGCTGGGATTTATTGCATCCATGATATATGGGGTTCAGAAATAGCCTGTCATGTTTGTGGACTATTAACTGACGACCCTGGATTCCTGCTGAGCCCCCAAAGTGGGGGCTTGATCACTCAGACTTGATCGACCTTTTACAAGTGTTAGGTAATGACAGCAGGCACAAGCATGTAGAAACGGTCTACATCTCCCCCGGGGCCTCCTCAGGTGGAGGATAAAAGACGAGTCCTTGTCAGAGAGGTGAGCTTATCATACAGTGAATGAACCTTGAGTTCCGGGGCTCCTCACCTGCGTGGGCCCTTGCAGGCTCTGGAAGGGTACCTACAGCGTCTTCATGCCATTAGGTTTTTGGCAAATGGTGCAAAATTAAGGTCTGTTCGTATTTACTGCTCAGAAGGGGCTCCCTCAACTATAAAAGCTTCGGGTCCCTCAAAGCTGCGTTTATCCTTGTCCTTGCTTAGTTTCGGGTGGGAAAGGTAGAAGTGAGCAGAGATGGTCCCTGAGCATGGAGACGGCCTGGTACACCTGTGTGAGAGCAAAATAGTAGTAGTAGTAATAATAATAATAATACTCAATTTCCCTCCACTGTGTCTTAGGCCTTAGAGTTGGCCGGGATGCTTCCTCATTTCTCATGCCTTATCCTGTTTACTTAGGGGACCAAAGTCTGAGCTACTGAGAGTTTACCTATGTGGCCCTGATATTGCACAGCATCTTAGGTCCTTGCAGGGAGCCCCTTAGAGGGATCCTGGACAGATTCCTTACCAGAAGATGAGGAACATCCATCTACTCCCTGGACACAGGGAGGTGGGCAAGAGCCCCAGTTTTGGGGGGGGAGGGCTTTGATTTCCTCAGCTGTAGAAGTTGGGTTAGGCAGTTTTTAGATGTTTCTTGTAGGTCTCCAAAACCATTGCTATGACCAGGTCGCTTTCCCTCTCTGGGCCTCATTCTCCTTTCCTCCGAGAACAGAGGCATTGGCGAGGTGAAGGGTATGGTCTGTCCCAGCTCTGGCAGGACGTGGTGGCTCCGGCCACGTGTCGCGTCTGTTCTCAGCAGACTCTGCCGGGAGCCCCAGGCAGCTGTTTGAAGAAACAGTGGGGCCTCTGGGCAGCCGGAGAATCAGGGCAAGGATGTCTTAGAAGGCGAGGAACTCCTATCTGTCTCATCTGTGGAAAGAAGGTTCCAGGTGCTGGAACGGTGAGGGTGGGAACAGAAGCTTGCTGTACTGTTGAACAGGTGGACCCACTGGCTCTTCCCCGTCCACGTGGGGCAGTGCACGGTTTCTTGTACCTCCTGTCAAAACTGTGGCTTCCAGAAGCGCCTGGAAACCCCTGGGGATATTATTTGGAGAGCTTCCCTTTAAGCTAGAGTTGCTGAAGCAGGACAGTAACATTCCCTCTTTCAAATCGTCTGTGTCTGGACATATTCTCCTGTGACCAGAGAGGGACACGTGAGATTTCTGGTAGCTGACCAAGTCAGAGCTGGAAACTGGGCTTGAGGAGAGAGAATCAGACAATGGTGCGTTCACTTCATCTGATTCTGCTGTCGTATTTTAAACATAAATTAACTCCCCCATCAGTAGTTGTCAAAAACTAAATCAGATAAAGTGGCTTTTTTTTTTTTTTTTTGCCTTGGGTTAAAAGACACGCATAGACACTCGTGAATTAAAAAAAAATCATATTTGAATCAATTAAATTTTTTCATGCATAGTAGAGTTTGAGAGAAAACTCAAAGATTAAACAGTATATAATTTCAAATCCGAAAACTTTTGTTGTTTTTGCAAGGCCTTTGCAATTAAGCGTTTTAGAAATTTGAAAAGAATGTAAGAAATAATTTTCTTGCATTGAAAACAATTCAAGGCAAGATGTCATAGCCTATCAAGACGAGATTTGAATTTTTTTTTTCTCTTCAATGTTTTATTCTTTTATTTTTGCGGAAGAAAATTATTTGAGGAGTCAACATCTACCTATTGACTTTATAGGTCTATATTCTGAAAATAGACAATGAATCATTCAAATATGGTGAACCTTCACTGCAGAGGCAAAATGACAAAGCTAACAATGTAAAATGCATTGTGAAAATTTATTTTTTGAAGAATTTTTAGAGCATGAAAATATCCAGACTAATCTCTGCATGCATAATTTTTCTTACGTATCTGATAATCTATGGCTCAAGGTTTGTTGAGGCTTTCCTTATCTTAAACAAATAGGTTTGTGGAAACACGTGTGAGCAAATATTGCTACAAAATATCAACTAATCTTCTGAAATAGAAGCTGAACGTTATAAAATGAGAACATCAGGAAGGGGAACTCTACCCCTTTATACATTCAGAATAATAAGAACTACTGTTTACCATACGAAAGAGTTTGTTTCTATTTTTCTTAGTCATTATCCTGTAGTCAGATCCAATGTATTGCGATTTTGAACTTTGAATCGCAAATGAAAATTTTTATGTGATAAGAGAGAAAGTCACCACTTGACCTGCAGATTAAAGAAGAAATCTGATCTTAGCTACTCTTAGCCAACATTAGAATTTTTGTTGAGTAACTCCATACAAATCAAAACAATTCAGGTTGTCGACTCCCCTTTCCGTATCCATAAGCCAACCTCTGACTTACGCTGCCCACGAACTGCACTCCCAGCAGGTTTGAAGAAGTTGATTTGGTGAGTTATGGCATATATTTGTTTAATATAGTTTGAATAGTAAGATAACCACATAACTTTTAGAACGGCAGGCATTTATAATGCGTTGCCAAGTTTGGGGTGGTGAGCAGTGCTCGACCTAGTATTTGATTTCCTCCACTTGCTTTCTTTCATGTTTTCTTAGGGAAGTGCTAGCAAGATTCGAGATTCGGAGAAGAGTTGCCATTCTATTTAACTGTATGAAAACATTAAAAAGCATTTTAGGGAATGCAGGAATACATATGCTTCAGGTTAAAATATTGAGACATCTTGGATATTTTAATAATATTTCCACTATAAAGTAGCAAGAGCAGACTTATTTTTTAACTTCCTTTAGACAGGAGGTTACATTCGTTGATTAAAGTAATTTGAACACTTTGGAAGAACACTTCAACTTTCTGGTGGTGAGGCATTTACTGTTTTCTGCTGTGCTATTAAAAGAGGTGTTTTTTTTGTTTGTTTGTTTGTTTGTTTCTCAGTAGAGTGCTATTATGGTTGTTTTGTGATTGCTCAGAGGGATTTTAAAGTCAGTGTGAATACAGATTGATATTCACTGAAGAAATGAAATCAAATGCTACAGCTAACCGTAGAGTGACAGTCTATAACATACAAGGTAGGGATGCATTTCGCTGAAATTATTTATGTTAACGAGGCTGAAAGACTTTGTTGTACAGTTCATTTTGGGTGCTTGAGATTAAAAATATCCGTTTAGGATTTGGAGAAAATGAAAGTGTTGCCGTGTGCAAGGAGAGGGGCTAGCTGAGCAGAAAACGTTCTAGAGAGACCTTATTCTGAACGTTCTTCAAACGCTGCGGATGCCGTCTATTTCATTTCTCAAGGTCCTTTGTGAAGTTGATTTCTCACATTAGGATTAAAAAAGTAATTTCCCTAGAAAGCAAATAAACGCCAAAGTCCAAATGCGCTAGCAGGGCAGATTACGATTTAGGCTCGCTTTTATTCAAACGATGGGAATTTTCTAACAAAGGGAATGAGTTGACGAACAAGTTGAAGAAATTATAACACCTACTTTGTCATATTGTGGTTGAACTTTTATTCTCTCATAGTCCCAAGGGCTGCCAGATTACCTAAAAAGAACAATGAGTTTCTCAACAGAAAATTTAAAAAAAGAAAGAAAGGAAAAGAAATTACCGAGGGATGCTGTAACTTACAAAACAATTGTTCTTGCTAAGCTTTGTGCAGCTTTAAATACAATTGAATATTAATTCTATCAGACCCAGTTGACTTAAAAGCTACGATGGATCAGGAGCTGATTTTTGGCATTCCTTCATTTTTCCACTCTTTTGTTGACTTGACACACAGCTTTTATACACTGGCTTTGCGGGAACCACTGGCGTGATCTCCGAACAATCTGTTCGAGGAGGAAAGGGCTCGTCCAACCAGCAGCCAGAGTTTTAATTAAATACTGTTCATCCTGTCTATCTCAAACAGCTGAAGAAATAGCTGTTGGCATAAAGGTATCAATGAACTTATGTTCTCTGGTGTTAATGGGGCCAAGAACCTTCTTGGCGCTTAAAAAGCAAAACAAAACAAAACGCACAGAACGCACACACCCCAAAATGGTGTCATTATTATTTTTTAAGTTAAGAAGAATCACACCGAAGCAACAGTCCCGTTCTGTGGCGCTAGACTCTGTATCATGTTGTAAGGGACGCGCAGGTTGAAAAATTATTTTGTTTATTAATTCAGGTTACACGTCCTGCCAGGGTGGCTGGACGAGAAAGGCAAGAGAGGTGTAACTTTCAGCACACACTGATTTGTTCTTATTACATCACAAAAGTCTATTTCTTTATCATGTTATCATTCAGTTAATAAAAATTAGCTACAATAACAGCATCAACTTAAAAACCCCTCAAAGTCCGGGGGATTTTCTTTCACAATGAACATGAATACTGTTCAGAAATACAAACAGTCAAAGGATAACTTTAGGTCTGAAAGGGAAACCTGGCAAGGGTAATTGAATAAGCCTGGGTCCCTTGACTTTGTCATGGTGAGGGCAGTCAACATGTCATAATTAGGTTTATTGAGGGCCATTCCAACAATCTGCTTCTTTTCTTCCTGCCTTATTGTCCACAGCTAGGCAAATAGCCAAGGGACAAAAGGAATCAAGTGCTGACAAAACATGAAAGAGGAAAAAGATTTAGCTGCTTTTATCAAAGAAACTGAGAAGGACTTTGTGTAAATAAAATAAGCGACTGGCCATCCTGCATTTAGGCAATGCCGTTTTCATTAGAATTAATTCTTGACATATTGGAAGAGTTCCAAGGGAAGGATTTCTACTTCTGACAAGTTTAATTTGTAAATTAAAAACAGTTGGTTAAACATGAGCCTCCATCAACAAAACTTAACCAAAGCCATACACGGCAAAGGCCTAAGCAGGTGAAAAAGAAGATGACTTTGAAAACAGCCTTCCCCCAAATTATGCAAATTCTTATTACTTCATGACAACTGTTTCCCATTGAAGGCCTACAGCAGGATGTCTGCTCCTAGAGGTTTGTTTGGATCACATTTTCTTCCCCTCTAAGCCCCTTTAGTTGACATAACACTCACTCCGGGCTGGTTCTTGGGAGAAGTGGCGAGAGCGGAAGAGGTAGACTTCACGTGTGTTAAGAAGCTGAGCGAATGCGACTTTTGTAAGTCTGCAAATTGCAGGACAGGCTGCTCTGTTTGTTCTTCCCTGAAGGTGAGAGTTTCTTGCGAGCACGCTTCTGATTCCTAACGGGGGATAAAGGGTAGGAGCTGTGGCTGCTGTGTCTTCGGCACTAAATATTCATCAGATCTCCCGGGCCAGGTTGTCCGTGTGGAGGGTGGTGCGCAAAGCCAGCAGCTCAGCCCTGTGGTCATGAGTTGGTGAGAGAGGCAAAGTGCGAACCTTCAGGACAGAGGGGACAAGACTCCCGTTTACGTTTAGGAGAGCCCTTTAACAAAACAGCTACCTGTGACGTTGGGTGCGTTCCTGTTCCCGTGTTGGCACGTTGCAGGCTAAGCTTCAGAGAGGGGTGGTTCCCCCGGACCTGAGTTTCCGAAACTTCTTTTGCCAGCTGTGAATGGAAAGGTGGGTGGAGAAGAGAATGCTGGCATGAGCCATCTGTCCCTTGGCTCATCGATTCTGCTGGAGTATCAAACGCCCCTGAGTTTGATCCAGAGTCACAGAGGAAATAAGAAACCCGTTACTCGGGCAGCGTTAAGGAGAAGACTGTTTAGATGTGAAAACTTCCCGATGCTTTCCTTCACCTGACACCAGGGCATATTCGAGATTCACACTGCTTCGTTCCTAGGCGCTTGACATGAAAGTGAAAACGTATTTTTCCCCCCATCGGAAAAAATAGAATGACATCAGGTAGTGGGTGTGAAAACACTTGTACGCGTAAAGCCCTGGATGCCTGTGAAGTATAATCATTACTATTGGCACTGCTATTATTGCTTCGTTTGAATGGAGCCAATCGATGGTTGCATCTGTATGAGGAAATTGAAATACATGGTCCAAACATTTCTCTTGTGGCCCATTAAGCTGGATTTGCAGTGTGTTGAAGTTTATTCCACTTGTGGCTGTCGGTAAAGAAACCAGAGCACGTTGGGCTGCCAAAATCTATTTCTGCACCAGATGTAACTGAGATTTCATGAAAGACTTCGGAGTTAAATGACTGTACTTTCTGAGCCGGTCTACTCTCTTTACTAGCTGTGTGATCGAGGGAAACTCACTCGCCACCCTGAGCTGGGTTCTTCTGAGGTGGGACTGATGATATTTGCTCCACCAGCTCCAAGCATGGGAGGGAGGTATTAACGCCCTGAACACATTGGGAGTTCTGAACAGATATGAAGCATTATTTACTCCTAATCTGCTCCTTGCTTTTGTGCTTATTGAAACAAGATTTGGGAGCTGATTGAGTTGCCTTAATGCTTTCTGAGTGCGGCCTAATAAGAATTAAGTGGATCTTCCTGTGGTCAGCCCAAAACGGAATTCCTTCCGTATGCAGGACTGAAGGGACCTAGTTGTTGAGATCACGCTGCTTTACTGCAGAGCAGCACCCTGGTGCATTTCTGGTTGAAAAGCAGGATGGGAGAAAGTGCTGTTAGGGGTTTGGATCCGGGCAAAATAAGGCTTTTGATTTCCACATTGTTCTGATGCCTCTTGGCTCATGTCACAAGATTAGAAGGCCCAGCAGGCCAGGAAGGAGTTTCTCTGGAAGGAGTTGGAGATTTATGCAGATTGACTGCCTCTCTGACATTTATTTGCTGTCCTTTTCTCCCTCTGTGCTGGCAACTATGAACCAGAGGGACAAGCTCATGGAAAATAAGGCCAGTGAAGAGAAGGTGCTTTTGATTTCTTCAAAGATAAGCTCTCTCTCTCTCTCTCTCTTGACCTAGCAGTGGCAATTTTCTAAATTTTCTTAAATGTTTTTATTTATTTCTGAGACAGAGAGAGACAGAGCACACGTGGGGGAGGGGCAGAGAGAGAGGGAGACACGGAATCCGAAGCAGGCTCCAGGCTCCGAGCTGTCAGCACAGAGCCCGACCGGGGCTCGAACTCACAGACTGTGAGATCATGACCTGACCCGAAGTCGGACGCGCAACCGACTGAGCCACCCTGGCGCCCCTGCAGTGGCAATTTTCTGCGCACGAATTCAAAATTGGCATCTCACTTTCAGAGGCCGTTTGAACCATTTGAACAAGGACCTTCCTTGTTACGTCATGGAGAGTAAACTGAACTCTGTTTATCAGGCATCCGCCGGGGGGGGGAGGAAAGTCCAGGGGATGGTCCGAATGTTGCGTCTGCCAGAGGCCAGCCAGCCATCCACTTTGTATCCGGGCACCAAGGATGTTGTCTGAGCTTTAGTTAAGATGATAATTCACTGAGACTGAAATGCTTCCTTCAATCACCAGCCTCTCCAAAAGAAGAATGATGGAGAGGAGAAGCGAGGCTTACTCTTTCACTATGATCACTTACGATTTGAGCAGTATTTTACCTTCTGTTGACCTCCGGTGCTGCTGATAGACTGAGTCTATTGTTGCAGCTACAGTATCACAAGGGGACAAATGAAGGCACCACCACATAGTGATTTCCCTGGGACAGATCTCATCTACATCTAGAGATGACTGATAGAAGCGTTTTACTATTTTAGACTCAAACTAAATTCTCTACGCTGGAAGGGTTAGTGAAGCATCAATCATTTCAACACAAATGTTCACATCCAAAGTAATTATGTCCGGAGCACTGGGACTTTTTTTTTTTTTTTTTTTTTGCGAAGGGTACATGTTTCCCCCCCTACGTTTTAAACTCTTAACATTTTACCTCGGTGTTACCAATGGCACAAAGCGAAAATACTTTATCTCCGGCCTGTTGTTAAGTCCCGCCCTTGGAATTTCAGTGTTGAAATATGGGATTAAAAATGGTGAATGGATTTGCTAACGACATACAGGGGTTTTTTTTTTTGCTGTTTTTTTTTTTTTTAACGGATGTTTGGGAGGGGATGTGCGGCTCACGAATTTAGCCTTATTATTTATTTTACGTTGTCGCTGTTTGTAGACTTTTTTTTTGGTATTTGTTTACTCTTGTTTGTTTGAACTAATCACTGCTTAAGGTCTTTTCCTCCCCTTCCCCAAGCCTTTAGCTGCGGTGACCGTTCAGGCATAAAAACGTGCTTATCTGCAAATGAATGGCAGCTCTTCGCTTCATTAAAGCCCCTTTCTCTTTTGGCACTCGCATTGTGACCCTTTGATATCAATTCAAAGGGCAATTAAAGAATGCGGCCCATCTTTGAAGTAAGGCATTCGGGGCAAGGGTAGGGATGAACCTGGGCCTCTGATGGACTGTGTGTATTCAACAGGCCTTTTCAAGGCAGTTTGAAGTGAGTCAAAGAAAATGGGCAGGAGAAGGTCAAAGAGAAAAAAGGGGCTAAAGAAACAGTCTGTATTTGTTCGGAGTATTAGCCAAGCAAACTGCAAATAGCAACAAAATGAAACAGTTAATAGAGCAGCCAGACAGAGCCATGTCAATCACTTAACTTGGACAGCATTAGGCCTACGGAGGCTCCCTCCGCTGTGTTACCTAATTATCTTGGGAAAGGCAGTAACTGGAAGTAATGGTATTGTATTTCTTTCTGCTTACTGCCCAGAAAAGGTGATAAATACTCACTGCTCCATAATTATGCAACATATATACATAAAGGAGGAGGAGGGGGTAGGAGGAGGCTGGAGGGGGGGCGGGGGCTGCATTGAAGTCGAGTTCCTAGTAAAAAGTCCGAATATGGCACAAATATGGGATTTTCAAACATTAGCATGCTGGAGAGTCACTTAACTCGATTCATCTGGAGCTGGCTGAAATATGCAGGATTTCTTCTTCAACAACCCTTAAAGACAAACATGTTTACCCATCTAGGAAAGTTCTTTAGGAAAAAAAAAAAATTAGCCAGCAAAAGCTGTGCTTAAATAATGTGAAGGATTTGGCTAACACTCCACTCTGCCCCCGTGGAGAAGAGGAGATTCGGGGCGGAGGGGGATTCCTGTCTTAGCTTTCCCCATCGTGGCTGGCTGTTGACACACCCTTGGGGGGAAGCGGCTGGAAAGCCTTCCTGGGTAACCCGCCGAGCTGAGCTGGGGGTTCGTAGACGTCACCTAGAGGGGTGAGGTGGGGTGGCAGGGCTGGGGGTCTGATTGGAGGCTGGATCGGTTTCTATCAGTGTGTTGAGCGGGGATAATTTTGGATTCCACTTTTTATGGGTCATTTTGAAAGACAAAAAACATTAACCGAGCACTTCTTTGCAAGTGTGAGCAAACTGATTTAAAAAAAAGATTTCCAGGCTTCCCCAGGGGTGGATAGGTAAGAGACCGAGAAAACCCCAAACACCTGTATGAATGTCTGCAGATAGGTCGAACCAAAGGTGTCTCTAAATACAAAACACAGAGGCTGGCTTGTAAAGAGGTCCCTGAGGACGCTGTTCGGATTTTTTTGAAACATGGGCTGTTGCACATTGTCGTTTGATGTCGCGTTTTGTGCATAATGGATTTTGTTTGGAGGGACAGTAATTCATCTGAACGATCTGTTATGCAGCTTTTTGACATACTGTTCCAGAATGTAGCTATTAATATAAAAGTTTCTGCCTTTGTAAAAAGTCCATTATTGAAGTAAATACTCCATCACTCTGCCTTTTAACGCACCAATCATACCCTGGTGCTTGAAAACTTTCCTTGTTTAAAAAAAAAAAAAACCTGATTTGGGGGGTCACCAATGATGATCGGTATACAAAACTAGAAAAACAAATTATATGGTTAATTTTTGAATCTAGTAATGACTTTAGCTATATAGTAGAGTCAACCCACACATTCTCCCTCCTTGTCCTGTTTAAGGCTACGACAGAACAATGTTTGAGGGGGTAAGAGGTGTTTTCTACCACAGAAACAGTCAACAGAACAGTAACAGCTTAACTAGCAGGAATCAACTATGTGGTTTTGTAAATTCCCTTAGGTGTCTTGGGAGGAAAGTACCGCCAAATACCCCAAATAATAATAAAACCTGAGTAAACAATGATTGTGAAATAAGGAAAAACATAGGCAATAATAGAAGTAGAATAAATGAGCTAGGACATTTCACCAGTAGTAACCACGGAAACTTTTCTACTTCTAGAAGGAGGGCGTTTCTTTTATCAAAGGACTCCTTTGGATGTCCTTTTTCAGGGTGATTAAAAATCATAGTATCTGGAACTATTAGGAGATGTCCATGATCCTAGAATACTGAAAATGCTGGTGTACCTTTCAGATCAAAATCAGCTCTCGTGGGAAAACTGGGGGCCTTTGCTGTCACCATGCTCTCCCCACTTCTGGGTGATTTACAGATTTCCAGCAACTTTTACCCTTCTAGCCTCTGTTTTCTTACTCCTTTTCCCACACGAACCCCCAGTTTCTGTTTCAGTAAGTGAAGGCTGGGGACCAGTGAAGAGCAATTTATGATCCTGTTTTCCTCTCATTTTAAATTTGCCCACCGGCCTGAACTATCAGAATCACATGCCCCTTTGGGTGAGACTGTGGTTCGGAGGTCCACATAGATTATTTCATGTGCTCTGCCTATCCCGTGGTGCATTTCAGATTGAAAGGGCTGAATCTAGCTTACAGAGCAAGGTTATAGTAATTAGGCTGTAAACAGGTTCGATGCCATATGCTTTCTCAGGTTTACGATGCTAGCAACCTAGTTCTGTCATTCCAAAGCTGCATCCTAGAAGCACATAGGGAATTCCTGGAATCTGGATGATCTTTGGGATCTATTGGTGCTAATGGTTCCCCCCAATTAGAATTTATCCTTGAATTCACAGTCGGCCCTTTAGTTAGGGGCCAGACAGATAACAACAAAGCAATAATGAGAATGGACGTCCTATCTGATAGCTAAGGATGCGAAAGTTTAGAGAGGTTGGGTAATGCATCTTGTCGAGGTGGTTCTGGGCTCAGAGTCCAGGTTTGCCTGACTCCAGAACTTGTATCCCAACTGGCACGCTGCTTAACTGGGTCGTGGCCTCTGGGAGACAAGCCGCATTGAGCGAGTATTGAAGAGTGGGTCTGTTTTCAGGGAGTGTACTTAAGTGCTTCTGCAGCTGGTAGGTTTATGAAAAGGGGCCACTAATAGTACTTGCCATATAGAATCGTGATTGAAAATTATATGAGAGAGTACACAGGGACACTTTGTGCCCCGCAGTAAGCACCAGACTTTATCTTTGTTCATCTTATTCGTGGGGTGTGGCTCAGAGGCGGGATTCCCAGGAACTTACTTGAACCCCTGAGCGTGTTGGCTGTTTGCCGGGTGTTGTAAGGTGTTCTAGGTGGGGAGGGGAAGTCAGGATGCAGTCACGAATTGTTTCTGTGTAGTCGTTCCTAGCAAATCACCTGGACAGAGACGCACCAGAGGGAGCCCCTAACTTACGGTGATTTTTCTCCCCATTCTAAGGATTTTGTATTTGTAAATCTATTTTATTTTATTTTTATTTTATTTTATTTTGTTTTGTTTTGTTTTATTTTATTTTATTTTTATTCTATTCTATTCTATTCCATTTTATTTTATTTTATTTTAATTTATTTTTTTATTTTAAGTTTTTAAAATCCCTGCAGTTAACACAGAGTAACGTTAGTTTCAGGTGTAGCGCCTAGTGATTCACCACTTACACACAACACCTGGTGCTCATCACAAGTGTTCTCCTTAAGATCCACCACCCATTTAACCTGTCCCCCTGCCCACCTCTCCTCCAGTAACCCTCAGTTCTCTATAGTTAAGAGTCTGTTTTCTGGTTTCATCTCTCTCTCTCTCTCTCTCTTTTTTTTTCCCCTTATGTTCATCTGTTTTGTTTCTTAAATTCCACATATGAGTGAAATCACATGGTATTTGTCTTTCTCTGACTGATTAATTTTACTTAGCGTAATACTCTCTAGTTCCATCCCTGTTGTGGCAAATGGCAAACTTTCATTCTTTTTTATGGCCGAGTAATAGTCTATTGTATATGTATGCCGCATATCCTCTATCCATTCATCTGTCAATGGATATTTGGGCTCTCTCCATAACTTGGCTATTTTTGATACGCTGCTATAAACATCAGGGTGCATGTATCCCTTTAAATCAGTAATTTTGGTATGCTTTGGATAAATACCTCGTAGTGCAATTGCTGGATAATAGGGTAGCTCTGTTTTTAACTTTCTGAGGACCCTCCATACTGTTTTCCAGGGTGGCTGCCCCAGTTTGCATTCCCACCAATAGTGTAAGAGGGCTTCCCTTTCTCTGCATCCTTGCCAACACCTGTTGTTTCCTGTGTTTGTAAATCTATTTAAAAAAGAGAATCTTTCGAAGAGGCGTCTGGGTGGCTCAGTCGATTGAGTGTCTGATTCTTGATTTTGGCTCAGGTCATGATCCCAGGGTCATGGGATCGAGCCCTACGTCGGGCTCTGCACTGGGCATGGAGCCTGCTTGAGACTCTCTCCCTCTCTCTCTCTCTCTCCTCCACCCCCTCCCCCCGCTTGTGCACGTGCTGTCTTTCTAAAAAATAAGATTTTAAGAAGAAAAAAAAGAGAGTCCTTCAAAACCTAGGTTAGCTACTGGATATTTCCGGCACTGTTGTGTTTGTCCTGCCTTTAAACCCTTGGAGAGAAACCCTCTGTAGGCACGGGGAGCCAGGTGATGGCAGGAGATAGGAGATGGCTTACTTTCCTGATTTGTTGGTTGAGTTTGATTCATTCACAGGCATTAACTGAGAATTCTAGCTGTGCTGTCAGATTCTACGCATGTGTACGTGAGCTAAAGAAGTCAAAACCATCATCCTGTTCTGGAATTGTTTGAAGTCTGGCTTGCCAAATGTCCCAACTTCTGGTATTCTTAAAGAGCAGAAAAACCTTGTTCCAGATATTAGAAGTCCACACGAAACTAACTTAGAACCACTGGGAAAATATAGAACCTGGAGAATCAGAATTGATCACAAAGCAAGAGTAACAACCTGTGTGAATGAGGAGAGACTAGAACTTATTCAGACACCAATTCAGATTGTTTTATGAGAAACATACAACAATCCACACAAACCAACCACACTTATTGAATGTCTACTCTACAGTAGTTACTGGAAAGAATAATGATGAGCAAAATATGCCCTCTCCTCTTGAGAAGCCTATCGCCTGGGGGAAAGATGGTCACGTGAGCAGATCACTGCCAATCACTCGTTGAAGGGCTTGTAAAGCCCAGGGCACTGTGGGAATGCAGGGGGAAATTGTTTGGCCATCCCCAGCCTCAGGGATGCTTCCTGGACAAGATCTCAGAGCTGAGTTTTAGAAGATGACTAGGAGTTGGCCAGAGCAAAAAGCACTGAAGAGGAAAGGTATTAAAGGCAGAAGGAACAGCATGGGCAAAGACACGGAGCGGCCAAAACACAGTGTAGGTGGGAATTGGCAAGCAGCTGAACACAAAAAGGGGTCCTGTCACCAGAATTCCTCAGTCTTAAAAGGCAAAACAAGGGGCGTCTGGGTGGCTCAATCGGTTAAGCGTCCAACTTCAGCTCCGGTCATGATCTTGCTGTCAGTGAGCTCGAGTCTCGCATCGGGCTGTGTGCCGACCGCTCAGAGCCTGGAATGTGCTTTAGATTCTGTGTCTCCCTCTCTCTCTTCCCCTCCCCTGCTCATGCTCTGTCTCTCTCACTCTCAAAAATAAATATATATTAAAAAAAAAAAAGCAAAATAAACTTCCCCCTTTTCATCTCTCTTCTGTTAAAAATTAACAGGCAGTATGCTCTAAACACAGCCACATTTTCCAAAGGCTAAGTGGGTTGCTTCCCCCCCACCCCAGCTTTATTAAGATATAATTGACAGATAACACTGTGTGAGTTTTAAGTATCTACCATGATGGTTTGATACACATTTATGTATTGCAAAATGATTACCACCGTAGCTGTGCTAACACCTGCGTCACGTCTCGTAGTCACTATTTCTCGTCCCTTCCCTCATCCTCCAGCCCCTAGGAACCACCATTTGGTCTCTGTTTCTATGAATTTGACTTTTTTAGATCCAAGGTAAAAGTGAGATCATCAAGTATTTGTCTTTGTCTGACTTAGTTCACTCAGGATAATGTCTTCAAGGTCCATCTATGTTGTCCCCATAGGTAGGTCAGTTTAACATGGTCATTAAGGAAGTGTTTGAAAAGAAAATGAATTTCAGACAGCTGAGGCTTTTTTTTTTTTAATTGGACAAAACATTCTCGTCCTGTGAGTGACCGTCTTGCAGGAGCAGTTTCAGGAAGACCGGAGCCTAAAGGACACAAACGGGAAGTCTTCTAGAATGTAACATCTTTACTTTTATGCTCTGTTCAAGGAGGTAATTGGAGCCTGGAGTTATCAACTCATTGCATTTTTATAATTTTCTCTTTTTTTTTACTTTAAATTTATTGTTACAAAATTGTCCCAAATAGACTTTCTTGGATTTCTTGTATTTGTGAATTTCAAAAAAAAAACACGGAACAATTCGGTGGCGTTTAGTACGTCCGTGATGTAGTGCAACCAGCAGATCTGTCTACGTCTAAAACATTTCCATCACCCCAAAAGGAAAGCCTGCACCTTTAAGGAAATGCTCCCTAATCCCTAGTAACCACTAATCTGTGTTCTGTCTCAATGTCCTTAACTCTTCTGGGATAGTTTTTATTTTATATAAGTGGAATCATAGGATATTTTATATAAATGGAATCATAGGATATATGATGTGTGGTTGGCTTTTTTCATTTAGCATAATGTTTTAAAGGTTTGTCCATGTTGTAGTATATATCAGTACCTCATTCTTCTTTATGGCTGAATAATACTCCATTGTGTGCACATACCACAATTTGTTTACCCATTCTTCCATTGGTGGACATTTGGACTGTTTCCACCTTTTGAGTCTTATGGATGGTGCAGCTATGAACATGTGTGCTTGTTCTTTTTTGGAATTTTAACACATATATAAATTCATGTAACTGCCTCACAATCAGGACAGGGAATAGTTCTGTCACCCCAAAACTCTCTGCTGTCCCATTCAAATCATACACTCCTCCCACCCCTAACTCCTGGAAACCACTCATCTGTTGTCCATCAGTGTCGTTTTGTTCTTTTAAGAATATCCTAGGGGCGCCTGGGTGGCTCGGTCGGTTAAGCATCCGACTTCAGCTCAGGTCACGATCTCACGGTCCGTGAGTTCGAGCCCCACGTCGGGCTCTGGGCTGATGGCTCGGAGCCTGGAGCCTGCTTCCGATTCTGTGTCTCCCTCTCTCTCTGCCCCTCCCCCGCTCATGCTCTGTCTCTCTCTCTCTCTCAAAAATAAATAAACGTTAAAAAAAATAATATCCTATAAATTGGGCTGCCTGGGTGACACAGTCAGTTGAACATTGGACTCCTGATTTTGGCTCACGTCATGATGCCAGGATTGTAGGATCAAGCCCTGCATTGGGCTCTGCACTGAATGAGGAGCCTGCTTGGGATTTTCTCTCCCTCCCTTTCCCTCTCCCTCCACTGCTCCTCCTGCTTATATGTGCACCTGCTGTCTCTCTCAAATTAAAAAAAATAAAAAAGAATAGCCTATAAATCGAACCATATAATATGTAGCTTTTTAAGATTGGCTTTTTTCACTTAGTATAATTATTTTGAGATTCCCTCAAGTCATTGCATGTGTCAACATTTTATTCCTTTTTATTGCTGAATAATATTCAATTGAATGGATGTGTCATAGTTTGTTTATCCATTCACCTGTTGAACATTTCAGTTACTTCCAGTTTTTGTTCATTGTGAATAGAATTGCTATAAACATTTGTGTAAAGATATCGTGTGAACACAAGTTTCATTTATCTTTACCCCAGGTTGTGGAATTGTCAGGTCACATGTTAAGTGTATGTTTAACTTTCTAACTTTGTAAGAAAGTGCCCAACTGTTTTCCACAGTAGCTATATCGGTCTGCCAGCAACACGTGAACATTCTTTTTTTTTTTTTTTTAATTTTTAATCTTTATTTTTGAGAGAGAGAGAGAGACAGAGAGAGAGAGAGAGACAGAGTGTGAGCGGGGGAGGAACAGAGAGAGAGGGAGACACAGAATCCGAAGCAGGCTCCAGGCGCTGAGCTGTCAGCACAGTCCCGACACGGGGCTCGAATTCACCAACCATGAGATCATGACCTGAGCCGAAGTCGGATGCTCAACCGACTGAGCCACCCAGGCGCCCCACAACACATGAACATTCTAGGTGCTCTATATCTGTGCCAGGCCTTTGTATTATCAGTATTTTTTTCTTTTTTAAATTTTAGCTATTCTAACAGATGTGCAGTGAAACCTAATCATGGTTTTAATTCACATTTTCCTAATGGCTAATGATATAGAACATCTTTTCATACGCTTTTTTTTGCCACCCATATGTCCTCTCTGGTGAGTGTCTATTCAACTCTTTTGCTCATTTCTAAATTGCTATTTTGTTTTCTCATTGTTAAGTTCTGAGAGTTCTTTTTATATTCTGGATACAAGTCCTTTGTCAAATATATGATTTGCTAATGTTTTCTCTCTGTCTCTAGCTTGGTTTTTGTTTGTTTGTTTGTTTGTTTCGAATTCTTCCAAGTGTCTTTTGCAGCACAAAAGTTTTGCTTTCAATGTAGTTCAGTTTGTCAATTTTTAATTTTATGGTTGTGCTTTTTAGCGTCACATCTAAGAACTTTTTGCCTAGCCTCTGGTCATGAAGATTTTCTCGTATTAAATACAGATTTTACATTTAGGTCTGTAATCCATTTTTAGTCAATTCTTGCTTGTGGTTTTATGTGTAGGGCAAGGTTTGTTTGTTTATTTTTTTCATTTGTCCAATTGTTGCCACACCGTTTGTTGAAAAGACTGCCCTTTCTTCACCAAATTGCATTTGCTTTGTTGTCAAAATCAACTGGCCATATTTGTATAGGTCTCTTTCTGTACTTTATTCTGTTCCATTGATTTATGTGCCTTTCCTTTTCCTAATCCCACAATGTCTTGACCACTATAGTTTTGTCGTAATTCTTAAGATCCACTAATGTGATTCCTTCAACCTTTTCTTCCTTTTCAAAATTGTTTGTATCCATTTTGTTGCTTTTCCATATACATTTGTCTGTATCTACTAACGATTTCTGCTGGGAAGATTTCATTTATTGAAAGCTATTTTGTTTTGGTCTTTAAACATTTTAGCAATCAGAGGGTGATAATAAAATGAATCGGTTTCTATTCCATGTAAATTTAATAACGTTATCTACCAAATGGGGGATGTCGTTCTATTACCAATTCTTCCTCTGTGTAAGTGCTTGATTTTAGTGAAATGTTTGGCTGTAAGTCAGAGAGGTTGAGGAAAGTCATGTCTACCCCAGAGATGAACTTTGAATCACCATGCGTTTCACCTGCTGCCTGCATTTGTCATGCAACATTTAAAATCGATCTCGGAGAACAAGGAAGGTATTTGATGTATGTTCATGAAGACCAGGTCAATCTACCCGTGGCTTTTTTTTTTTTTTTTATCATTTATTAAATGTATATGGTTTGAAGTCTTTGGGTCCTTTCAAAAACATTTGTAAATGTGCAATATTATAGGGTTTCCAGGTCAATGGTCTAGCCCATGAGTTAAATGCTAAGATATTAGAAACTCAGGGAGGGGAGTAGACGGCAGGAGGCTTTGCTTTTTTTTTTCTTCTTTTTTTTTAACGTTTATTCATTTTTTGAGAGACAGAGAGAGAGAGTGTGTGAGCAGGGGAGGGGCAGAGAGAGAGAGGGAGACACAGAATCCCAGGCAGGCTCCAGGCTCTGAGCTGTCAGCACAGAGCCCGATGCGGGGCTCGAACCCACGGTTGTGAGATCATGACCTGAGCCAAAGTCGGCCACTTAACCGACTGAGCCACCCAGGCACCCCCTTTTTTTCTTTCTTGTTTTGAGTGAAGAAAGAAAACCACCCCTGCTCTGCTTCAGAAAGGAATAATGAGAGAGGTTATAATCTTGGTATCCTTTCCTCTGAGTCTAGAATTTCTTTGCCAAATTCCAGTGAACTTTGAATGCTCTGTCCTAATGTTTTTTTATTTTTTTTATTTTTTATTTTTTTAAATTTTTTTTTTTCAACATTTATTTATTTTTGGGACAGAGAGAGACAGAGCATGAACGGGGGAGGGGCAGAGAGAGAGGGAGACACAGAATCGGAAACAGGCTCCAGGCTCTGAGCCATCAGCCCAGAGCCCGACGCGGGGCTCGAACTCACGGACCGCGAGATCGTGACCTGGCTGAAGTCGGACGCTTAACCGACTGCGCCACCCAGGCGCCCCTGTCCTAATGTTTTATAGAAATTGACACATATGCCAGGTATTTAACATGGTTTTTTTTTCCTCCCCACTTTCTAACATGTAGAGCAGAATTCACAGTGAACACTTAACCAATGATTCAACACGTGAATCTCAAACGTAATCAAGGATCCAACATGTGGCTCTCAGATTGGCAGAGATGGCTGTCAAACTCCTGGATTTTCTAGGGAGGTTGCTAAAACCGATCATCCTGGGCAACTTGGCAGCTTGTCATGGGCACTCCAGGTCTGCCAGAATATTTTGGTGTGTCGGCCTGATTTTGGAAACTTTGGACCAGATAAGTCCGCTGAATTCAGGTTACTCTGTAAAAACCGTACGTTGAAATGAATATCCAAGGTTAATCAGTTAAGTAGTTTCAGGAATTTCGCCTTGAGACTGTGCTGCACTGAAGGATTCGGTGCTCCACGTTTGTGGCTACTTCAGTTAATTTCCGTGATTTATGCAAAGTCTAGGTGATTCTTCAGTGATTCTAAGCATTACTCTTAAATTTTACGTTGCCAGAAATACTTCTAGTTTTGTTCCTCAGCTAAGACCATATAGTGTTGAAATATAGCCACCCGTAAATGAAAAGTAGTTATTGCATTTCTGAGTTAAAGAAAAAAAATAGAAATCTAGCTCAGTAAAACTGTCACAATCCAGCCATGATAATTATAATGTGTCATTTGGCTATAGTTCCTTTACATGTAGTGTTTAAAAACAAAATTTTTTTGAACATTTATTTATTTTTGAGAGACAGAGACAAAGCGTGAGTGGGGGAGGGGCAGAGAGAGACAGGAAGACACAGAATCCGAAACAGGCTCCAGGTTCTGAGCTGTCGGCACAGAGCCCCATGCGGGGCTCAAACTCATGGACCGTGAGATCGTGACCTGAGCCGAAGTCGGACGCTTAACCGACTGAGCCACCCAGGCACCCTTACCTATAGTTTTTATTAGCCATTTCAGTGTGGTGATGGGCTGTAAAAAGGCATTTTGTTGCCCACCGCAGAGATGAAGAAAGCAAGGCTCAGAGAAGTTAAGTGACTGATCCAAGGCCACTGATAAACTTCTGATTCGAAGGCACAAGCTATGAGATTCCCCTGTCTTTCTCCCCGCCCCCCCCCCCCCCCCCATTAAAACAAAAAGGAAAAAGGCAAAAGTGTTGAATTCTGTGGCACCAGCTCTGGTTTGGAACTATTTAAACAATATGGGCACTTGCATTTTCTTTCTCTAAACACAGTGTTATTTCCCAGTGTCATTTCTCTGTTTGGACTCGGAGTTATAAATCCCTTTTATTTTGATGTTCTTAATAGATGTTGATTGGTAGAATGCCATGCCTAGTCTTTATATTCGATATATCATGTATTACCTGCAAAGTTCTTCTTTGCTTTGTACAATCTTTTGGTTTTACCTTTTGATCTAAGATAAAACCGGCAGAAGCAATGTGATTCCTGTCTTTAATGTAATAGGATTCCAGACATTAGGAATTTGCACTTCAGAATGCAGCCGGAAGTGGGGAATGGGTTTATTCAACAATGATGTTTTGTTGGATGAATTGTGTTGGTTGCTTACAAGTATGTGTGTGTTCGTTTAGAAGCAGTAAGAGCAGGTTTTTGCTTTCCAACAAATCATTCTTGGAAAGTGGTTCTCAGCTGCTGTAGATAAGGTAAAATATAGAATACATTTGGTTTAGGAAAATTTTACATTTAAATTTTTTTTTTTTTTTTCTTTTGAGGAAGCCATGGGACTTCCAATCTGCGGGAAAAAGTTTCCTCATTCCAGTTGTTTTGTCGAGGTCAGCTTAGCAGCTCACTTATGCCTCAGGGGTTGAGATTTTTATAGTGTGTGTTAAATCAGTGCCATGATTTGACCCAAGAGAATAAGACTTAGGGAAAAGAAAAGAAAAGAAAAAAAAATCTCAGCATTGCCAGTAAGATACTTTTTTTTTTTTAAGAACCGAATTTCAGATTCACACTTTAGAAAGATATAGTCAGCAACCCAATGAAATTTAGAATGAGGCAAATTCTCCATCTGCCCCCGAATATTCTCTCACTGCAAACAATACACAAAGTTTAGGAATCAAGCCTAAAGGCTAAAGGTTCTTGCTGTCAAGCCAAAAAGGGAGGAAAGAGGTATACTGAAGCATGTCAGTTTCCAGATTCTGGGGCCAAGCTGCTGTTCTTGAAAGGAACAAGGCATCTTCAGAAAAATGTGGTTATCAAACAAGGGGTCAAAGTTTATCTCTAGGTCAATGAAAAGGAGGGGGGGAGGGCCATCCTTCAGGCTCTGAATATAAGCTTTGTATTTAAATAAATTTGTGGCAAAATATTCAGTTCTTAAAAAATTACCCTATAAGGTTTATTAAAGGTTATTTACTAATGGAATAAAAATTGTTCTCACTCATAATTCATATGGAGTAATAATACTAATAATAGGTGTAGGAAAATAAATCTTCACATACGTAGTTTAATCGTCAAAACAATGCCGTGAGGGACATACTCCCACTCTGTGGATGAAATACTAGAGGCTTAGATGCATGAGCATCTCTTCTAAAATTATAGATAGGGGCACATAAATACACTGTTCCTTCCACCCCTCTTCCTCCAAAAACAAACAAACAATAAAAGGATGGTGACGATGTGAATTAGTCCTCATTTGATTTAACATAAAATACAAATGTGCCCCAGAGCGTTCCAGAAAACCAAGTGGGTTTTAGGATGGAAGGACGTCTCTCGAATATTCCTCTTCCTTGAAGCGGTCCTTTTTTTTCTCCCCTTTCCCCCAGAAGGGTCTGCGGTTCTGTCCCCGCCTGGGTTCCCACAGCCCTCCGGTGTGGGAACGCCTCGAGGGGGTCGCCACCAGGGCCAGGCGGCGCAGGCGACCCCCGCGGGCCCCAAAGCCCCAAAGCGCAAGGTCCCTGCACGCCGGCCGGGAGCCTTCCAGCCCCGGAGGCCCTGGGCTCCGCGCGGCTCTCAGATGCCAAGGGCCCCAGAGTCCCCAGGACTCCTCATTGTTTCCTGGAAAAATATCCCAGTGGGACTTTGGGATCGGTGGCCACGGGCATGCATGCCCCTGGGCCTTCTAAACAGACCAATGAGCAGGTAGTTCATTTGGTGACCTTTCCTACACAGAATCACGAGTGACTTTGCAACAATGTCTGGAAAATAGGCAGTGAGTTGCTTCGTGGAGATCACGGGCAACAGGAGTCTCCGGAACGAGCGTGATAAAGCCTCAAAGAATTATTTCAAAGTTCACTGGTGATGCAGGTTTTAACTTCTCTGGTAGCTGTTGGGGCAGAAAAATAATTGTCCTAGGCTTGTACGAGTGCCCAAAACATGAAAGTGTAGTATTAATTGGCCCTTTATGTTTGGCTGCATGAGTTAAAAGCGAAGGAAAACAAAATCCATCTTGAATTACGATGATGTGCAAAATTCCAATAGGCAGACAAAGAGGGTGAAGAGTTAGAAATTCTGAAGGTCTGAACATGCGGAGCCATTTACTGAAGAAATATTGATTGGGTCCCTGTTGGGAGAAGGCACCCGGAGACATTTAAACGAAGTGTAGACAGTTTAAAGCGTATATCTATGTGGAACCTGCTCTCCCCCACCCCGCCCCCCATTTAGTACTGTTTTTCCTCACCAAAAAAAATGGCCTGTGGACTGTTGCCCCTGTTGTGTGCTCATTCTGTGAATATTTTCCAGATTTTACTAGCGGGTTATACAACATGTTGTAACTATTACTAGTTGTATTTCACTGTCTCCAACTTGCCTTATTAAACCGAAGTTATCTCACAGCTCCAGGAGTCACTTCCGTGCTGCAGATTGAGCTTTAGGGTTTAGGGTCGGGTGGCCGCATCTGTGCTTTGAGGGAGAGTCGGTCTAGGGACAGTGTAAAATTTCAAAATGGAGAGCCAGTTCATCAAATTCAATGCTGGCTTTCTGGGATGGAGTCAGGTTACTTTCCCCAACACAAGTCGTGTCCTGGGAGCATCGCATTAAAAGTACCGTATTGGCACTCACGTCCTGAGTTTCAGGAAAAGGAAATGTGAAAGACTGTCCGTTTCAACATCGCTGTTAGATACAGTATTTTGTTTTTGTATTTATGAGAAATTGAGACTTCCAGGCTACTAGGGAAGAAAAGTTAATTCCTTGCAGTAGAGAAATCAAAGAGCAGTTTCCGAGTCTCCCGGGCTGAGCCTGGAGGAGGTTAGGGGGTCTTTGTGCCTGGGGGATTGTCTCAGTGGGAGTGGAGAGAGGGAGCGGGAGGGATCAGGAAGTGCCTTCCTCGGTGTGAGCCCAGGGATCAAGGAGGGATGGGGGAGGAGAGGGGGGAGCAGGCTGAGAGGGAGGGGTGGCGCGGATCAGGGAATCTTCCAGGGATGGTGAGCACAGTCCTTGTGGCTGGTTGGAGGGAAGAATGGTTTTCTGTGCGCAGAAAGAGTCCCTCATGGGAACTGTGAAAACACTCAAGAGGATGTGCCTGTCGGGCCAGTTTGCCCCCTTGGAATGTGATTGGTTCTGATACGCCCCAATCCCAGAAGGAAGGAAAGAGTCCGTGGGCTCTGATGCTTCCAATGACAGGACCTGGCACAAGCCATAGGGAGGTGATAGCTCATCTTCAAGGAGGCTCTTGAACTGTGGGTAAGGCATATGACTGGGCATATATATCATCACTGCCCAGTTAGGGACGTTTTCTCAAATGCACCTGAGCTCTCGTGGTAGGAAGGGTGTGCCTCTGTCAGTTCACGGAGGAGTTTTGGAGCACATCTCTTTTGAGCTTAATGTGTAGCTGATATGCTATCCTCCCCCCCGCCCCCCAAGAAAAGGAAAAAAAGAAAAGAAAGGCCATCATCACAACACCATGCAAATTAGGAATGATCACCCTTGTTTTACGCATGAGCTCCTTGGGGTTGGAGGAGATCAAGTAGCCTTTTGAGGGCCATAGTGGCAGAAAAATGATCCAGGATTTGACTCTCCACGCGTTAGGTGAAAACCTAGCCCAGTGGTACGCCAACTTCCGGAATCTACCAGTCACACATAAGAGAACCTGAGTTAGTGTATGTAAGGTGCTCAGAACATTGACTGACGCGGTAAACGCCAGACAAATGTTGTCATTATTACACTTAATTTCTGGGTTCCTTGCTTAAAAGACTATTTCTAGGATCACTTTCAGGTGATTTGGATTTTGCAGAACAGGGGTCGGGCTTAGATATCATCATTTTCCTCAAACACCTCGGGTGATTCTGATGCAGATGTTGGTAGATGATTTGCACAATATTCCCATGTAATAGTGATGCTAAGATTTTATCACCCAGTGAGGACGCTCCAGCAAGAAGGACACCCCTTTCTCCATCTCCTTGAGACTTTGACCACATTTAGGCAGGGCAGGCATTTCCTACCATACGCCTGACTCATTCTCAGTATTAAAATCAGATCCCATGGCTCACGGTTTTGAAGACTATATACATTCCCTCTTTCTCCAGTGAAATCTGTAAATGTGTTTGGCTATTGAACCAGGCAAAATCTCCATTTCTATAGATATCGCAACGTGCTCAACCGAATTGAGAATAGAACGTTTAATTGTAAGCCTTAAGCATAGGACACTCTGTGATACGTGCGTTTTGACATTAACTGAGGTGTTTGATATCCTCATGCCCTAGAGCGATAGGAAGATACTATGAAAAGAAGATCTCGAAGAGATCTTTGGGCGTTCTCAGCCAGCCACGATACTCTCTTGCATCCTAAGTAATCATGGCATTGATGTCTCCATCAGTGGAGGGGCAGACCCAGAGGTGGGTCTCAGAGGTGCCTTTGTGGTAAAATAATACCCAGAGACTCTGGGAAACCTAGATTTCCAAAGGTCTTTCTGGACACGGAAGAGTCCTTGAATTTCAGACCTCCAGGGTAACCTTGTATGTTTAAAGCATCGATGGTTCTTATTGTAGGAGGAAGCATGTCAGAACAGGCCAGCATACTTGGATCCAACAAACCCAATCTAAATGTAAGGGTGGGACAAGACTGTGACGGCCACCCCCTCCCATTCCCTGGCAAAGAATGTATCTACCGAACACATACTGGGATTGGGAGTCCAACTGTCTTGTGAATAAATGAATGTAAAATTAGAGAAAAGTGTTGTGACAAAGTTATTAAAAACTTTGACCTTTTTTTTTTCCTCCCTGGGAAAGAGAGCATGTGTCTCAACGTACTTATCTTTGACAACTTGTTTTATTGCCGTTTCTGGTGGTGCACCATCTAGATTGATTGGTATCGACATCCGGAGTCTTAGCATGAAGTGTTGAATCCTTGAATCACACCCCAACGTGTCTTCAGTGTTCGAGAAAGTTAGCACACTAATGTCAAACCAGGATATACATTTTATACTTCAACACCGTGGCTTACCTTTAGTTTGCCTTTCTCTAGTACTCTGCATTTTTCAGAGACTATTCATACCCCTGTAAATTGGTTCCTCATAATCACCTGTGGCTTGTTATTACTCCTTTACAAATGGGGAATGTGAGAGCGATACAGTTTAGGCAACGTGCCCAACAGACCATCTGGGTTGAGAACAGGATCCTGGGAATAGAATATGTCTCTCTTCTGTGCTGCTTCTAGCTTCCTTGTTTAGCGGATTGGTAAATTTGCTGCCCCGGTGGTGGCAATTTGGATAAACAGGGTGAGAGTGGTGTATGGGGCATCAGGGGCATAGGATTAGGGAGTGAGGGGACAACTGCGTTTCTACCGTTTCTGTGGGTGTAACCAGCGGTTCATGGCAGAGGTCATCGAGTGTATAACATAGAGATCCAAGATATCCAAGAGTCTGAAGATATCCAAGATAATCCAAGGTATCCAAGATATCCAAGATAATCCAAGATATCCAAGATAATCCAAGAGTCCGAACTCAAAGCAAACGTCAACATGAAACTTAAGTAACCACAACAGCAAGACTCACATCCCCTGGGAAACTGTTGTCCAATCAGAAGAGTTTCCTCATTCTCTCTCTTCTTGTGAGCTGAGCAATAGCGTGGTTCTTGGGCGTAATTAGCCCGTGAATTACATGTGGCACCGGCTGTATGAAGTTGAGTAACAACACAGGGACCTGGATTCTTGTGGGAAAAAGTCCCCCACAATTCTGGCTTCATTCATGCCTGGACATGAGGGAATGACAGCAGCAGGAGATGGGGCCAGGCATCCCCTCCTACACACCACAGGAGGATATTGGGACTTGAGACATGCTAGGGAAAAGTGAGAGTTTTGGCTCTGTATTTTGCGTGCCCTCGGATGGTGGTAGTGATGATGGGCTTTGGGGATGAAGCTTGGCCCAGAATCAATAAACATGAATCTCCGTATACATTACATCAGGCGGGGGGGGGGGGGGGGGGGGGCGGCCATACTAGCTACCTGACTGTTTCTGTGCCTCAGCATTTCATCTGCAAAACAAGGGATGATCATAGTGTTCATTTGCTTTAGATGAATGAAAGCAAGTAAAGGTGCTTGACATGGTACTTGGTGCAAATTGAGTCCCCATAAAATGTTGGTCGTTGTATAGGCCAGGCCATTTTTTTTTTTCTGCAAAGGGCTATAGAGTGAGTATTTTTGGTTTTGCAGACCATTGGTCTCTGTCAGCTTGCCTTTGTAGCCCGTGATCACAAAAAATACATAAGCGTGTGGCTATGTCCTAATAATCTGTATTTATAGACGCGAAGATTTCCTTTAGTCTTTCTGTGCTGATGTTATTCTTAACAATTTTTAAATGTTTTTATTTATTTTTGAGAGAGAGAGAGCAAGCAGGGGAGGGGCAGAGAGAGAGAGAGGGAGACACAGAATCCGAAGCAGGCTCCAGGCTCTGAGCTGTCAGCACAGAGTCTGATGCGGGATTCGAACTCACGAACTGCAAGATCATGACCTGAGCTGAAGTCAGACACTTAACGGACTGAGCCACCCAGTTGCTCTTGATGTTCTACTTCCTTTGGATTTTCCCCCCAACCATTTAAGAGTGTAAGAACCATGCTTGGATCACAGGACATGCAGATATCGACAGTGGTTTGTGTTTGGCTGCTCCCTGGTGTAGACCTTCACGTCTTTAATTTGGAAGAAATTATGTTATTTCCTAGCGCCACATCTTTGTTTGTGGTGATTCTCATGCTTAGGGTTCTTTCTGTTGGCATCTTCTGGTTATGCAGCAAAGCATGTGACAGTGGGAGGGGTGGGGGGGGTGGCGAGGGGGGTTGACAGTCTTCCTCACTCACCCCAAATTGGCTATCCAAATGGAACACTTCTAGAAGACCATTGAAGTAATAGGGTAGATGGTCCATAAGTGCAAATGTACATTTTTAATTTTGTGGAGTCTTAGCAAGGTCGGCTCAAAATTTCATATGTAATAAATCTTTCTCACATGATGCGGTAGAACTGCTCTGAGATAAGCGGAAAGTAGTGTCTGATGTATTTACAAGTGCAAGGAAATGTAAAGGAATCTAGTCCCCAGTGAGTCATTTGGGGTAAAGCTATGTGACATCCTATACCCTATTCAGGATTTAAGAAATCTCAGATGAGAATAAAGCCACATCTTCAGATGCAAGTAAAGAAGAAATGCAGGGGAGCCTGGGTGGCTCAGTTGGTTAAGCGTCCGACTTCTGCTCATGGTTCGTGGGTTTGAGCCCCGCGTGGGGCTCTGCGCTGACGGCTCAGAGCCTGCTTGTTGGGATTCTTTGCAACTTCTCATAAGAAGACCCAGGCTTTTTTGAGGGTACTTCTCAACACTGGAACTGTTTCCATTATTATAAAAGTCATACGTATTTATTGCAGAAAACATCTTGAAGTAGACTTTCCCCAAACATTTCAGTTGCATTCCGTTTGAGGCCCTAATGGGTATAAGCAACATGCACGTGGAAGGCACCACACTCGTGGTAGTGATTTCGCGAGGGTGTCACCAGGCTCATGAGATCCCTACCTAGGATATGTTCCAGGTTCCAGGATACTTCCTGAAGGTTAGAAGACAAAGCAAAATGGCTTCCCATATTTATCATGAGGTTCTCTGAACGTCTGTGAAGGGCATGTCTCCACTGTTATAGTTTATAGGATAAGCTTTACTCACAGGCTGTGGAAGTGGCTACGTCCAAGAGTTGATTTCAGAATTGGGCAAGAAACGCCATGCGCCTGTGAAAGATTCTAGGTAGCTTATAATTATGACTACTGGTTGACTTGTCTGTCCCTGCTACTTGTGGTAGGATGGGTTGTCATTGCCACTGTTGATGGATGTTTAGACCTTTCGTGGAGGGACGTGTGGATGTAGAAAGCGAGCGTCTTTCCCTTGTGCATTGCATTTAGGGGCTTTCTGGCTTTAGCAGCAATTCATGAGTGGTAGTGGGTTTACAACAAAGCAAACTTCAGAACCTTCACTGATAAGGATGCCTTTCAAATTCCTGCAAAGGCCTCAACAGTGTGTCCCATGGTCATGTAATTCTGTAAAACATGCCAAATTAAGCTAGTTTTATGTCATTTAAAAATATTTATGTATTTGTTATTTATTTATTTTTGAGAAAGAGTGTGCACACGCACAAGCGAGTGGGGGAGGGGCAGAGGGAGGGTGGGGAGAGAGAGAGAGAATTTTAAGCAGGCTCCCCACCCAATGTGGAGCCCAACACAGGGCTCAGTTTCACAACCCTGAGATCATGACCTGAGCTGAAATCAAGAGTTGGACGCTTAACCGACTGAGCCACCCAGGTGCCCCTGTTCTTTGTTTAAAAGCAGCATTCCCAGACACCAAATTGTAGAAACTTCAGGCTCCACAAAACATCGATCTGCTTCTGGCTCTATATTTTCAGGGTGGGACTTACTCAAACCTTTTTGGAAGGGAAGAAGAACGTCTTTGTTGAAAGATAAGTAGGATCCTGGAAGTTGAGGGTTAATCTTCCATAAGGCCTACAGTTGAAGAAGAAATTGTGAAAGGGAAAGATCTTCTCTGGGAAAGAAGCACGTAGACGCTGTTGGTGTCCTCCTGTATTCAAAGAAATTTGAGAAGTTTGGGAAAAAGAGGGGCACGTGTCTTTAGCTGATCAAAGAAGAACCTCTTATACACTCATCTTTTTCTTTTCCAGAGAAAGTGAAAGCCTTAACGTAATGCCATTTTAATTTGACATTGGCTAATACATTTTGTATAATTGGTGCTGCATCATCTCCTACAATAATAGTGACAATATGGCGGTGATGGTGATGAGAAAAACATGCATGTTATGCGACCGTTACAGTTTACTGAGCACTTTGCCGTATTTTTTTTCTCATTGGTAATAACCAAAACCAAGAGAAAGTCTCTTTACCTATGGCCTGTGGATGCCTTCCAAATTAACTGGAGTTCTATGAAAGATTGAGGTAGAATGGGGTCCCTGTGCTTCTTTCAATATTCTTTCCTTATTTTGTGACGGAGCCGTGACACCATCAGTCAGCTTCTCTTTTGTAAATTCTTCAGCATCATGGCAGTCAAAATAACCATTGAACTTTGACACACAAAGCCAGTGCTCTTAGAATGGCCTCTAAGTTTTTGCTTGCAAAACTACTCATCTGGCAAGCACAGAACCAAGATCCCTCAAAACCTGCTCTCGGTGGTGTTTGCATTCATTAGATTTGTCTGTATGGACTTACTAGTTGCTCTGCTGACCTCTGAATGTTTGACCCATTAAATGAAAAAGCACCATTGGGATGCACAACTAAATTTATAGTAATTCAAGGAAGTGGTCAGAGAAATGTATGGTTGCAAAAGAGCTGACCTCAAAGTTTAGTCAATAGTTCAGTTAAGAAGCACAAGTGCTGAATGTATGGAAAGTATGAAGTGCTCTTGCAGTCCAGAGAAAGGAGGGGTATTGATGGGTGGGGGGTTCCTGGGAAGTTTGGGGACCTATGAGGACATCACGTTAAGATGGGCAGAAAGGGCACGCCAGGTTCAGTTAGTTAGGGTGGGAAAATCAAGATAGGACGAGTCCTTGGTCCCTTTTGGCAAGTTCATGGGATTCTGGAAAAGTATGTTTGTTCCAGTCCAGTGAAAATAGTTCCATACAGTGAACCCTTAGCAGATTTTTGCATATGTGTTCAACTTCGCGTTAATTATTAGTGTTCAGGATGCCTGGGTGGCTCAGCTGGTTAAGCATCTGACTTTGGCTCAGGTCATGATCTCACGGTTCATGGGTTTGAGCCCTGCGTCTGGCTCTGTGCTGACAGCTCAGAGCCTGGAGCCTGCTTCGGATTCTGTGTCTCCCTCATTCTCTGCCCCTTCCTGGCTTACGCTCTCTCTGTCTCTTTCAAAAATGCATAAACATTAAAAAATTAAAAAAAATTAATAGGTTTCTACATTTTAAAGCGGATTTACTCAGAAATACACTAATCATTATTTCTTATAAAAATGGTTATTAGTCATCTATATTTGAATATATATGTTACTTGAGCAAAGAAATTTGCTAATGGTACTAAGATGATAGAAATTATTTGCATGCATTTTAAGAGAGAAGGCCTGATGATTATCTTCTCAACACTTATTTGGCTAATGCCTAGCTGGCTTGTTGAGACTTTGGGCAAATCCTTTTAAACACTCCGAGTGTCAACTTTATTTTTTTAAAAAGGATAATACTGTCTAACTCACAGAATTGTTAAAAAGATATAATAAAGAGTGTTAAAAGTCAGGAACAAAAACAGCATCATGTAATGGTTAGATGTACATGGAATGGTTGGGAGGCTAAATGTTTACTTTTTTCCCCCCAAGGCCCAATTTGAGTCCAAAGTCCATCTCATTTTTTTCATATTTATTTAAAAGTGTTTGTTTGTTTGTTTGTTTGTTTGTTTGTTTGTTTCAAATAAGCTCTACACTCAACGTGGGGCTTGAACTCACAACCTCAAGATCAAGAATTGCCAGCCAGGCGCCCCTGATTCATCTTTAGATTCAGTGGTTCTGGGAGGGGGACTGTAGCTACCAGAGCTGACTAGAATATAGAAGTCAATTCAGCCACAGAGCCACAGAAAATTATGCGTTGACACTGTGATAAAAAGGAAAGAACCAAAATTTAGAATTCAAAGATGTAAGTTTGAGATTTAACTCTGCCACTAACAGGCCAGGTGATGATAGAAGTATCATTTCATCTGTTTGAAACTCAGTCTTGTTTTGTTTTGAATCTGTAAGGTAAAGTACAGTCTGATGATCTTTAAAATGATTTCTAGCTTTTAAAGTTCCAATGCTAAGCAGCACGTTTAACGTAAAGCATGACCACTAGTAAGTAGTGGTAAAAAAGATTTTAAACAGTGATGTATTCATATCCCCGCCCCCCCCCCCCCCCCTGTAATTTACATTGTTATTTACCTGGATGTCATCTTGCTGTGCTTCTGCTGGTTTTCTTCTCCAGCCGGTGTCCCGCTCTGTGCACATACTGATCCTGCTCTGGCTTCTATCAGGGAGAAGGAAGCATTTTAGGGGCCCCCTCTTACTTAGTGATAGCCTAGTTAGAAATGGGGATAAGGATTGGGAGGAATGGCCAGTAAAGACAACCACCTTGGATGCTTCAGGCCTTTGAGAAGCTTTTAAACAAGACTGGCTTATTTATAGTGAGATGTATGGGAACAGCTTCTGTGCTCGTTGGAGTGAATTATATGCTGGCGTCCTGTGAATGCAGTGCGAGTACATGTCATTTATCTTGGTCCGTATATAGAGAGATGGGCACATGCTTATATTTGCACCTTCAAATGTATCTGCAGGTGTATATGAGTAAACAGGAAGGAGTAGTGCTACAGAATTTCAGAACTCAAGTTAAATTTGCACATAATAATACTATCAACCAAATTTGTTGTTATTACCAAAACGACAAAGATAAATTCATTTGAATGCTTGCTGGAGGGAAGAGTTTTATTTACCTTTTTAAGGTGTAATTAATCAAGAAAGAGTTTTTAAAAACTTACATTTCGTTAATAATATACACAGAACAAAAGACTGGAAAGAAACAAGTAAAGAAGTTTGGTCAATCTATATCTAACTCTTGCTCTGTCCATCCATTCATCCAGCCAGCCAGCCAGCCAGCCAAACGTCCATTTATAGAATCTAACTCCTTAATTTAAAATCAATTGTGTTTGTTTTGGTTTCTGGGGTTATTTTTTTTTTTTTTTTTTTGCACTGCCCAAATTTTATTTTTTACTGTAATGTACATTTACCGAGTGAAAACAAAAGTGCCCCAAAAATAGAAAATATATTTTGTCCATGAAACTCTTCTTAAGAATAAACTTATTGTTGGGTAGTGAAGAGTAGGACTTGAGTTTGAATTGGATTAAATATTAGCACTATCCTGACATGCTGATGGGGTGATTCCCAGTTAAAATCACTGGCTGGCGTGAGTGGAAAACATGAGTAGGACTATCTTTGGTTTCCATCCAAGAGGGTCTGTAATTTATTCAAAGCTGCCAAGGATCAGGACATGTTTTAAGACCCTCACTCTCCCACTCTCGTCCCTCAGAGCAGGCTTTCCCAACTCAAAAGGACTTGTCATCAGTCTTCTGGGAAAGGAGTGTCTGGGGTCAACCCACTGACTCTAAAATCACTTACTGCATTATTACTCGTCTTTGCTAGGATAGACAGCTAACCCTCTTCTCTTCTTTCTTCTCTCCCTCCATTGCTCCCTTCTACCCGGCATTTCCTTATTAATTTCCCTTCAGTTCTGAAAGATTATTCCTGAAAAGGCAACGTAGAGGGGCAAGGCAGTTGTCTAGTAATTCACATAGAAGCCGGCTACCGAAGACATCCTTGTATTTTTTTTTTTTTTTTTTTCTTCTTCTGAGACTGGGTGCCTGAGCTGTTCACACTGGCTGGGGACACTAATCAACACGATCAGAGAGTGAATTGCTTAAAACTATATTTCAATTTTGTTTTTTAGACGTGTATCAGTAGACATAAAAGCAGATGCGAATTTGCCTCCGAGCAAACATATTCAAAGCTCTTTCCCATGGAAACCAAAATGAATGTTGGCATAGAGGGGAGGCCAAGTATATTTAATTTCTTTTAGGCTAGTTGCCTGATTTTTGATCCATCAGCCTTCTTGTTCAGGCCCTGAGGTACTTGGGAGCACAGAATTTATTTACTTTCAGAGCTACCTTAAACATTGACACACAGCACAGACACGTGTCCTGGGTCAGCAGGAGTAGAGTACCCTGGCCAACATTTTGGGTTTCTAAGGGAATTAGATATGGAGCAAGAGTTGAATACCCTTTTTAATTGGATACATGTATACTGGCTGATTATAGACAGGATCTTTGGAAGAGGTAGCAGATGAGACATTGGACGAGGCTCTTATTTCACAAATTTGGAAATTTCTACAAGGCTTCAGTGGCCACTTTTCCCTCAGTCTTAACCTAGAGAGAGCATTTTCCTCACGCTAGTCCTTTATGCCTGGTGAGCTTGGACAATATGGTGGTGAAGGGAGGCAGAGGGGGGCCATATTTGCTGAGGATACATTGCTCGTCGGGAACTGTTCTGTGCTTTACAAACGCTTGCCTTTCCTTTAAATCCGCCTTTGAGGCAGGTGTATGGAGCCACACTTACTCATGAAAGAACCGGTTTCAAGGGTTAAGCAGCTTTCCCCATATCAGAGAGGAAGCGGCCCATTGGGCATTTGGAGTCGACTGGCCTGTCTCCAGGGCTGGAGGTCTTCTGCCAGACGGCCAGCTTTGTGTGCCCAGACCTCTGGAATCACTTCTGAGTTCAATGGTGACTGTGGCTCAGACGCAAAGAGAAGAAAACAACATTTCAAAAAGCGGGGAGGTTGATAAATCGTTCATACCCTCTCCTTAGTCATCTCGACCGGTTGGCCAACTTCCCAGACCTGAGCCTCATACCTCTGCAGGCTGAAGGGGCGAAATCACGGTCTCTTCCTTGTTTTCCCTTCCCTCCCAGCCTCGACTGAAGTTTCTTGCGCAGTAGGTATTCCGTGAATGATTTCTGACGGTGACCTTGATTTCTGACGGTGACCTGTGCCAGCGAGAATTACGCTCAGCCTCCTCTCTTGCCTCCAGGAAAAGTTTCCTCTTTCGCTTATGTTCAGTTATTACCTCTTTCTCTCTTCCAAGAAGCCATAATTGGCCCAGGTAAGATTTGGATTTTCAAAACAAGCTTCCTGTGCTGCCCCTTTTCTGAAACCCTCACGGAATCCCGTAGGAGACAAAAAGCGAAGAAACAATCTTGAAATGCCATATGGGAGGTGTCAGTGAAAGCATCTATGTATGAATTTGATCTCTATATTAAAGATCACAGGCTCACAGAATCTATGGCTCCGTTATTTGGTAAATAATGTATCTAGGTGTTTCAGCCTTGAGAGGCCGTTTAATCCCCCTGTTGCTGCAGGACACGGCTGGATTATCTTCTGTGCGTACCCAGGCTTGGCCTCCGTGGAGAGAGCACTGTGATGGGAGCCAGGTGATGCGACTTTTGCTTTCTGACTTTAAGTCCACACATCATTCATCTTTGCATCCTTGGTGCCGAGGACAACATCAGCCGCTGTTTCCTGGAGCATGTGTGTGATTCTGGACAACCCTGCTTGCTCTCTGGGCTTCGGCTCTGAGACGAAGGGACTGGCCTAGGGTTTCTGACGGTTCAGCAATTGCAGGAGTGCTTTCCCCTGGTCTGTCCAGGCTGTCAGGCGTCTATCTCTTTATGTAGGTTTCTGGCACAAAAGGTGTCGTATTTAACTTTCTTCTTAAATCTGCCTTTCTTGTGTTTGGTATCCCCCCCCCCCCGCCCCGAATATCTCCCGCCATGCTAATCCTGACAAAATTTAGTTGTCGGTAAAACAGCGTGGGTCGCGTGTGTCTTTGCTAGTCCTGTCTCAATAAGGGTGGCAAAAGCGTTCTTTTGTTTTTCTACCCCCTGAAAGGCTCTTTGTGCAACTTGTTATCTCTTTTATATATTCTGCTTTGGATTTATTTGTCGACGTGAAAGTGACTGATGCGCACAATGGCAAAAATATCCAGTCGTGGGAAATAAAGGTGAAGGCAGGGTGGTTCTTTGTCTTTGTCCACTGTGTCGCGAGTCAGGTGGTGTCTTATTTTAAAGCTCTGTATACATAGCTAGGGTTTCTGTTTCATAGCCAGCGATCTCTGTTAGTAACTGTGCATAACATAATTTTCACACACACCAACCACCACTGAGAATACCACTCACCTTTTATAGTCGTGTTTTCACAACTGATTTGCAGAGTTGACTGTGACATCGGAGTCCTGGCAGTGTAGACCAGGAAGAAAAAAAATGTGATGATATTGGCTACAGTTTTTCTTCCAGCCCACATCAATCTTCCTCCTCAAATGGCAATGCTAATTAGATCTTATATTTGATATATACGATCTTATATTTGGATAACCTCTCTGCGTTCTCATGGATCAGGTAGGTTACATTACTCCCCAGACCTCATTTTTTTCCCCCTCTCATCTATAAGATGGGGGTGACAACACTCCTCCAATAGGGTTTTGGGAAAAATGAAAGAACGTGTACATGAAGGAGGAAGGAAGCAGGAGTTGACTATACCAGGCAGTCAGTGAGTCAGAATAGCAGCCTTTCATATATCACTGTTGCTACTGTTGACTCAATTTTGCCCAGAATGTTGAAGGAATCATCACAAGAAGGGCTTTGAGGGACCCATGTTCTGTCTCTGGGTAACCAGTTTACAAAGACATGATTTCAGAGGTAAGCCGTCCTGCATGGCAGTGGATGAACCACACTTGGACCTGGGGGAAAAAATGTGGTTTCAATTCAGACGCAGTAACAAAAACATTAGCCAAATCTTCTCAGACAGCAAGTCTTTTGCAACATGGTGTCCCCCACCCCCCACCATAGTAAAGAGATATGGAAGAAAGATACCTAATTACCACATGGAACATCATCTTGTGGTCCATTTCACAGGTCTCCCCCCTCCCCCATTTGTAACATCTTAGAAATGCAGACTTAATCGTGAGAGATTAAAAATGCCTATTGTTCTTTCAAAGGGTTTGCAGTGTTCTGATTCCTCCCCCTGCCCCAACTCCCTTCTGTTGAAAATCCAGGAGTTGTCCCATTTTTAGCAAGTAATAACTGTGTCAAGCTGTGCCGGCAAAAATGTCCCAACGCAACTGTTAATAAGCATTGTCATTTTAAGCATGAAACAGTTTAGCTAATGATTTATCTCTTATAATGTAGCACTCGGGGCAGCTGTATGATTGGCCTCTTTAGCAAGTCAAGTAATTTCTTTAACAAAATGTTAAGCACAGATGGGCCAGAAGCTGTCAGTTAACTATTATTGTGTCTACATCTGCTTGCTTTCAATGCACTGTTTTATGTATTCAGTCAGTAACTTAGCCGCAGCTCCGTGAAAAGGCGAACCTACTCTGATTGGCAAATAAAATGTTCATTTGTCTCCTCTTCCTATTGTTTTGTTTTGGTAACACATGTCAGCAGCTCAATTACCCAGTTCATTAACAGCTCCCAAAGGACATGATGGCCAGCCCGTGATAAGAGGGCCATTGTGGCACATATGGTCAATAATGGCCTCTCTCTTGGCAATTGTAAATAAAAGTCACTTGGCTCTTTTCCTTTCACGAGAACTACCGTTTTCCTGTTCCCCTTCAGTGTGCAAATTACCTTTCTTTGCTCCATGCAGCCCAGTCCCCGGGAAACCAGAACCTAGCTTGCCTGCTTTTAGGGCCATGGGGACCTAACACGGAGAGAGCGAGCTCTGGTTCTTAATTTTAATTATGACTGACTTTTAAGCTCTTGAGGGGGGGAATTCTTATCATGGGAGACTATTCTTAGAAAGCTGTTAACTGATTAATTAGTCAACTAATCAGTTTTCCTAATTGAATAGCAACACATTTTCTGGGGGCTTTCCTCTGTTCCTCTTTGAAATGCTCCAGTGGCAGTGACCGCGGCGTTTTTAAAAAGCCATGAGACAACTGCAAATAAAAATCGTTTGCAGGGGTGGGGTAGGGAAGTGTCACTTCATCTTTTCCCTCGGCGAGAGAGATTCATGTTGTTGAGAGCAATTCTCGTCACGCGCACCTCCAGGTCGTAAACCAGAGGGTTCAAGAAGCCACCGAGGTAATCTGGGTCAGCGTCAGGGTCTCTAAGCAAGCAAGGATGCGTCCTGCACTTGAAGCCTGGGGAGGGAGGTGCTGAAACACTTTGGTCACGATTCTGCGGCTCCCCCAGACGAGATGCTGCTGTAGCGCGGGAAGAAAAAGGGCCCAGGCAGGTTTTTCCTTAAATGTATCAAGTGCATATAGCTGTTACAGGCCACTTACTGGCGGGGCTGTGACGAACAAGGAAGCATAAGCCTTTCTTTCTGGCTTTGTTGTTACAAAGGAGGCCTTTGCGGTGACCGATGATCAGGCGAGGCCGTGGGGAGGAACTCCACTCCGAGTTAAGGTGTCTCAGCGTAACCTAGCTGCAGGTGCGCCGCGCACCTGACATTGCGCCGAGATCGGGACCTTAGGCTCTGGGGGGTCTTTGGGGCCGTGCTGCTCATCGCCTGGGAGGCAGCTCGGCTGCTCTGGCGGCGCCACAGCTCTTATCTTAAGTAAACACCCAACGGTCCATGTCGTGCACTTGCGAGAACTCCGGGGCGGGTGTGCAGCACGCGCGGCTGGCCGGATTCATAACCAATCTGTACTCTCCTCCCGGGGCGGCAGGCACTCGGGGAGTTGTTGAGTGTCAGGGTTTATTTGTGCTATTTTGATTAGCACCAACCTGGCAGGAGCTTATTTTCCTTCTAATGACCCCGTGCTGGGAGAAGGCGGCTTCCGAGGGAAGGACCTGGGGGCGGGGGGAGGGGAATAGCGTTACATCTCTGCAACCCCCAAATGGGGACTGCGGGGCAGGGGCCGCAGTGGGGAAGTGGCTGCGGGTCTTAATTAGATGGAGTGTTCTGAAAAGAACCTTTCTTGGAGAAAGCCCAGAATATTCTTGCCACAGATCGTCCTACCTCCTTTTATTTTATTCTTATTCTTTTTTTTGGGGGGGGGGGTACTTGTTAAAGATTCTTGGCTGGCACCTTTGGAGAAGTTGTAGAGGCAACAAAAAGCAAAACAGGACCCCCTCCCCTCCACATGGACCACCGATGAGGTGAAGGGCCATTTCTCCCTGTTTATCCACCAGCAAAATAACAGCTCCTCAAATCGTCCCTGAGTCAGGAATTCTGGGAAGTTCTCTTGGATGCTTGATCGTTTGTTAGGTCACTCACGCACTTTCTACGTCCACCTTTGGATTTGGTCGTCAGTCTTCCCGTGTGTTCCTTTCAGGCGGGTATCTCTTTTCCTTTCTGTATCTCTTTTCCTTTCTTGACCTAGATAGGATTTAAACACACTTAAAAAAATAATGTCGCCGATTACTTCTCAGCTTGTGAATTAATGTGGAAGAGAAGGTTCCAGGTGCTGAAGTCTCTAGACTGGCTTGGATTAACCCCTACTGTGCATCCATTTCAACCGCCCCCCCCCCCCGCCCCTGGAAGAAAAAAAAAAAAAACAACCAACCTCCCCTTTCTCATCCACTCCCGGCTTTCTTTGTGTCTGCTGCTCCCTGCCAGGCAGGTGTCAGACCCCTGAATGAGGGTAAAATGCCCCGTTGATGGATTCCACAGATGGAGCGTGGAAATCGGTAGAATAGGCCTCAGCCACAGGCCATTTCTTGGGATCCAACAAAAGCCTCCAAATAAGTCAACAAAAATCCCAAAGATCACAAAGGGAAAATGTCATTTGTCATTTACTCTGGGTCTGTGAGGGAATATCAGTCTTGCCTCACTCCTCCTGGCTTTCACCCGAGTAAACACGAGAGAGGTCATTCACATCTCTCTCAGTGGAGAAGGGCCCCTTCACATCAGAAAACAGTTAGCTGTCCCATCGTCCCCTTCATGCTGGATGGCAACACTCACAAACGCAGGAGACATTCTGCAGTTAGCCAAGCGGGTGCCTCAAACTTTGAGCTGACCCGTGAAAGACCTTGTGGAATATACCTGCGAGGTCCCCGAAGACCTTCGGATATGGGAGGAAGTGATCTCAGGGAGCTCTCAGGCACGATTCTTACTTTAATTTGTGTTGTATTCTTGTTATTTTTTAATCAGCAAGACACAGCTTTGAGTACAAATGCTGATAGGTCGAGCTTGCAAAGATTAGTACAGACGAAAAGACCGTCTGATGTGGTCTGGGGCCATCTTAGAGTGAATGACTGATGATGACGTTCAGCCTCAGAGCCCGCAGAGAGAGATTCCCACCCCCACCTCCTCCGTGTCTGTAAATTGCATCGTATTATATCTGGGACAAACATAGAGTTTAAATGGTTGTCATGTTTTGATTCTTTAATTATTCAAATGAAAGGTCTTGCTGAGAAGAAAGACAGTGTGCCAAATTCATGCTTGTGAATTATTTTGTTTCTCCATTTTTTGCCTGTCTCCCATCCCTGAATTATATTGGTCTGGAAACCAATAATTATAGAAGTCCACGTGACTAAATCCCTATAAAATTGAGGTAAGATCTCATGTATAATAGCGTTAACTAGGATGAAATATTTCTTCAGGCTACAGAAGAGGTCACAAGGGGTTAACGGACAAAGACATACTCTCTAATTCTGTAATTCCTTCTTTAATTAAACTTCATGGTTGGTCCGCTGGTGGTAAATACTTCTGCCTTCTCCTCCCAGTTTGATTTGTTTCCGAAGGAAGAATTTGTAATCCTGTGGGGGTAATGATTGTTGCCTATGCTTGACCTCTTTCTCTCTCTCTCTCTCTCTCTCTCTCTCTTTTTTTTTTTAAACTGATGATGTCCACGTTCCCAAGGTTAATCTTGGGAGTTAATGTGAAATCATTGGGGTCACTAAAAATTTGGCTGCTGAGACCTAAAATTAGCTTGAGAGGGAAAAGGAAGAAATGACCTTTCATACAAAGCACGGAACTGAAACACTGAGGCACCTGGGGAGAGGTGACTGTTTGCCTGGGATCACTGTGGGGCATCTACTGAATAACTTGTGAATACCCCAACAGATTTCAAGTTATTTATTCCTGCACTTTTGTCTGAAAACAGTTTGAGGTTACTTTACAGGGCTTGAGATCCTTTCACTAAGATGTTTTTAATAGCAAAAAAGAAGGATTTAGTAAAGCTGTAAAATGAGTGATCAGTTCAACTGCTTGTGACCAATAGTATCTTCTAGATCGACGCTGGATCTTATGACCAGGGCTCTGCAATGATTCTTAAGGGAGACTTCAAATGGTCAGACTATTTTGTTTTCTTAAATAAATCCATTCAGCATCTTGGCAAATGGATTAGTTTCTTAGGGCTTTACCCTTGTTTAATGACTACCCTTGAATATACAAAGAATTCAATAAATGTTCATTGAATGGAGTTAAATTCGATCAGGAAATTGATTTGGTGTATAATATTAAACGGTTGTGTTTTCATAAATTTCATTTGATTCTAGGAGGTTTTTGAAAACCTTGGACAAATGAGTCATTGGTGGCAATCAGCTAAATAACTTGTATTAGAATTCCTGTTTGGATTTGTTTCTGGTATTTCTCTTCAAAAGGACCGTGTGTGTGTGTGTGTGTGTGCGCGCGCGCGCACGTGTGCATGTGCGCACACACACGTGAGAGAGAGAGAGAGAGAGAGAGAGAGGGAGAGAGAGAGAGAGAGAGAGAGAGAGAGAAAGGAAGGAACTGAGCACCTATTTAGAACATACCAGGCTAGAAGAAAGAAAGTATGTCCTCCGAAGCCCCATACACCTGGGTCAAATCCTAGCTTCCTTAGTCACGTGATCTGAATAATGTTGTCTCTGAGTCTCAGTTTCCTTTTTTTGTACAAAGGGGTATTTATTTCACAGGGTTTTTGTGTACTTACATTGGTAAGAGAGAGGTTTGCTCCAGGCTCATTGGAGACATTGAATTACACTAATGTATAAGTCAGAAAATGGATTGTGAGGGGGTTTTGAAAATAGAGTCAAAACTTTCAAGGTCTGATAAGAATATGGATTGGGGTAAAATTGGAGAATTATGCAATTTAGAGCAATACAATCTCCACTCAAAAAGTCATGTATCATATGTTGGTGTGGGTTTCTTATGAGAGCGGTTCTGGAATTTCAAGTTGGGGAACAATATCTCTATTTAATGAATAATAAAGCAAACTTTGTGAAGGCGTGTGTAGAATATGACTGAGTAACTTAAATGCCATTGAAAATCTCCTCTTAATATTAAGGCTAGACAGAAGAAGTAATCCAAAGAGATTATATTACCGAAGAGATTATATTTAATCTAGTTGTTATATCCCGGCAGTCTATTTTAGAGAACTGTCTTGTGGGGTCCAAGTCATAACATTAGAAAAACTGTAATTTCTTTGTGTTGAGCTGTCTGAAAAAAAAAAAAAAGCCTTGTTTCTACTTTGCTGTAATATTTAGGAGGATTAGGTATTTTGTATCTAGTATCTAGAGGAAAGTTGAATATGTGAAATAGATGAACTTCAAAACATTTTTTCTTGTGCTGTTAAAATGTAAGTGTCAGACTTGTTTTTGGTAAAAACGGAATGATTCAAATTCATGACATTATTGTGATTCGTGTTCTGCACAAATAATGAATCTTATTTCTATTGGTGATACAAGACACGGTAGTGTTTCCATCTTTAGAAGTAGCTAGTATCTCCTGGCTGGTAGATTAGTCTTGGGTGGCTGACTTAACATATCTTCAAGCCCACATCCTTTTGGGCTGTACAGATGGGGACAAGTTAGAATTAACTGGTACAACTGTGGCTTCATGTTGCCAGAAAGGATCCATTGGTTCGGATAATTTTCCCACAGAGAAATAGGCAAGTCATTTCCTCAGTGTCTTTTGAAATGGTGCTTTATGGAGGTTTTCCTAGTTAGGCACAACCATTGGACTGCTCTTGAATAAGCAGTCTAGAAATACAAGTAGCGACTTATTAGCTTGTCAAAGAAAATTTTATTTTTGGTGGCAAAGCCTGTATTATTGAACTCCTAGACATTCTGAGTCTTTTTAATTTTTTTTTATGCTCATTTATTTTTGAGAGAGAGAGATACAGTGTGAGTGGGTGAGGGGCAGAGAGAGAGGGAGAGAGAGAAGCTAAAGCAGTCTCCACGCTCTGAGCTGTCAGCACAGAGCCTGATGCAGGGCTCGAACTTGGTGAACCGCGAGGTCATGACCTGAGCTGAAGTTCGACGCTTAACCAACTGAGTCACTCAGGCGCCCCGTTCTGAGTCTTTTTAATTACTAGCTGTTGGTGATCAACTTGTTTTTTAAAAAAAATCACAATCCTCAGAAAAAATTGATAATTATTTCCCAGAAAAATACAGTTACGCAAATACTTGCAAAAACTTCCAAATAATGTTTGAGGATTTGTGGACTCCTGAACCTCATTTCAGTCCATGCTGGGAGACTCAGAAGGGCAGCATTTCCATTTATTTATTTATTTATTTATTTATTTATTTATTTATTTATTTATTTATTTTTTAATTTTTTTTTCAACGTTTTTATTTATTTATGGGACAGACAGAGACAGAGCATGAACGGGGGAGGGGCAGAGAGAGAGGGAGACACAGAAGTGGAAACAGGCTCCAGGCTCCGAGCCATCAGCCCAGAGCCTGACGCGGGGCTCGAACTCACGGACCGCGAGATCGTGACCTGGCTGAAGTCGGACGCTTAACCGACTGCGCCACCCAGGCGCCCCAGCATTTCCATTTAAAGGTGCAAAATAGTGGCAGAGAAATCAGTGTTGGTCCAAAACTTAAATTCTACCTGGTGTTTCCATTCAGTCATCATGTGTTTATTGAGCACCTACGGTGTTCCAAGGCTTCCAACAGTGAACAAGATGGAGAGAGGCTCACAAAGCTTATATTCAGGGGGATGTGGATTGTTCAGGTGAAACACGGTGGCCTTGACCCTCAGAATTAACTCTCACTGGTACTCGCTCGCAAATGTAAGCAGCCCCCTTTCTTCAGAAACTAGAGGTGATGTTGATTAATTGACCTGACAGTGCATGGCACATCATATTTACTTGGGAGGATTTAATAACCCTAGAGACTCCCAGAGGAAACATGAAAATTTCCACATACTATTATCCTAATGGGATCATCGTCAGAGAAAGGGGAAGCAAAGATTTAAGGTTCTCACAGGCAGAGGAAGCTGTTGGTCAGCCCTTAAATGCTGTTGGGGTTTGCACCTGAATTTACAGAAGACAGAAAAGTCAGGGCAACAGAAACTGGAAGCAGGGAAGGGAAGCATTTTATGGTACGCAATGGTCTTAGGAGAACAACTAATCCATTTCTTGAAAAGTGTATTATGTATGTGGAAGTGTTGCTTTGATAAATTACAGCCGGAAAAATATTATATCCTGGGGAATTTGGGGAGAGAAAATGAGAGTCTGGAATATTCTGTAGAGGTGGTTCTCAAAGTATCGTTTAGGATCAGTAAAGTTGGCATACCACCTGTGAAAGCAGAAAACTCTGGAACGAGGTGGGGGCAGCAATCTGTGTTTTCACAAGCTTTTCAAGTGATTCTGATGCTCCAACAGCTCAAGATCCACTGCCCTACAATGATGCACAAATTACCGCTCTTTTAATCGGACTCACATTTATCAAACACATACACACATAAGTTGTTTTGGGAGCGTTTGAAGTTTATAATGCAACGTATGGCACATTTCTTAGCGTGTTACTGCTCCTTTGAAACATTCCCACACTTAAAGAAAGTCTGGTTTTATTTCCTAAGTATCCTAAAACAAGATTTATATCAAATTAGACTATTTTAGGGGCGCCTGGGTGGCTCAGTCGGTTGAGCATCCAACTCTTGATCTCGGTTCATTTCATGGTCTTCTGGCTCATGAGTTCAAGCTCTATTGGGCTCTGTGCTGATAGTGCGGAGCCTGATTGGGATTCTCTCTCTCTGTCTCTCTCTCAAAATAAATAAAATAAACTAAGAAAATGAGACCATTTTATGTTAAATTAGACAACATAATTGAAAAACCAAGCCTCATGGCTAACATATAGCAGAGCATTATATATGATGCTTCCATTTTGCTTTTACGTACAGGAACTTGTTTTTCTTTAATTTGGCATATAGATTATTAATTCGCTCTCTTAATTTTCAAGTTTGAGTGTGAATAAATTACAAAAGTATTAAATATTAAAAAATTAAAATTATATTTATGGGTTATGTTGGACGTGTACCCCTTTTGGGCAGCTTATAATTGATACTGAGGTCGAATGACATTTTTGATTTCTGTAGGGCAGAGTTGTTGGAGTTTAAGATAAATGAGAATCGGTACTTTTTTGCATCTTGTCATCGCTTCTGGCACCACCTGTGTTTCCTCGGGTCCTACAGCCTGGGTGTGCAAAGGAGTTACCTTGACAATGACATTAATGATCTACAATTCCTTCCTCATTTGCAGATAGCACACTTCAGCCCCTTCCCCAGAGGATCCCTCAGCTATTTGGGGAGTTTTCAGAGTGCATTTGGATATGCTCAGGAGCAAGGCCCTTGGGTGTCCTGAGCTCTGCTCAGAGTGTGTGGCCTGAGAGCCCTCTGATGGCCCCCTGCTACTGCCCTGATGTCCAGGGCCTTCCGGGAGATGGCTGTGCTACTGCCCAGAGCCCTGTGTCTGCTGTGCCCACAAACCTCAGAACACTCTCCAGGCTGACAGTTACTGTGTTATTGCCGGAACTCACGGATGCCATATTGCATCATTAATGCAAATTCCTATCTAATTTCCCCGTTCCTTCCTCTCTTTCGGAGATGCTCACACACTAACTATGGAAAATCTCCTTCCCTGATGTCTGCTAACACAGACAAACTCAAACTTGCTGGGAAGGGGCCTGCAACGGGCCTGGCTTCAGGGACATGTGACCTGTGCAGTCGCTCACTCATGGCCCCGTGCTCAGAAGGGCTCTGTGTTTGCTTTTTATGCTCTGTTGTGGCCATCTCACAGCTGCGATAATTTTTGAACACAGGCACTCGTATTTTAATTTTTCACCGTGTTCCTCAAATGAGGCGACAGCCTCTGGGCAGCTGCTTGCCACTCAGCAGAGACCCAGACTTTGAACTTTTGGTGTAGGGACAGGTCACTAGACTGTGCCTGCTTTTTCTGGAGTCAGTTCAGGAGGTTTACATCAACAGTATCTAAACTCTTCTTAAATATTTCTCAGTATCTGGTAATAAGATACTAACTATAAGTGTGATTTCTTCTGTAGGAGCGGTAGAGTCTATAAATTTGTTGGGATCCTGTAACAGTTCACTATTATTGGCTTTTTAGATACTACATTAGTTTTGGAATTTTTTTCTTTTTAAAAAAAAATTTTTAACGTTTATTTATTTTTGAGACAGAGAGAGACAGAGCATGAACGGGGGAGGGGCAGAGAGAGAGGGAGACACAGAATCGGAAACAGGCTCCAGGCTCTGAGCCATCAGCCCAGAGCCCGACGCGGGGCTCGAACTCACGGACCGCGAGATGGTGACCTGAGCTGAAGTCGGACACTTAACCGACTGAGCCACCCAGGCGCCCCTGGAATTTCTTTTCTAAAGAACTACCGTTTTAAACTGATTTCCTCATGTAAAAGTTGGAGAAAGTTAATTTGGAACCAAATTAAATGATTCATTCATCAAACACAGATGGAGTACCCATTAAGTGTTAAGGACAAGGGCCATAAAAGTGAAAGAATGCCGTCCCTGTTTGCTAAGATCTCATAATGGACCACGACTGACAGATGCAGAGAACAATGATTTCTGCCTGGGGGGCCTGGAGACAAAATAGGGGAGGAGATATCATTTAATAATATAATACTGCAGAGAGGGGCTTGGTGTCCCAGGGAAGACATTGGGGATGGACGTTAGGATTTGAATCATTAAGGCTTGGTCGCCCTCGTTTTTTGACCCCCATTTTATCACCTTCTCTCTCTTGTGCCTTTAGCCTCAGCACCCCAATCGGATGAAGGCTCCGACATTGACTCCGAACCAGATTTGCCCCTGAAGAGAAAACAACGCAGGAGCCGAACCACCTTCACAGCAGAACAGCTTGAAGAACTGGAAAGAGCTTTCGAGAGAACCCACTACCCTGACATTTATACCAGGGAGGAGCTGGCACAGAGGGCGAAGCTCACGGAGGCCCGAGTACAGGTACTGACTCCAGACAGCCACGTCCTGATTGAATCCGGACAGGAAACAAAAAAGTGTCCTCTCATCTGAAGCAGATTTGAAACCAAGAAAATAAATATGTTAGCGAAGGCACTTCATTGTGAACTGTAGCCTTTAGTAGTATAAAGGTCCCACCTTTCTCTCTAGTGCCTTTTTGAAAACGTTTATTTCTTTATTTTGAGAGGAGAGAGGGAGAGCAGGGAAGGGGCAGAGAGAGAGGGAGAGAGAGAATCGCCAGTAGGCTCTGTGCGGTCAGCAGAGAGGCTTGAACTCAGAAACCGTGAGACCACGACCTGAGCCAAAACCGAGAGCCAGATGCTGAACCGACTGAGCCACCCAGGCACCCCTCTCTCTGGTTAAGTTGCCTCATCTGGAGATGCTGTGTTCTTCCCGGCGACTTGACTTTCATAGTCAAAGTGAGGTTGGAGACTCAGCAGTGAACTGCTCAGTTGACCTGGTCTCTAGATTGATCAGTGCGTCTCATATGCAGCTGATTACCTCTCCTGTTACAGACTTTTTCAGAAATAGCCTCTTCCAGGTTACAAAGCCTCGTCAGAAGAACTGTCTCACTCAACTTGGCTTTCCGTGTATCATAGTGCTAACAAAGTGAAGGGACGCTAAGAGGGATTAAGAGAAATCTCTCAAGGAGCTGCAGTCTAATATGGTTAATGCAGTCAGCACAAATAATAATAATAATAAACCAGATATAATAAGTACCCTAAGACAGAAACAGAGTGCAGTGAGAGTTAAGAAGAGGAAAGAATGAGATCTTGCTGGAGTAACAGGAGAGGCTCATGAAGAAGGCCAGTTGAAGATGAACTTTCGAAGCTAAAGAGAAATTCACTGGTCAGGGAGGGTGGGGTGAGTACAACGTGAGTCACCACATGAGTTACAGACCTGGTGACATTTCATTTCCATTCATGTTGAAGGCACAGTGAATTGTTCAATTTGGCTGGAGGCTAGGGAGAGGTAAGAGGGGGCAGGGAGGAATAGAGTTGGCCATCTAGGCTGAGCACATCCTGTGGAGGGCTTGGGTTTCAGGGGAAGGCTCTCACAGGTGGTGTGATAGGCAGTGGAAGCCGTGGGCATGAAACGGGTCAGTGGCCATGGGAGTGGAAGGGAAAGGATGGTGGCCAAAGGTAGCCAGAGCTGGAATGTAGGCAACCGATTGTGTAAGCAGGACGTGGATGGAAGGGTGAGTGAAGAGAAGGGCCACAGATTTGGGGAGGTGTTATGGTGCAAGTGTTTTACAGCTGGAACTATTGAATCTCTCTACCTGTTACATTGGGATACGGTGTTCCTCTCCAGAAATGACCACCACTAACCACAAATTATGATACTATGTGTACATAAATACTGTATTATATAATATATGTGGTGTACGTATTCTGTTATTACATATCACAGTGTTACAAATATGATATACCTCAAATCTAATTGTTTTATTATAGTTCTGTGATGACCTGATTTAAATCTGAAGTCAGATCCATTCCAATCTCTATTCTTCCAGCAAACTTTTATTGAGTGCCCACTAGATTCCAGGATTTGGTCCCTATACTCCCTGTTGGTCAAGCCCACATCCCGAGTCTGTCCTTTAGACAGACAGAAGACAGCTCTGAACTCGGAGTCAAAAAATAAGCATGGATTTTAAAGAAATCAAACAAAGAGAGTGACGGGAAACTAAAAGAATGTTCAGTGTTGTTGTACCTCGTTCCTGCCTTTGCCAAAAACAAGGACGGGGGACAGAATAAATCTCAAGCCCTTGCAATTTGCGCAGTGCCCCGCATTCACATCTGGCTCCGTGAATGTCAGAGGAGAATGAGAAAGGCCCGTGAACTTGCAGAGGACATGGGATCAAACCAATAAAGAGTGGTTCATATTTTTCTATACAGTGACCTCCTCTCCAAAGCAGGGCCCTCATTAACCTAACAGCTGTCCTAATGTGGCTTTAACCCGGTGACTCTTTACATTCCTTATAGCTTCATTAGTTCCCTTGAGACACATCATGTCTTGCACCACAGCTATGATCTACAGCCTAACAAATTCCCTACAACACCCGGCATATGGATCTTTTACTTAACACAGCAGGAAAAAGAAGGGAGTAGTTAATCACTGATTAAAATGCCAGAACAAAATCCTTTAGTTTTTAGAAGGATCTGGGAAAGCAGTAACAAAGTCAACTCAGTTTGAGCGATAGCCAGAAAGTGTGAGTTAGTTTAATTTGGGGCACCTGGGAAAACCAAACACCAAACGAAGCCCCCCCTCCCCACCTCCAAACAAGTCTACATTCTATTTCTTCCCCCTGAGTAAAATATTTCTAAAGTCTTCTGGGTACAGATGGCATTAACGTATAATAACTTAGGCGTTTGTCAGTATCTCATAAAAACTTGTTTAGACAGTAGCTATGTCGTGTTTATCACAACCGAATCTGAGTACACAGTCTAAGAATTACACCAAAGACTGATGTGCCCAATTCCCCTCCTGGGTATTATTATGCAAATAATGGGAAGCATTCGTTTTGTGGGGAAGAATGCAAATATTTATGATGTGCAAAAGTTTTGGTAAATATTCCATCTGAGAACTCCACAAAGCAGAGAAGTATCACTTTTCCCACCAGGATAACGGAAGACAGCAAAGGAAGCTGTTGGAGGAAACAGCATTTAATTAGGAGTCACAAGATGTGGGTTTTGGTCTCAGCTTGCCAAACGTGTTTTGTTGAGGAAGTCACTTGATTCTGCTGTAATCCTGCTGGCTTCAGTTTTTTGTTGTCGTTGTTGTTTTGTTTTGTTTTGTTTTGTTTTGTTTTCAAATATGGGATAGGTTAGATCAGATGATCTCAGTTTGGGTCCACAGATGACCAGGGTAATCATGGAAGAACTTCAAGAAATCTAGGGGACTTGAGATTTGTACACACAATTTTGTGCCTTTGCCTCTGCCTCTGTGTGTGTGTGTGTGTGTGTGTGTGTGTGCGTGTGTGCGTATGTATGTGTATACACAAGGGTTAACCAGAGAGGGGTCCCTGACTTTGTCATATTCTCAAATGTTATCTTCCCCTCTCCCATCCCCCGATTAAAAATAACTAAGGGGCACCTGAGTGGCTCAGTTAATTGAGCATCTGACTTGATTTGGGCTCAGTTCACGATCCTGGGATCGTGGGATCAAGCCCTGTGTTGAACTCCACACTGCGCATGAAGCCTGCTTTAGATTCACTCTCTTGTCTCCCTCCGCCCCTCTCCCCTGCCCTCTCTTTCTCTCTTTCTAAAATAAAATAAGTAAATAACTAAATATCTAGGATGCATGATTTCTCATCAGTAATTTGAGATTCTCAGGGAAATCCAATAGGGACTGAGTGATTGATTGATTTTAATTTCAGTATAGTTAACACACAATGATCTATTAGTTTCAGGTGTACAATATAGTGAACTTCAACATTTTTATACGTTATTCAGTGCTCATCACAATAAGTGTCCTCATAATCCCTTTCACCTATTTCACCCATCTGCCAGTCACCTCCCCTCTGGTAACCATCAGTTTGTTCTCTATAGTTAAGAGTCTGGTGTTTGGCTCATCTCTTTTTTCTTTATTTCTCAGTTTTCACATGAGTGAAATCATATGGTATTTGTCTTTCTCTGATTTCACTTAGCATTATAACTTCTAGATCCATCCATGTTGTTGCAAATGGAAAGATTTCATTTGTTTTTATGGCTGAGTCCATTGTATGTATGTATGTATGTATGTATATATGTATATGTATGTCTATCCATCTATATATTTATCACATCTTCTTTATCCATTCATCTATCGATGGGCATGTAGGCTGCTTCCATAATTTGGCTATGTTAATAATGCTGCAGTAAACATAAAGGTGAATATAGCTTTTTGAATTAGTGTTTTCTTTTTTTTTTTTTAATTTTTTTTTTCAACGTTTATTTATTTTTGGGACAGAGAGAGACAGAGCACGAACGGGGAAGGGGCAGAGAGAGAGGGAGACACAGAATCGGAAACAGGCTCCAGGCTCTGAGCCATCAGCCCAGAGCCCGACGCGGGGCTCGAACTCCCGGACCGCGAGATCGTGACCTGGCTGAAGTCGGACGCTTAACCGACTGTGCCACCCAGGCGCCCTTGAATTAGTGTTTTCATATTCTTTGGGTAAATATCCAGTAGTAGAATTACTGGATCATATGACAGTTTTATTTTTAAGTTTTTACGGAATCTCCACAGTGGCCGTACCAGTCTGCATTCCCACCAATAGTGCGCGAGGGCTCCTTTGTCTCTACATTCTCGCCAAACACGTGTTTTCTTGTATTTTTGATCCAATGGGAATTTGAAGCCATCCAGCAAATCTGTGTCGCTCAGAAGTTAAGATAGGTGTGGAACACTTGGGCCTGAATTCTGTAATGATGCAAAAATGTCATCACCCTGAAATTCTCAGCAGGAGTTTGCTCTTGGGGTGAATGAAGATGCATGCAGTTGAACTTGCCTTTCTGTGTGTTCACGGTCCTCTGACATTCCTCAGAGCCTGGCGCTTCTCCTTGTCAACCTTACCCATTCTTCCCCCCACCCCCGACCTGTTCTCTGTACAGTGGTCACAGCTTGGAAAGCAGCACTGGGAGAGTGGGATGTGGAAAGAGAGGGGGTGTGGAGTGAATGAGAAGCTCCAGGGATATTGCAGCTTATCCTGAATTTACCTACTTGGAAAGTACTATGTTGGCCTTGTCACATTACACATCGCTGAATGTTGTGTTTAATCAAGCATTTTAAACGTTGTGAATTCCCTTTGTAAGCATTAAGTATTATATCCTCTCCCCATTTTTCCAATTACATTTGAAATAACCCATCTGGAATAATGTAGGTTAGCTTGCCTTTGAGAACCACACCAAAAATCTGAACCGGTAATTTCTTGATGGGCAAAATTAGACTTACACCATGGGATAATTAGCACTAATCCATGAAACTTGGAAGCAAAATTAACCCAACTCTCCATTCAAGCCAAACTGGCTTTCAATTATTTGAGGTGTTATTTGGGCACTTTCCTGGTTGCTCATGGGCACAAAAGGCTTTGGCTGTAGACCACAGAGCTGGGAAGACAAAGCAAGGGTTTAATTCTTGGGTGTCTAAGATAGTGACGGCATGATGTTTATACTTCATAGCTAACTTTTTATTATTATTATTTTTTTTACATTTGTTTATTTTTGAGAGACAGAGAGAGACAGAGCATGAACGGGGGAAGGGCAGAGAGAGAGGGAGACACAGAATCAGAAGCAGGCTCCAGGCTCTGGGCTGTCAGCACAGAGCCCAATATGGGGCTCGAACTCACGAACCGTGAGATCATGACCTGAGCCGAAGTCGGACGCTTAACCAACTGAGCCACCCAGGCACCCCAATAGCTAACTTTTATTAAACACTAAATACTTCCTAGGTGTTCTTTCAAGGGCTTTAATTGTAGTGTCTTATTTAATTGTCACAACAATCTTGTGAAGTAGCTTTTTGTTTCTCCCATTTAGAAGATGAGAAAGCAGAGGCCCACAGATAGTCAACAATTTGTTCAGGGTCACAGAGGTAGCAAGGTGGGGGGCATGGGATTCAATTTTTTGCCAGGTCTGCATTGTACCTGGGCGAATAAAAGGTATTATTGTATCTTTTAAAGCACAAAGCTTTCTTCAACTTGTATTGTTGAAAGTCTGGACAAATTGGTTATGTATGTGACCCAAGAAGAGAAAAGTTTAAGAAAACCTTATTCTCTTTTTGTGGATCATTATCTTTTTTTCCCACAGTTATCATGATGTGATGAGGATCTTTCAATCAATTTAAATTTTGCTTCAAAAATTCATTGGATATTACAGTACCTCAGAAATGGGTCTGAAGATCATTTCCAAAGGCAGGAATACAGCTTTGTGGAAAGGGTCTGTAGAGGGACCAGTAGGGAAAGATCCGGGCGCAGATGAAAATGAACCAGGTGGCAGTTCATCAGATGAATTAAAAACTTGCTTTGAGGGAGGGTTTTGATGCCCTGTGGTATTATACAAGTTAATTATCAGCATTTAGCTGTAGCTGATGTCGTTATCAACCAACGTATGCCTCCTGCCCCACTTCCTTACCATGTTAGGTGTTATGTGGGAGGCCAGGTAATGTGTGGGGAGGGTGAGATTACATTGAATTATAGATCATAGACTTACATTTAACACGTAGGTAGCCAACTTTGTAAAACTTGTTCTTTCTGCCCTACTGGCTAAGAAATTGATGCAAGACCCATATTCTCCTTTGGAACATCAGAGGCCAGTTTGTTTCTGTTGCCCATGCTATTCTTTTCAGAACAAAGAGCAGTTTCTAGTAATTGTAACAACTGAGTCATAAATGCATTCCACCCGTTTCAGATGAAGTTATTCAGTGTGGTGCACTCACCCAGCTCATTTAGTAGATGAATCATTGATGTTTAGGAATTAGTGATACAATATTGAATACAATGTTAGTGATACAACAGAAGACCTCTGAACGCTCAGAGAATGTCTTTCAGTCAAAGATGGGGTCATAACAGTACCCCAGGATCCCTGTGCTTGGTCAGTTTAGATATTGAAAATGAAGGTTATTTCAAGGACACTTTTTTTTTCCTATTAAAAACAGTAGCTACGTCTTTTATGAGTTTCAAAGTAGAAAGAAGGCAAGGACTACTTTCGGATGTAATTATAAAATTATATATAAAATATATATCAAATTATGTATATTATTGTTAATATATATATTAATGTTTCTTTTGGCAGATACAGCTGGTTCTAGGAAATGCAGAAGGCTGGCAATGGCAAGATAATAAAAAATCTGGTTAAATGGCTAGAGACAGGAAGGACAGTCCTTAGTAATCTCTGGTTCTCTCAGGAATAGCCCTCTGGATTTATTTAGCCTAAATTTAAACATCATTTAAATTCCTTCCACTGGCAAACTCTTGAACCTCCTGTCGAAGGTTTGTTTTGCAGTAAAGATTTGCTTCCCCCAACGATTTCTCGTCATCTTTTGTTGTAGGTATAATAGAAATCGCATTGTAAATACTTTAAGGACTTTTAAATACAACTCCTGGTAGGTTTACTCAGTGTCTTCAGTATTTGTATCATTTTGGAAAAAAGAAAAGGAAACCCCCCAAAACCATACATCCCTAGTCTTTCGGATGCCTGAAGATATTTGTAGGAAGTCGTGATGTTTCTTATTACTTCTTGTTTGAGCAAAGACATTTTTCATGTAAAAAAAAAAAAAAGTGGGTTATTGGAGGAGTTAGAGTGATCTTGGATCAAAAGTAGGTTGAGATTGAAGGAGTGATCAGGCATCACCACCCACTGGATAAATCAAACTTGGTCTACTTATCTAAAGGTTACAGAAGGAAGTTGGCACAGAGAGGTCGGGAGCATGTTCTGATAACGATGGAAGTACGGACTCAGTTCTTCATAAACAATCTCAACAGAAGAAGGGAGGATAGCTAGTCCGAGTGAGTGAACTTTTGAAAATTCAGCTCTCTTCCCAGCCTACAGTGCACATAGGTGTCAGAGATCACTTCACCTGGGCCGAGTGTGACTCATTAATCCGAAGGGTTTAAATATAAAATACCACCACGGTGTGTGGGATAGTACAATACACTCAGGCTTGAACACAGCCCACATTCCTTACTCTCAGACTCCTTCAGCCCCAAACAGCTTGTGCTAAGCACTTCTGGGAGTCATGATAACAGACGCTTAGCTTTGCGGTGAGAAAACACAGTTGATACAAACCTGAAATTGACTGCTTGCTGTTCATGGTTCTATTATCCCAGGTGGCAATTTATTAAGTTAAGTAAAACTCTAATTCAATTATGTATCAACATGGGAAAATATTGACTTCCCTTCTTTTCCCGTTGGAAACTTAAGGAGCATTAAATGCTAGTATTTTGAGGAAGTTCAAACAGCTTTCCTTACCAGTGTCTTACACCATACCAGGAGAACACCAGACTGCTTTCCAGGCAAATGCTTGGGTGAATCACAAAAGTTTAAGCAGATACCTTGGCCAGGTATTTGTTAAACTGGGTTTTCTTGCTCCAAGATGGAGGAAGTCTTCCCCCCACTCTGTTAAAAGTTTCCATGACTTAAAAACAAAACAATGAAGTTGTCTAATTGTTAACCTTGCTCCGTGAGGAAATCAGGTCTTACCTTTTCTTGGACACTCTGGTCTCCTGTGTGGTCACCTCCATCAGGAGTGACCTTTTGTTAAAATCACATCCGTATTCTAAAATGAATTCAAATTCCGGCTCCCCTCCAAACGCTCCCTGATGCTCTGCGTTTCCAAATATGGAGCTTCTGCTTGCAGGGAGCGATTATCTTGGTTTCCTCAAGGGCTCTGTGCGTTCCAGAGGACAAGTCTGAAAGCTGCTGGAGTGCAGGGAATTCTGGCTTGCCCTGACCTTTCTTCATCCCTCCTTCCCTCTGACCCCCAAGCACAGTGCTTTATCCACGTGAAGTTTTCAACGAACTTCTTTTTTTTAATTTTTTTTTTCAACGTTTATTTATTTTGGGGACAGAGAGAGACAGAGCATGAACGGGGGAGGGGCGGAGAGAGAGGGAGACACAGAATCGGAAACAGGCTCCAGGCTCTGAGCCATCAGCCCAGAGCCTGACGCAGGGCTCGAACTCACGGACCGCGAGATCGTGACCTGGCTGAAGTCGGACGCTCAACCGACTGCGCCACCCAGGCGCCCCTCAACGAACTTCTGATATAGGACTTAGACTATCTTTAGTTGGTAGAAACACTCTCTAATTTTAAGGGAAACGTCACATACACGCTGTCTCAAATCATCCCAAGTTCCACATTTAAGGGGTGCCTGGTTGGCGCAGTTGGTTAAGCGACTTCAGCTCCAGTCATGATCTCATGGTTCGTGAGTTGGAACCCTGCGTCAGGTCCGTGCTGACAGCGCAGAGCCTGCTTGGGATTTTCTCTCTCCTTCTCTCTCGGCCCCTTCCTGCCCTCAAAAATAAATAAACAAACTTTAAAAAAAGGTTCCACTTTGAAGCTGCAGCTGTAAGAATTGAGCAAGATGATGGGTCCCATTAAAAGCCTTATATCACAGTTGCTTAACGTTTGGGTGTAAAGTTACATTTCTCACCCCTATGGTTGCCATCTCTCCGGCTACTTACTTTGAATTCTTTCAAGGCATTTTACTATATTCTACCAAAGTTTTTCTGAGTATATGTGGTTATGATAGTGCTTGGCATAGCGTAGATTAGGTGCTTTAAGCTGTTGTTGAGAGAAATAATAAACTAATTATTTAAAGGATCTTCTTAAATAAAATGCTTTCATTTCTTGAAATACTTACCTCTTTGGCATTTATTTCCATTAAGACCAGAACAATGTGTCAGCTTTGAAAGAGATGGTAAGATGGCTTCATTTAATCAATTATCACGACACGGGAGCTATGCTTATAACATAGAAATGCTAAGTCAGACTGATGAAAATATTAAATACAAAGTTAGCGTGATAGGCAAGCCCTAATTAGGATATATGTCACGTACGGGTCCGAGAGGTGCTTGTGTCCTCGCTTCGATGTGGAAAGAGATCGAGGTGGGTAGGTGTTGGTGATGGGGACAGTGGAGAGCTCCTGTGGTTCCCAGTCATGCTCAGCCATCCCTGCCCATGGTCGCCATGGGGCTCGTGGGGGCTCCGCGGGCCCGTGGTCGGTCCTGGAAACCCCTCTCCTGACCCCTGACATTTAACTCTCCTTTCTCCCCTGACAATACAACACAGAAGGTAGAGGGCTCTTGTGTCTATTTGCCCTGTCCGTAAGGGGCCTTTCATCTGTTTTAGCATGAAAAATTCTTTAAGAACGTACTATTATTTCATCAGTGAAATCCTCAAATTTTAAATTAAATCCATAGGTTTGGTTTAGCAACCGCCGTGCAAGATGGAGGAAGCAAGCTGGGGCCAATCAACTGATGGCCTTCAACCATCTCATTCCGGGGGGGTTCCCTCCCACCGCCATGCCGACTCTGCCAACATACCAGCTGTCGGAGACATCTTACCAGCCCACAGCTATTCCGCAAGGTATGGGGGAAGGGGGAGTCCAGGGGTTGAAGCGTAACTCCCAAGGCTTTCTCTGCTGCTTGTTTTACACAGCCAGGGGAACCCGGGGCGATGCTGACGTTGTTGCTACTTGTAGGTTGATTGCATGGTATCAGGTGATCCTACATGTACCTGTCACATTTCAGAAACATAGTTGGCTCTATGACATTATTTGGATCTCTCTAGATGAACCGTGCTATAATGTAATACGATTTCATTATTTTAAAACAAAAACAATGAGACCAAACAAAACAGCTCTCCTAAATCAATATGGGATTAGCTATGGCTTTATTAAAATTTTACTTCGTTTGTACTCCAGTCTGCAGTTAACTAAAGTCCTTTGATGGTTACTAACAATAGTAATCGAGCGAAGGTAAGCTTTGATAAAGTCACTGCTGGATGGCATACAGAGGTAAATGGGATAAGTGATAAATTACTTGGGATTACGGAAGATAGCACTGCAGACGTTCCACACGAATATTTAGGTGCTTTGAAAGTACGTTTGACCGGGGGCACCTGGGTGGCTCGGTCGGTAAGCGTCTGACTCTTGATCTTGGCTTGATCTTGGCTCACCATGGGTGAGTTCGAGCCCTGCGTTGGGCTCAGAGCTGGTAGCAAAGACCTTGATTGGGATGCTCTCTCTCTCTCCCTCTCTCTCTGCCCCTCCTCTGCTGGTCCTCTCTCTCTTTCTCTCTCTCTCAAAAATAAATAAACATGAAAAAAAAAAAAAGAAAGAATATTTGACAAGAAATGTGAGCCTTGCGATTCTGACACTGGTTAATCCTTACCCTGATTAATAACATTCGCTACCAAAATAGGCTCATTATCATTGTTAACGTGATTTCTGCTCTCGTTTTCTGGGTGAGTATGCCAGGGAAGTATGGACGTCAGTTACGTACTTGCGCGTAAGTGCAGAGATGTGGCCGTGGCTGTTACGAGTGGCTCTATACGCATGTTATGGAATGCAGTTTGAAATTACTGTGTGGTCTGAGCGGTAGATACCGCCGGTGGCTCGGTGATGTGACCGTCTTCTGCTGGCCTGCACCGGTGCCTCCGAGCTGACAGTCTTCTCCCTTGCAGCCGTGTCGGATCCCAGCAGCACCGTTCACAGACCTCAGCCTCTTCCTCCGAGCACAGTACACCAAAGCACTCTTCCTTCGAACCCAGACGGCAACACTGCCTACTGCCTCCCCAGCACCAGGCATGGATTTTCCAGCTATACAGACAGCTTTGTGCCTCCGTCTGGGCCCTCCAACCCCATGAACCCCGCCATTGGCAATGGCCTTTCACCTCAGGTCAGTCCCGTGTTTCCAGACAGACGATTTGCTGTATACTAGAACCGAACAGTCAATTCCCCGAGGCGGTCGTATAATGAATTGCCAAATTTAAACCATAATGTATTCTTTCTACAAGCCACATGATTTCAGTTTTCTGGTTTCCTTTCTCTCCACCCTTCCTACGGGCCCGTATCAAAAGTTGGAGCTTGGACTTAAACCCCAAGTGATTTTTAAGGTCATCGTGGATATTCTGTGTTTACCCCGAGTTGTCAAGGCAGTGGTGGGCTCCACCCCTGGGTCTGAGCTTTGGGTCAGAAGCTCACGCACCTTTGTTGCTGTTGTTGTCGTTGTTGTTTTCAAAAAGGTACTTGATCAGCTGATACGGTTGTGAACAAAAGCACCCAATATGAAAACACCAAAGCTTTTATAAAGCGATCGGAGGGGAAGCAAACAAATTGCGTGGGGAGAGATCAGCTGATGACTACAGAACTCTGGGATAAATGAGTTATAAATGCACAGAGTAGGAGAATTACTGCTACTTTGGGAATATATAGATATTTGAATGTTGTAATTGTTTTTCTAATTTGCATTGGACTGTGAGCCTTTCTTCAGAGATCATATTAATAAATTGCCTTGGTAATTGCATGTTGGAGGGTTGGATAAATTTCCTACATGTGGCATCTGTGTGAGGTTGACATTATTAGCACTAGTTTAAATACAGATCGCTTGATTTTATTAAGAGAGCTCTTGGCCCAGGTGGCGAGGATAGCTGCCCACTGAATTTGGAGTAATGTCACAAAGGGGTTGCAATCTATAATTGCAATCGAGAATCTCTTCAGGGCGGAGAGTGAGAGTTTTAACAGCTTTATCTTTTCTTAACCCCCTTTTTCCTTTTGGTGGTGAGAAAAACAGAGAGAAGCTCAGAATGACAGAAATGAAAAGTGAAAAGACAATTATACTCAATTACACACTAATCACCGACTATCACCGCTGCCTAAGCACCAAGAGGGCATTCTAATAGGCAGAAAATGAGATTTTAATGGCACAAAGGGTGGCCAAAATAACGACTCACATATCTTCGCCTTCTTCGTTTTCTTCAACTTGTGGTTTGTGTGTTGGGAGTGCAGTTCCTGGGCTCTGCACGAGGGTGATAACTCTGAGCAGCTGAAAAGTTCAAAGCCGTCGGAGTTGAAAAGAATGAAGAGCAAAGGCAATGAAATAAACATTTCTGCCTAAAGGCAAAAGTTCATAAATCCTTTTTTGTAACAGTCAATGTAATTAAGTTTCATAGATTCCTATAGCACATCCTGGGATAAGAAATAAGAGGTGGCTTTAAACCTCGGCTGAAAAATAACAACATGAAAACAATGAACGTGCTTCTTACAGGACTCTAATACATTTAATTTCCAAGTGCTGGCATTTGTAAATGTGCTTTTGCATGAAAACCATAGACTTCGATTAGTAGATTCCTCTTTAAAACGCCCAGATTTAGAGGGTATAAGCTTCTTCCATAGTTTAGAAGTTACATCAGAAGTAGTTATCTCTGCGGTTTTTAGCATCAGTAGTCTGGGGCCATAGCGGAGCTGTTTTGAACACGGTTTGGTTGAATGTTTTAACAAAAGTAACCCTCAATAACCCTAACTGCTTCTGTAAGGTGAGACCCAGCACTCCCTTGGCATTTCTTTCCTGTTCAGCGGCAACTAGAAGAATGACACAAATCTGTATTCTAGAAGTGAAACTCCTGGCTTCGTGTAAGCGTATGAGCTTGTAGGTTATAATCAGTATATTATATTATATGTTTTATAGTATATAATTGGAGCTATTAGCACTTAGTCTTGAAACTGTTAATCTTTCATTTTATGATTCCAGGGTTGACAGTAGAGTGGGAATCATTCCAATATCAAGCAATGGAAAATTCCACGGGCAACTCCTCTAGTATTTCTTTTCTATGCTCTTCCATATTCTGTTAATTTTCTCACCTATTACTTCATACATATTCAGGATATTTTGCATTTCAGCCAGACATTTCCCCCTCAAACTACCACGAGGAATCCATGTTGTTTTATTCCTCACAACATCCCCAGTGAGTTGGAAAAGGGACAAATAAGACATGATGAAATTCCTCCTTATTTCTTCAGGCAGAGCTGGGGAGTGAAAGATGGCGAGTGGATCAGAATCATGCCAAACATTTAAAAAAACAACAGAGTAGGAGAATTGGAAATTAGAACTTGGATTTCTATAGCTTTGGGATTCATCACTTCTCAGGATCGCCTCTATTTAAGCAAGGGGGGGAGGACCAAGCCTTGGTTGTTTGGCTTTGTTAGGAATATTGTAAAGACAACTTGAAGACGAGGCCACTTTGAACAGCCCGGTTTACCTATTAACCAAAGAAGAGAGTAAAGAAAGGGTCTTTAGGGGCACCTGGTTGGCTCAGTCAGTTAGGCCTCCGACTCTTGGTTTTAGTTCAGGTCACGATCTCATGGTTCACGAATTCGAACCCTGCGTCAGGCTCTGCGCCGACAGCGTGGAGCCCGCTTGGGGTGCTCTCTCCCCCCCCCCCCCCGCCCCCCTCTCTTTCTGCCCCTCCCCTGCTCACTCTGTCTCTCTTTCAAAAATAAATAAAGAGGGGGCGCCTGGGTGGCGCAGTCGGTTAAGCGTCCGACTTCAGCCAGGTCACGATCTCGCGGCCCATGAGTTCGAGCCCCGCGTCAGGCTCTGGGCTGATGGCTCGGAGCCTGGAGCCTGTTTCCGATTCCGTGTCTCCCTCTCTCTCTGCCCCTCCCCCGTTCATGCTCTGTCTCTGTCTGTCCCATAAATAAATAAAAACGTTGAAAAAAAAATTAAAAAAAATAAAAATAAATAAATAAAGAGGAAGGGTCTTCAGCCTTATGACTTATTATATAGAAGTGCTTATTAACATGTTAGATCATATGATATTCAAAATGGAACTAATCCTTCCATGTCTCCTCTTCCTCTCCTACTCCTCCATTTCCCCTGCTTCTCTCTGGACCATCTGATATGCAGACAAATCAACCGAGGCTCAGAGAGCTTGCTTGAGGCCCGCTGAAGACCACCAGATAGAGAGATTTGAGGTTGGAAGCTGGGAGGCTTGGCCCGTAGTAGGATCTCCCCCATGAGAGTACACAGTTGGGCAAAGAGGAAACAGGTTTCATGAAAAATAGCGGCGGGTCGGGGGGGGGGGGGGGCTTTTGTCATATTTTAAAATCATTTAGTAGAGACAAATTTTCTAAACTTTTGGTTCAGGTTAACTGATACTCTTGCTAATACATTTTTTACATGCTTTTTCAGCTTCACTCAGTTTGTCTACCAATCTTTTAACTTCCCCCAATAATAAAGGTACCACATGGTTATTGTAGAAAATGGAAAACATTTTTTTAAGAGTGTCTTCAGAGTGGAAAAAAAAACTCCCCTGGGCAATACTGTTAATATTTTTGCATATTGCCTTCCAGCTTTTTTGAGTCTTACGCCTTTAAAGAAACATATAACTGGGGCACCTGAGTGGCTCAGTCAGTTGCACATCTGACTTTGGCTCAGGGCATGATCCCGCGGTTGGTGAGTTCGAGCCCTGCGTTGGGCTCTGTGCTGTCAGCGTGGAGCGCGCTTTGGATCCTCTCTCCCCCTCACTCTGCTCCTCCCCTGCTTACACTCTCTCAGAAATAAATAAACTTTGAAAAAAAAATATATATATGTATATATATATACATATATATATATATATAACTGAGATACTAGTGTATATAGCTTTCTTCTTTCTACCGTTACATTTCATCAGAGGCCTTTCCCTACCTACTAACTTAAATGGAATTGGGCCTAATGGTTTTGGAGTTATTATGGTCAATTCATTGTAGATCTTTCCAGTGGAGGCTGGTTGACATGTTGAAAATAATTTGCCCATTTTATTTGACTCTTTTTCTAGTGGTGTTGGCCATTCACACTTGGAACTCACGAACTAGAATGTGTGTGAACTGTGATGGCGTGGGCTTTCTAGTTTCCTGTCAAGAAATTAATAGATACCACCATAAAGAAGGGCAGATTGTTTCTCTGTGTGTGCGTGCGTTTCTTTCGGAGCCTCCAACACGTCTGCTCCCTCAAGCAAAGATTCCTCTGAAGCTTGGAATCGGAGCCATTAGCCAAATGGTATTTCTTAAATGTCCTCAGTGCTTTTCTCAGGGAGGGTCTCAGCCTCATGAGGGACAGGTGTGAAGCAGTGACTCAGGAAGGTCACACTTGTTCAGCTGGCCAGATTTGAGCAGCAATGGACTGACACGTATCTGAACAAAATATCAGAATATTGACAAAAACTGTTAGGAACTTTGGGCATAGCCTTCCTCGGGTTGCTGAAAGGGTCTGTGCACCACCTAATCGTTGGCAAGTTTATCTTGTTCTGAGGAAATCAGTAACTATATCTGAGGAACACGGCCATTTTTCTTATGGAAAAACTGAGGCCAGTGCAACGCGGTCATCTAAATGACAGGGTGAGTTACCGGCGGACTTAAGAGCCAAATCTCTCTCTCTTCCAATTGTTATTCTTGTATAAACACAAAGTACACACATTTCGCTTGATGAAGAAGCGTCATAGCCTAGCAAGTTTTCCATAGGCTCTGGCACTGACGATATTTGACCTGATTTCCCTGCAGGCGTGGCCAAAAGCTTCACAAATGGAGGGTTTGCCTTCATATTCCCCTAAAGACTGGATCTGTCAGGGGGACCTGAGGCAAGAGTCTCAGTGATGGGTGACAGAGGGGATCGGCTATGGCCCGAACCTTTTCTGCCGTCTCTGACTTGCATTTTGTTTGAACTACATAACGCCTTGAGGGGATGGGGCTTGTATCATGAATGACAAACAGCCCCGGAGAAGAAGAAAACCGTTTGAGTCACTCTAGCGAGGGCTTTCCCCCCGCCCCGCCCTGGTAGCAGCCTTCTTTGGAAAAGTTGTGTTCTCTTGGTGTGGGGACAATGCAGACAGAACGCAGGGAAATAGAGACCACGCGTTTCCCCCTGCAGACCCGGATGGCATGTTACCAGCACCTTGCTGCACATGCAGGAGAGAAAAAGGAATGTCGACTTGGAGTATGAAGTGCCGAGGAAATACTACCAGATGCTTAAGACATGAGACTAATTAACATTTGGCCCATGTTCTTCCAATTAACTTTCCTTTGCAAGAAACACTCCCCTCCCTGCCCCTCCCCCCAGAACATACATAGCCAAACCCCAAAAACAAGGCCAATTAATTTCACAAACTTCTATCATTTCGTGCCCCACCCCCATCCCACGTCTACAGTCACCACGGTTTTTGGTCACAGCTTCTAATGATTTCTTGAGTAAAATACAGTATCGGTGGGGTTACATGGTTTCTAGAAAGCTCTCTCTCTCTCTTTTTTTTTTTTTTTACTGTTATGTTGTATACAAAAATGGGCCAACTTGGCTGCATTTAGGGTTCATCAACCATTGCAAATGATTCTTCAAATGTTTTGGGTTTGGTAAAACCTAAAACACATTTTGCCAAGCACTTTTCCTCCTTAATTTTTCAAACTGTGTATTTTAGGGAAAATTTGATCCATATGGTTTTGATTCATTTACTCTTATATCATGGACCTTTTTTTTTTCTTTTTTTTTCCTACGGAGCCATTTGATATCCAAGAAGCTTTCTGAGCCTTTCCTATGTTCATTTTAAGCATTTTCCTCCTTAAAAAAGAGGAAATCCTCTTTGCAACCTCAGAGGCCATAAATTTTTAGTGCTCTCTCGATTCAGCAATATTTAAAAATACATTTGGTATAAATCTGGATTATTATGAACACATTTTATGTGTAGAGCAGATGGGCAGATTTTCGTTTCTGGTTTATGGGTGAAACCAACAACAAAATAAGAAAATAGGCTTAAATTACAAAAAAAAAGTTTTGTGTTAAGCAACCTATAACTGTTATTAATAAATCCCCACGGTAAGAGCTATGCTCGGAGGCCTCATCTCAAATTTTCGTCCCGGTCTGGGATAAGATGTAACTGAGTAACCAGTACACCTGTCCTATTTCATGGATAATCTGCTGAGGAAAGAAAAAAATTCTCCTGCAGACTCGTTGTGTACGAGGCTTAAAAATGCTCGAATGTTTGCTCGCCGCTCGTCACCTAAGGAACAAAGCACAGGTCTGCACGTCTCATCAAGGCTGTCGACCACTCATCTGTGAGGTCTGGTTGTATCCTCGCAGCTCGGAGGGGATGGGGCAGACCCAAGAAAGAGCCAATAGCTCCTCACAGTAATGAGATCGTGGTTAACGGCAGAGGACAACCAGGATCAACTTTTGTTCTTATTCGCATTTTACAAAAGAAAACCTTTAGCTCCGCCACCCATCCAGTCGCTTTTAAAGAATAATATTAAAATTGAGATTATTAGTGTGTAATGTATGTAAATTGCATATTTGGTGGCAGCCGTGCCTGTTAGCGAGTGTCCTCATTTCATGCATATATGTATTAGACCGTCGTGGTTCCATTTCAAATTAGACTTCAATTGCTCAGCGCAGTTTCTTTTGACAAACATTTGTTAATCCCGAAACTTATTAGGGAGAAGCATTTGAGTGTTAATATGTGTACACAAAACTCAAGACTGCTTTTGATTTTGCTTGTCATTTTTTTTTTTTTTTTTTTTTTTTTTTTTTTGCACCACGGTGTTCGCATTATCTCAGATTCCTTAGCTGCAAGGCCAGTTGATGGTTCTTTGTCCAGCGAAGGAATAAGGGCTAGCTTACCGCGGATCAGCTTGTTACGTGGATGAGGTGTAGTCATTAAGAACGGTTGCGAGGGGTGATTTTCTGTTTCACGCAAGGAGCAATCTTCTTCACTGTGGCGTGGTAATTCCTTGACCTTTTCTTGTGCCTCTGATCCATGGAAAAGCAGTACGATTCACCCTGGTGGCGGGGCCGGCTCCTGTTTCAGGAGAGGGATTTTTCTGGACGTTTTCGGGCGTACACACAGAAGCCGCTTCATGCCAGGCCATTTGTTTTCGGTTGCAGGATCTGTGCCCTCTACCCTCTTTTATCATTGCAAAGAGCCAGCCCAGCAGCCCATGTCCCAAAGAGGCGCTTCCCTCTGTCTACACTTTCTAGAAAGTCACCTGTGGAGCAAAGAGGAGGGATTTTGATTAAAGAGATTGGTCCAAACAGAGCTCGGATGGACGGAGAGACAGACATGCCATGCAAAAGCAGCAGCCCTTCCGAGGCTCGAGTCTCATTGTTTCATTTCTGAAGCAGGCCGTGAGCTCAAATCCAAGGCTGCCAAAGCCTCCCATGTTGAGGAAGGCTCCAGGATGTTTATGACCAAAAATGAGCCCATTTCAGCCACACCAGGATCACTGTTGACCGTGTGCATGTTTCTGTTCCCCGCCTAGGTTTTCAGATGTTCTCCGTGGTGAAAACATCGTTGCTAATCCATCTGTTGAATTCAGTGCAGGATGTAATTGACCTGGTGCCTTTGGTTTTTCTCCGAAGGCTGTGGTTGCTACCCTTACAGAATATGAGGAAAGCCCTGGTTTGTGTCAGCTCTGGCCACAGCCTCTTGAGTTAGTTACAGATTGGGAGAATTTTGAAAGAAACAGCTACTTGGCCAAAATCTCCTTTTGAAAGAAGGGCGGGAGCAGCATCAATGACTGAATCTTACATCATCTCACTGAAATGAGCCACAAGCAAACCTTTCTCGCTGAATTAAATTTTTTGTGTGTCTGCTGAGTTGATTTAAATAGAAACTCCATCAGCTGCTTTCTCCTGTACATTGCACAAATCAAACGCAACACGCCCATGGTTTTTAGGCCCATTCGGATTTTTTTAGCTGTGGGGGAGAAAAAAATTGTGTGTGGTTGCTGGGTCTATAACGGAGCTACTAGAATAAAAAGTTTTTCTTTGTCGTCGGTAAAACACAGGAAGACCGTGCTGGGTCCTAGTGTGAGGCCACTGGTCTGAATCAACCCTTTATATGTGGTTGGAATGCAACGTAAAGCTTTTAATTTATTACTGCATTTGCAAAATGGCAATATCTACAGAAATCTGAATACTTGCATATTTATTCAATTAGGGGCTGAATGTGTGCTTTGTAGTGCAGACGCAGAAGACTGGCTTTAGTCATTAGTTGTGTACTATTTTTTGTTTTCTTTTTTTTCTAAAGAAATCTGTTTTTGCGAAACAGTCTGGGTTTCATCAGAGGTGTGTATTTTTCAATGTACTGTATGATATTTAAAAATTACGCTTGACATTTAGCTGGAGTTTGGTAAACCAGAATTGCTGAGATGAGCGACAGCACTGTTCCTGCTGATTGTCCCTATGAGAACGATGGGAGATTGTGAGACAGTGCATTTTGTAGACTCACACACAGCGTAGTGTTTCCACCTGGAAGGGGGTATTTCCTCCTGGTGAGAGAACCTCAACCCTGAACAATGAAGGAGGCAGGCGTTCTTGAAAGAAATATCTTTTTATCTTACAACAAAACAAAACTGATGTCTCATTTTGGACAGTTTGCATTAAAAAAATTTAACTGAACTTCTGATTTAAGAACGCTCCGTAGTGGTGAGCCTCTATTTATGTGTGACTCCACAGGAAAATTTCTAGTTCAGTGTCAGCCCATCCATGACTCTCGCAGGCAGAATTTTTTCTTTCAGCCTCTGTTGATGTACATCGGTGTGTTTGCACCTTGTTAAAGCACCTACCAGGCTGTATTACATAACAAAGCACCCATTCCCCCTTTTACTGTGAGCTTCTAGAGGAGTGGTGCTAGGTCATAATCATCTTTGAACACCCAGAAACCAAACAGTGCCTCATAATCCAGGCTCATTCCCCATAGTGGGCTCCCTGAAACAGTGGTTTGGGGAAAAGGGATTCTGAGTCAACAATTTGATAAGTGTTACCTTTCAAAATCCCAGGGCCCATGAGACTACTAAAGGCTCTGACAAGGCTTGCAGTATGGAAGCACGTTTGTCTAATTCAGTGTTTTCTAATTCAACTGTGGAGCCCTTTTGTTGAGTATTAAACCACCAGGTTTTGTGGAACACTTCCTAGGAAGTGCTAAATGAGAGAAAACATGGGTGGAGATCTGCTCATGAGTTGTCCATTTCTAAAACGCCTCCCTTGGTTTTTTTCCGCAAGTGAATTTTCTTCCTATTTAATGTCTGATGTTATCTTTTACTTGGACACATTGTCCACACCATCCCCACCACCCGTATAATAATAACGTAGCATGCAAAAGAGTAATTTTAAGGAAGAAGCTATTAACTGCTTAATAATGTTTAGATAAGGCAGAGAAGGGTGTAAAGAGAGGCAAGAGAATTCTAGTGACTAGATTGCAGTGTGGATGTAACCCATTGATCTCAAGAAGGCCTCAAGGTCAAAAGCAACTAGATTCCAAAACTGATCAGCTGTGTGTCTTCAGGCACGTTGCTTAAACTGTCTTCACTTCTGTTCCATCTTCTTGTTAAACTGGTACAGAAGTAAGGACTCCTTTTGATGTCCGCTTAGAATGCAGTAATTGTCATGTGCCTGAGACAGGAGAGTCCCCAGAAATACAATGTACAACACTTAGTTTTGTTTGAGAGATTCAGATCACGGGGTGCCTGGGTGGCTCAGTCGGTTAAGCGTCTGACTCTTGATCTCAGCTCAGGTCCTGATCTTACCCTTTGTGAATTTGACCCCATGTCAGAGCTGTCAGTGCAGAGCCTGCTTGGGATTCTCTCTCGCCCTCTCTCTGCTCCTTCCCTGCTTGCTCTCTCTCTCAAAAATAGATAAACTTTAAAAAAAAATTTTTTTTAATGTTTTTATTTATTTTTGAGACAGAGAGAGACAGAGCATGAGCAGGGGACGGGCAGAGAGATAGGGAGACACAGAATCCGAGACAGGCTCCGGGCTCCGAGCTGTCAGCACAGAGCCCGACGCAGGGCTCGAACCCACGGACCGCAAGATCATGACCTGAGCTGAAGTCAGACGCTCAACCGACTGAGCCACCCAGGCGCCCCTAGATAAACTTTTTTTTAAAGAGAAATTCAGATCGCAAGAATGTAAGAACACTCACTCCAGCAAGAATAGGGCCACGATCCGTCATTCCATGGGCCTTAGGGTGGGGAAGGGCAGGGTTATCCTAATGGTTCCTTTTCTCATTCTCATTTTGATTTATTGAAATACAATATTGACATGAACACGTTTTGAAAAATCTACGGTTCAGCTCCTATGGGACTGGAAAGATAAGCGAATCTGATGAACGCTATGCTTCTCTCTCATCAGTAGAAGATAAAGGTAGCTAAAATAACAGGTACAGTGGAAGGATCTTTGAAAGTAAGGGACAATCTGAGTAGTTGAGTTACTAATTGGGGAATAGTCTTTTAGTCAGTAAATTACAAAGACTCTCTTTAGTCAAGATCGGGAGGCGCAAGTTTAGTTTCTGTAGCTCAGAGAACCATGTAAGTGGTTTCACTGTGGGCCCCATAAGTTCCCAGCATCTATCAAGTTGCCTGTGCAATAGGAGACATAGCCACTGTCCAATTGATGATCGCAAAGTACACAAGCACATTTCAGGTAGATGAGCAACACAACATCTTTGTGTTGGCTCGGTGTCCCTGGAGTTGGGTAAGAAAGAGAATTAAGGTACATAGGATTTTAGCTTAGTGGGGTAGTAGCTTCTGGTTCTTGGAAGACTGTCTTCTCAGACGTCCCATATTGATGGCCTTGCTGCAAGTGTCCATGCATCTCGGAAATCCTGTGAAATAGGCAGGAACACATTTCTTAAAAGGTATATTCTTTGACGTTTGCAAGGCTGCCTTCTGCTTTCCCATGGTTAATAGAAATCGCCTTCCTGAGATCTACTCATTAAATTAGTATGACTTGGTCTTTTAAGTTGGCTCTTTTCTCTACCCTGAGAACATACCTTCTTTCACTTGAAGAGAAGGGTAGGGAAGCTTCTCTTCTGTAATTTTAGGCATTTAGTAGATGGAGCCTTAGGACTCCATCTTAGGACTTGGGCAGCCATAGAAATATTTGCCTACATCACACATGGTCTGGAAGGAAGAAGAGATTTCCTTGTTGAGATGGGCCACTGTTTTTCTCCCTTGGTAGGCTGGAATGTCTGTCCTCCATGTTGTTAGAGCACCGGGGGGAAGGGAAAATCTCGGGGGAAAGAGAATACAGTGTAGCCCAACATCCATGGTTTCAGAGGGGCAGAGTTGAAGCCCTTCTTTCTAAAAGCCAACGTGGACTTCAAGTTTATTATAAGTTTGTGTGTGTGTGTGTGTGTGTGTGTGTGTGTGTGTGTGAACCGTGTGCAGCAAGATTTGCATTTATGAATGGTTATGAAGGTGAATCAGCCCTCCAGTTCCTGGAATGCAGGTTTAGTTTATGGGCAATTAGAGATGAAGTTTTAATCTCTGAAGTACTGTGAGATACCCAAGTGTAGAGCTTTTCGCTTTCGTGATTTGGAATCCTAGATCCCAAAGGGTCAGTGAATATTTAGCAAACATGTCCTGAAGTGGTCATGAAATTAAACCCAGATATATGTTTGATTTTCTACAGTCATGTGCTCAGGCAGGTTTTTGAAGCGGTGATGGGTTTGAGTACTTACCTTGGAGAGGACTGTGGTGGTGATGGGAAGAGTTAACAGCAGGTAATGCCATTCCTTCCAGAGAGAGTTTGAGACTCTCTGTGGTAAGTGATGAATGAGGGTATCTGACCCACATCTGTTTTCCATTAGAATGGAACATTGCCCTGACATCGTTAGGAGCATTTGTCAAGATTCCCTGGACAGAGCTTCTGTAAATTACATGCTGCAAATGTGTCAGGGTCAGATAAGAGGATATCATTAACTCCCTCAAGTTTACTCAGGGCTCTGTCAGTCCCTCTTAATATGCTAACAGCCAACGATTTTCCTTGAGCCGTTTTGTTATATTTTTCATTCATAGAAGAAAAAAAGTCTACGCTATACTCTCCCCCCCCCCCCCCAATATTGCACATGTTCTTTTCCCATAAATCATATTAATTGTAGACATGGTCACAAAGCATATTAAATGCAGGCATGCGTAAATGAATTAAAACATATGAGAATTTTATTATGACCCATGGTGGGTCTAACATAGTCAAATACCAACTGTTATTAACTGGCATACTTTTTCATTTAGGTGGAATAAGCGTTTTCTTAATGGGCTTTATTTTGTTGGTACTAGATGGACGTGCTCATCATTGGCCAGAAGTAAACACTGTATACGTGCATGTGTGTATGTGTGTGTGAATGCGTGTGCACATACACGTCATTACCGCAAACCATTTCTGTGCTGAGTCTTTGCCTGGTTTTAAGTGTTAGTCGGCAGGGCCCAAAGAGTATTGCTATCAATTTAACAGCTTAGCTCTATTGAGAAATAGGTGCCCTGGAGAACTGATGAAACAAAAGTTATTCTGTGATTGGCCAGAGGGCTGGAGATGAAAGGGCACCTAGAACTTAGGGTTTATCCGAGACAAAACTGTGCTCTTTTCCAAAAAATCTTAGAAATACGCGCAGCGTATGAACCACACTTGTCCGGCACTCATACTTTTGAATCATGCATTAAACATAGCTCCTTGCAAAATGTAAGCTAAGGATTAAAATTAAAAATAAGGATGTGGTAGCTGTTTTATAAGCACTGGTGTTCTATCTGGTTAGGTAAAGGTCGGCCATGCCTTTCCCATAACTGTGGGTGTGGGTGAGAAGGTCACCATACTTACCTTAAAGAAACTCTGCCCTCAGGCTACTTCCCTCTTACAGCTTTTTAACGGACAGGGCCAAAAATCTAATTATTTCGATACTAATCAACTGCAGGATAACTCCTAAGGCATTTGAATCTGAAGGCAATGTTCTGGTTCTCCCTTGTCCAAATTTAGGCTTTTTAAGCCTCAAAGGTACAGTCACTGAAATATAACCATCAGATGACTCCCAGAGCAGCCGTGTTAGCAAAACACACACACACACACACACACACACACACACACACACACACACACACTCTCTTAAACGTTTGAGTATTTTTGTTTCATTTTGAAAATAAATTAGAGCCAAATTCAATATATATACAACCAGTATATAGAGTTTGGGAGGGGGGTAGAAGCTAAAAAAAAAAAAAAAAAACAAACTAAAAAAAACCCCTTTATAGCCTACATAGCTATATTTCACGACAGTTTTCTAAAATGTAAATAAATGTGCATCATTAAATGTGAAATCACAAGATTAGTTCGGCACAAACAAGAAAACAAAGACACGAACCAGGATTCCCACTAAGGAAAAAAGATGCACCGAGATATGCACCATAATTTGCTAAATCATTTGAGATTTTTGATGAGCTCTGAGCCCTTTCAGCTGATGGCAAAAACCGTAACCTGCGAAGACAAATATTTTCCAGACACGTTGTTTTCAATGTAAATCTTCATTTGGCCCATAGTTTTTATCTTTTATATTTCATCTTACAATAGGAAAATTAATTCAAGAGAAAGATGTCGTGAAACAATTGTCGAGAGTTAGTTTTTCCTGAACCGTATAATCTTCCAATCAAGATATGAACACCCTGGTCAGAATTCTGAACCTGGAGAATGACTTTAAGGAGATCTTCAGAAAATGTCTCTGATCATTCGAATAACTGAGGAATCAGCATTAGCGTCGGCACATGATTCTAAGGCTTTGAATTTTTTTTTAAAAAAGCTTATCCTTAAAACAATCTAGAAACAGTGTCTGGGAAGTGTTTTTGGACGTAACAGTTTAGAAAGATACTTAATAGACCTTTTCAGACTCCTCACCTGGGAGCTGTACTCAGACTCAAAGGAGTTGTATGTCCCAGGGGGACACGGCAGCGATCTTGGTCATTGTATCTTCTGGGCTTCTGTGGCATTTAGTAAGAATGTGGTCAGTGTTCCGTAGACAGAACTGAATAGTTCCAAGTGCACTTATTTTCCTCTGTAATTGTTTGTGAAAACTGGGCAATTATTCTTCCCTTGACTCCAAATTAAAAAAAAAAAATTAGCAAAAATGCCAGTCCTGTAGTAGAAATAGCTCACCAATGGTTTATGAGGGGGGAACATACCCCACTTTGCAACAAATGGAGGTTTTATTTTAGGCTTCAAATGACAAATTGCTGTAGGAAAAACATGTATAAAAGAAATCGTGACAATATTCTTAGAAAGAAAATATGGCTAGAAGACATTCCATAGCCATATTGGGGGAGCTCTAAGAAGTTCGTTTACCAACTTCTTTGTGGAGCACAAAAAGAAATTTCCATAGCTTCTCTTGAACCACATGAAATACAAAATAGCTTTTAAAGAAATGTACATGAAAGTGTAATGGGACCCTTCCATAGAGATTTGAGGTTTTAAATTATGTTAGGGGAAAGTAATGCATGTTGCCTTGATATATTCACTATTTTACTTCCCGACACAGACCTCCTCTTCAGTTTTCAAATGAGAAGTTATTTGAAAAGATGTACATGTCTCAAGTTTTCTCCATGTGAAATCCTGAAATCAATCATGTTAGTTTAGAATTATTTGTTAGTGTCCATTTTGGGCCAGTGCCTCTTGCCCATCCTTAAATAATTCTGGAGAAAGAAATGATGGCCATATGTGACCATCACAGTGGAAAGAAGAACTGGTAGGAAAATGTATGTCTCTTAGGCTCTATCAGGGAAGACCAAAGTTGGGCTCTGGTCCTTTTAAGTGTTTCACATTGGCCACTACAAGTCCTGGACTGCTGAGCGAAGGGCTCTTGCTCAAGCAGAAGCTGTCACTTGCTTTCTGTGTGTGACATTGGCAATACTGATAGGAAGACCCAGCGCGGATTCCTTCCTGTTCCATTTACGCAGCAGCCATCCCTCCTGACCGGGTCATGCTCTGCAACATCTTAAGGACGCTGTGCCTGGAACCTTAAGGAACTATCTTTCCAATGGCCCTGGAAAACGGCTCTGGCAGATATGGCTGGATCTTCTCCATCCTCCTGCAGATATACTTCTAGGTCTTAGATTTAAGTCTTGTCCTAAAGTATTTCATAAATTCAGAACTGCAAAAAGTTTCTCCCTGAACAACGTAAGCTGAATTTTGCTTACAGGAAGGACTCATTTCTTCTCTTTTCGGATCTTCGAGGTTTTCTCCAATGGACAACACTATTACCGCTTTCAAAGTTATGCAGACTAAGAAATATATGGCAGAGGATGAAACAAAAAGTTTATCACAAAAATGTACAGGATACCTCATGGGCGAGTGTGCGTGTTTTGAATAACATTTCGTTCTCACTCCTCAACCTTCATTGTGTATAGAGTACTCCTTTTCTCCTTTGAAGTGACATAATAGTAACTATTTATTAATATTAATATGTTATAATTACATAACATAATTATAATATAACATAATTATAATATACCATAATTATAATATACTAATATTATATATTTTATAATATACTAATATATAATATATATTATATTTGTAATTATAATATAATATCATAACATAATATTAACTACAAGTAAGTATTTTCACAAGGGATGCTATTTTAGTTTAAAATGTATTTCCTTTTTACCCAGTGTCATTGGCCATTTTTCTTCTCTGGATTCATGTAATTACCAAACGGCTTTTTCTAAGTACTTGTTTTTACTCAGCACAGTTTCTTTGCAGTAAAGTATTTGTGCCCTGTGTCCTTACCCCCCTTTCACTGAAATAGTTACATTTTTCATATCGCTATTTTCCCCATCCAGATACCCATGATTTGAAGGGATGTGCTTGGCACTGAAAGACTTCCGTTTTAGATCCTTTTCTTCTAAGAGACACGAATGGATAATTTGGGCTGAAACAAAATACTGAATAAACTAGACTGTCAATAGCATTTTTATGAATGTTCCAAACATATACTGTAAAATCATCTACACCAACTCAAAGGCAAAAAAAGAAAAAAAAAACCCATGCAGGTGGAAGAACATTCAGGAAATAACTCAAATGCATTCTGGGTTATGTTCACAGTTTTTAGAAGGAGAAAATGAAGCAATCAACTGACCGTAAACGGCGTCGGGTAGGGCCCATGAGAACCCCATGTTCTAGAGACCTCTATCGTACTGCAGCTCTGAATCCGACTGATTCTTTATTTTGTGACTTTCGTTTGCTCCAAATGCCCAGTAAAGTAAAACTATCCTCTGTCACATATGATTATTTTTTAAAATGTATGTAGTTTTTAAAGCTTTTTAAAAAGCGATTCTGCTACATAACTCAAGGAAATTTAGAGCCCCTGGAACATCTTTAAAAATTTGGGTATTGCTGTGTCCCTTTCTGCACACTGGCCCCCCCCCCCCCCCTTCTCACATGCTCACACACACAAGTCAAATGAAAGGCAGACAAGGAAACAGAGAATAGCTCTTAAGGGAAAAGGTGAGGGAAATCGGTGATTTGTTAAAATACAGGAAGAAAGGGTAATCCATAGAAGGTGGTAAGCAGACCCCCCCTTTTGTCTCATGGGGCTAATTGAAGATAGATCTGTTTAAAGCTGCATTTCAGGAAGATTTTGTTTGGCTATGAGGATTATGCAGACCTCTCCCAAAGGGGATTGTGGCATCCTCGGTTTTGAAATCTAATTTAGGGCCTTTTCTGGGATGCAAGAGTAGTCCCTTGCTGGAGCTCCTACATCCAGGATTTTGTGGTCTGGATTACCTCGGGGGACAGCACGAGGCCAGAGATGGGGCTTGGGGTTCATCGCTACTCTCTCCTCCTGCCCTTATTTGTACTTTTAATTTCTTCCTCAGATACAACAGGAATATTTTTTAAATAATTTTTTTTTCAACTTTTTTTAATTTTTATTTTTGGGACAGAGAGAGACAGAGCACGAACGGGGGAGGGGCAGAGAGAGAGGGAGACACAGAATCGGAAACAGGCTCCAGGCTCCGAGCCATCAGCCCAGAGCCCGACGCGGGGCTCGAACTCACGGACCGCGAGATCGTGACCTGGCTGAAGTCGGACGCTTAACCAACTGCGCCACCCAAGCGCCCCTTTTAAATAATTTTTTAAAGCGTTTTTATTTATTTGAGAGAGAGAGAGAGAGAGAGTGCACGAGCATGAGCAGGGGAGGGGCAGAGAGAGGGAGACAGAATCTGAAGCAGGATCCAGGCTCTCAGCAGAGCACAGAGCCCGATGAGGGGCTCGAACTCATGAACAGCGAGATCATGACCTGGGCCGAGGTCAGATGCTCAACTGACTGAACCACCCGGGCGCCCTGACACAACAGGACTATAATGGCATTGCCTGCAGTTGTGGGCTCCTACACTAAAATACTTGGGAAACAGGTAATATTTTGGGGGGGGGGCTCTACACACAGTACCGGATTTCTTCTGCAACTGCTTCTTGACCCCGGCTGCTAGATCAGAGCAGCCGAGAAAAATCCCTCCCTCTCTCGGGTGGCAGTTTTCCAGCTGCCAAATTAATTAGCCACTTAACTTCCATCACAAGGGGCTGTAAGGGTCAGCGAGCTTGAGTTTGCGAAATGCTTCCCCATGCGCATCTGAAAGTCATTCTGTTACCACAAGGTGGTTTTTCTTTCTTTTCTTTTCTTTTTAAACTTCTCTTGCTCTCCAGGGTTATTTACAACACCGAATGGACTTTTTAGAACATGTTTGCATTTCCACCTTTTCTTTCCTTTTAACACTTCTTTTTTTTTTCAACGTTTATTTATTTTGGGGACAGAGAGAGACAGAGCATGAACGGGGAAGGGGCAGAGAGAGAGGGAGACACAGAATGGGAAGCAGGCTCCAGGCTCTGAGCCATCAGCCCAGAGCCCGACGCGGGGCTCGAACTCACGGACCGCGAGATCGTGACCTGGCTGAAGTCGGACGCTTAACCGACTGCGCCACCCAGGCACCCCATTAACACTTCTTATATATGAAATGTTTAGAGAAGAAGTGAAAAGGCAGGTAATGGAGGCAGTTGGTTACTACTCCCTTCCTTCCTTCCTTCCATTCATCCATCCTTCCCTGCCTCCCTCCTTCCCTCAGTACCTAATATGTGACAAGTACCAAGTTAGGTTCTAGGACTATAAAGGTAAGTAGGTTATTAGCCTCAAAACTCTCATAATTCAAAGTAGGTGAGCAAAGTCATGATCGCGCAGTGGGAGGGATGAATACAAGGCTTGGGAACATCGGGGAGAGAGTAATTATTTCTAATTACTGAAAGATGGCCGCGTTAGGGAGAGGAACCTTCTGGAGAGGGAACGCTATGAAAGTAGACCTAGACATCTGAAAATACACAACGAGGATTTCATTGGACTCCACTGAGCTTTTTAAAAAACATAAGCAAACGTGTGTTTAAAAACCACATGGGATGGGGCGCCTGGGTGGCGCAGTCGGTTAAGCGTCCGACTTCAGCTCAGGTCACGATCTCGCGGTCCGTGAGTTCGAGCCCCGCGTCGGGCTCTGGGCTGATGGCTCAGAGCCTGGCGCCTGTTTCCGATTCTGTGTCTCCCTCTCTCTGTGCCCCTCTCCCGTTCATGCTCTGTCTCTCTCTGTCCCAAAAATAAATAAATGTTGAAAAAAAAAAATCACATGTGAAACTTCCAGATGTAATCTATGATTAGCCAGTGCTCTACGTGAACAGATATAATGTCTCCCTCTGTCCTTGTGTCCCTCCTTCCTTTCCCCTTCTTTGAAATTCTAGTCCGATTTTATCACGAGAGGCATGGTGAGTCTCTCTTTCCACCTCTTTTTCTTTTCCCTCCCCGCTCCCCCCTACACCTTCCTCCCCCCTCCTTCCTTTTTTCTGAAACTGCAGTCAGATGTTATCACTGCGCACGAGGCAGTGTCCACGCCCCTTTGCCTTGCAGTCCTCGTCTTCTGGAAGGCCCTATAACAGCAGATTTCCGAAGAAATAAAAAAGGGACCTTTCCGGTGATGCTTTCAGCTTTCGGCTCTGATCTGGTCTGCCCTGCATTCTTACTTCCTCCCAATCTGCCTGTCTACTTTAGGTAATGGGACTCCTGACCAACCACGGTGGTGTACCCCATCAGCCCCAGACCGATTATGCTCTCTCCCCTCTCACCGGGGGCCTGGAACCTACCACCACGGTGTCGGCCAGCTGCAGTCAGAGACTAGACCATATGAAGAGCTTGGACAGTCTGCCAACGTCTCAGTCCTACTGTCCACCCACCTACAGCACCACGGGCTACAGTATGGACCCTGTCACCGGCTACCAATATGGGCAGTATGGACAAAGTAAGCCTTGGTCTTTCTGGGGGGGATTTCCTCCTGAAAGGGCAAAAAGTCCCCACCCTTCCTTAAGAAAGAGGGGGGAGCAGAGGCACCATTAGGCCTTATATCCCAGTATCAATGTTGTGGCAAAGCCAGCCGATTGTCCCGGCAAGGGCTCCCTTGTCTAATTATTTTCTTAACTGATGTCAACAACATCTTGCGGTTATTAATTGCTGAGATGTGAAACCTGATTGCCACTAGGTAAAACACGAGGGTTGGCCAAAATGAAATAACCCCTGGCATTAGAAACACATGTTCTTAATGAGGTCAGCTCAAGGATCACATGGGGTATAATCCCAAGGACACAGACTTGTGTCAAACTTGTCCCGGGAATAAAAATATTGGTCTCGATCCTTTGATACCATGGTATGAAATATGACATCGTCAGCCTGTAGCTGATTTTGCCTCTTGCTGTGAATTGTCCCAACGTGACCTAAAGAGCTGTGTGTGTTTCCTTACAGGTGCCTTTCATTATCTCAAGCCTGATATCGCGTAAGTGAACTGTCCACTTGGAGCTTGAACTGGCCTTGTTTCGGTCTCCCCAGCCTACACATGAAGAATCTCCTCAGAAAACAAAAACAGCTTTTTGGGGGGCAGTCTCGACAGGAGACCAAGAAGAGTGGTTTTTTTTCTTTTTTTCCCCCCCTCCGGTAGTTGGTCTCAAATTCTTTTGAACGTGTTGGACAAACGCGATGGAAGAAAGGAAGGCCTGGAACCGTAAAAAGACAAACACAACATTTGAAGGCAATGATTTAACATGGCTACATATCAAATACCCCAACTCTTCTGTGCTGATGATCAAGGAGCTAAAACATTCCATTTGTGTGTGCGTGTGTGTGTGTGTGTGTGTGTGTGTGTATGTGTGTGTGAGATTTATCTGGACTGGTTCAGGCAAGCAGGATGTTTCTAAAGTAAAGTCAGAAAGTACTCTAAAGTATGACATGTTTGATGTTTCAATGCTGACACTTCTACGATCTTAAAACTGCTCACGTAACGAAGCAGGAACGGAGGAATCCTTGACCTTTACACACTGGAAATCGATATAAACATAAGTGGCACCATTTTTAGGAAGCTAGACTAGATGTAAAGGACCTCCCAAATAAATTATTTGTGATCTCACCCTCCTTTGTAACCCAGTTGTCAATAAATAATGTCCCGGGCGGGCAGCCTTGCTGACAGGATATGGGATAACAGGAAGGAAAGCTTGTTTTCTTTCTTGGTGTGGGGAGAGGTATGTGACATCTTCCCAGTTCGTTTTCGTTTGGAAGCCAACCTGGCCAACCTGGGGGGAGGGCGTGGTGGAGAAGAAGTGACGTGCGTTCCCACAGCTGCTTATCGGTGTGCAATACTGTGTACCTCACGGATGCTCTGGCAGTGGCCAGACCCGTAGAAACAGAATCAGAACTCTATTTTTGCAGGTGCTTTATTTTCGCAGCCCATGATTCATTGCGGTAGAATGCATGATGTTCGCCATTTAATGGACAACCAACACCCGGCTTGCTCCTTTTGACTAGAGACCGTGTTCGAGAATAATGCTTTTAACATGACGACGTTTACATTCTTCTCTTTTCTATGAAAGGCAGGGCAAGAACAGAAATGTCCACGTGGCTCTCATGTACTTTTAAATTATACAAGGATACCCAACATTAAAAGACCAGAGGAACTGAGGTTTACATACGTTTGTGTGGTGACATTTTAGAATGTCAATAAATTTGTTTTTCGAGATGTTACGAGGAACGAGAAGGTGGAAGGCAGTGTTATTTATTTCTTTCTATTCTTGGAACCATGAGCGAGGTAGGCACAGATACATTCCCTTTAGAGTTAAGGATGATGATGTAGTCGGTTAGTGAGATTAGGTGTAGTTCCAGAGTAGTTCATACGTTGGTCCTAGAAGGCGATGGGCTTTGTGTCGCAGCCTCAACCAACAACGATGTGTTGTAAAAATGTCTTTCATGTAAAAAGTGCAGTAAATATTTACTATTTATAATGAATAAACAGTTATGAAAACTTGCCCAATACTGCTTTTTTGGGGAATTGGTGACTGTAGGGTTAATAAAAATGCGGGTATGGGAAGTCCACACAACACACACTTCACTGACAACGGTGACTTTTGGATTAGACTATACCATGGACAGATAGGGTCACATACCTGACAATTGTATTGTCTTGAACAAGCTTGGTTGAGCACACTTTTTAAATGACGGAAGGTTTCTTTTTTTTTTTTTTTTTTAATGTTTATTTATTTATTTTGAGAGAGAGGGAGAGGGAGAATCCCAAGCAGGCTTCTTGCTGTCAGTGCAGAGCCCAATACGGGGCTCGAGCTCATGACGCATGAGATCGTGATCTGAGTGGAGATCAAGAGTTGGATGCATAACCTCCTGAGCCCCCAGGCGCCCCTGAAGGTTTTATTTTTGTATATGTGGTGTTTAAGTAGACGCCTTTGCCCTCTTTTCTCTCTCTGTGGTTCTCCAAGCGATCGAATTCCTCAACTACCACTTGGGAGTGTGTCTTCCTCCAGACTACATTCTCTGTCTTCATCTTCAATGGTCACCCGCTGAAATTTTTATTGAGAGCTTTCATATTGTGTCATTTATTTTATTTTAGAAGTTGTCTTCACTCTTCATGAAAAACCTTACTGCCTACTTCATTCACTCTTCTGTCTTCCTTCATCCCCACCCCCCGCCTTCCAAGAGAGAGAGAGAGAGACAGAGAGAAAGAGATTTCTAAGCAGGTTCCATGCTGTCAGTACAGAGCCTGATGTGGGGCTCGATCTCACAAACTGTGAGATTATGACCTGAGCCCAAATCAAGAGTTGGACGCTCAACCACCTGAGCCACCCAGGTGCCCCATGGGCACTGTTAGTATTGAGTAAATGGGTCATAATACCCTTGGAGACTCTTACTTGCATTAATCTATTTATTCCTCCCAATACCTTATATGAGGCAGGCATCATTAGCATTACTCTTTCACAGTTGCGGAAACTGAGGCATAAGGCACTTTTGTGAGATCCCCCAGTGGCAGAGCTGGGATTTGATTCCAGGCACACTGCTTCCAGAGCCTGTGAGCTTAAAGTCACTCTTCTGGCTCCTCAAGTCCAGTGTGAGAGAAAGTTCTAGAAAAATCTAAAGGAGTGCCATCTAATTCCATAAGCAGCTAGCCACGTATGACTGTTTACACTTATAATAGAAGGAAATAAAACTAAAAAGTCCCTCAGTTGCACTAGCTACGTCCCGAGTGTACAATAGCCACATGTAGGCAGAAGCCACTATATCAGGCAGTGTAGACATGGAACATTTCCATCATTGCAGAAGGTTCTGTTGGTCAGCTCTGATCTAAGGCATGTCTTTTTAATTTTATTTATTTATTTTTTTAACTTTTTTTTTGAGACAGAGAGAGACAGAGCATGAACAGGGGAGGGGCAGAGAGAGAGGGAGACACAGAATCTGAAACAGGCTCCAGGCTCTGAGCGGTCAGCCCAGAGCCCGACGCGGGGCTCGAACCCACGGACCGCGAGATCGTGACCTGAGCTGAAGTCGGACGCTTAACCTACTGAGCCACCCAGGCACCCCAAGGCATGTCTTTTTAAAACCCCCAGGAGTTGAAGTGCAGGAGGTAAAACTTCCAAATTCTTTAAATGTGTCAGGTGTTCTTAGCTCACTTGTTTCCAGTCAAGTATGTTGCTCTTTTTTTTTGACAGTTATCTTTTCCAGGGGCACCTGGGTGGCTCAGTCAGCTGAGCATCTGACCCTTGATTTTGGCCCAGGTCATGATCTCAGGGTTTGTGAGAGCTGCGCTGATGGCTTGGCGCCTGCTTAGGATTCTCTCTCTCTCTCTCTCTCTCTCTCTCTCTCTCTCTCTCTCTGCCCCTCCCCCACTTGTCTACACATTCTCTCCCTCTCGCTCTCTCAAAAAAATAAACCTTAGAAAGAAAGAGACAATGATCTACTGCAAAAAAATTTTTTTAAATGTTTATTTATTAAAAAAATTTTTTTAATGTTTGTTTATTTTTGAGACAGAGAAAGACAGAGCATGAACGAGGGAGGGTCAGAGAAAGGGAGACACAGAATCCAAAGCAGGCTCCAGGCTCCCAGCTGTCAGCACAGAGCCCGACGCGGGGCTCGAACTCACGCACTGTGAGATCACGGCCTGAGCCGAAGTCGGATGCTTAACGGACTGAGCCACCCAGGCGCCCCTATTTATTTTTGAGAGAGAAAGAGAGCAGGGGAGGGGCAGAGAGAGGGGGAGACAGAGAATCCCAAGCAGGCTCCTCACCGTCAGCGCAGAGCCCCATGCGGAGCTCGAGCTCACGAATCGTGAGACCATGACCTGAGCCGGAACCAAGAGTCAGACGCTTAACCCGTTGAGCCACCCAGCGCCCCCTCCCCCTCCCCCCCCCAAATGTTTCAAGAACAGGGTAGGAAGGTCATCTTTACCACTTTTGTTATCCTGTTTAATCTTCATGCAATCCCGTGAGGTGGGCATCATTAGCCCCAAATTATAAATAAAACTGAGGCCTCGAGCTGTTTATTAGTTGGGCCGAGGTCATACACAGAGCAGTAGAAGCAGGCTTTGACTTCTGCTCAGCCTGGTGGCAGAACCCGTCTTCATTTTACCTTTCCAAATCCTGCTCGCAGTCCTCACTTCCTTACGTCAACCTACCCTCGGGCCAAACTCAAGCTGAAAGCAGGTATTAAAAAAAATAATAATGATTCACTCCCAGGACATGAGAGCAGAAGTTCCAGGAGGTGGGATTATACGACAGAACCTGATCGTTCACATCACTTTCCCTTCCCTCCCAATCTCAGAACTTGGCGTGTGTCGCTCACGTCTCTTGCTGATACGCTTCTTGACGCCCTTATTTCTGTGTGTCTCTGAGATCTCTTGCTCGGCTCATGTTCCTCACGTTGAAAGTCTCTGTGAAATCATTTTTTTCCCTGACGTATTTATGTGTTTTTGTTTGTACCCAATCCATCTCCAGAGGAGCAAGGACTTGACTCCCCTCGGTCCTGACCACTCGTTGGAGTCCCTGCTCCTGTAGTTCGTATAGTAATACAGTTTAGCTTGAAAACTTACAAGGAAAAACTGAACATTAGAACCTCAAATTATTAAATAACGGATGTAGGAATGTTAGTTGCTGAGTCATTCCTTCCTTGGCAGCAATGTTCCTAGGAATAGCTATCATATTTCACATCTGCGATGGGAACAAACTTGATTGTTTTAGTCCAGTTTGGAAAGGGGTTTTCACACGCGCTGGGTATTTGGGGGAACATCCTATGTTCGGAGGGATCTTCTCAGTCCTGGCAATAGAACCAGTGGGAGGGACAAGGTCACTAGCTCGTGGGTGTGAGTTTAGAAAGAGTCTGAAATGGGGGGAGGGGATAGATTTATTGATGCCCTTTGTGCAGACATATGATGGACGACTCAATCCTCCAAATACATAATTACTCTATGGAGCTAGAACCAAGATGTCTATGGAAAGGAAATCTATTTGGGGACGCAGGCTTGGGCCTCATCCTGAGTAAATGATTTTTGGTGTTTAATTATTTATGGATAAGGAGAGCTGGTGTTGAACACTGAGGAGCAGAGCAAGTGACAAGGAGCAGGGTTTATGCAAAGAGATCTACAAGGCCAACCTCAGCCCCAGACAAGCACTCCTGGGTCTGGAATCAGTGTTGGATAATATGTGAGAGAGAAGAAAGAAACAGAACTAGGCTCAGCCTTCTTGTCAATGCTGGTGATACAAACTAGTCTGTTTCTCATAGATCCACTCTTTGGTATCACCGGCCGCTGAATCCCAAGAGCCTAGCACCATGTCTGGCCCATAATGAGTACTCAGTACCTGCCGGTTGAGTAAATGAATAAATGAATAAATGAATGAATGAAGAGCGATTCTCTTGTACTGTACTCCTGACCTGATCTGAAGAAGAAGCTCAATCTTGAGGGTGTGTGAAGTGGGGTGAACAAGTCTGATATTGCAATAATCCTTCGGGCGGGACCAGCTAGGTGGCTAATGTAAGACCAAAAAGGCACACAGATTATCTTGGATTGGATTAGTAGAAAAGCTTAGGGAAGGAGCGGGAGTCAGGGGTCTAACAAGTCACTCGAGAGTCATCTTTCTGGTGTTTCTGACCGAGGCAGATGGCACAAGGCAGTGAAAGAGCCAGTTGGTTGATGGCTGATGGCACTGGTTCTCACACCTACCTGTACCATAACCTAATTATTAAAAAGTAGTGCTGGGTCTACCCAGCCTTGTGACTCAGAATCCACGGAGATGGGCAGAGAGAGGGTCGATGAAGCAAGAGCTCAGAGAGAAGCCTTTGGCTGGATTGAAGTCTTGGCCACACTCGACCAGGGAACTGGCTGATGGGCTTTCTGGGGCTCAGAGCTACGGTCAGGGTCATTCTTCACAGCACAGCCGAGGGAGGTCACTTTGGCATATGAGGTCACCTTAGCCTTATATTCCCCCTGTTCTTGAACCAGAGGGAAAAATGTAGAGAGGCGGCAGTTGGGCGACATAAATGAGGGTGAAACGTGTGGAATCACTGATTGGCATTGTGTTATGACCCCATCACCTCTCCAGCTGGACATCACCACACAACAATCGGTAGTGGTGGGGCTTTTCCCCAAGTGGTGCATTGACATCTTGTGCCCCAGGCTCTTGTGATCCTGTGGCATTCGGGAGAGTTTGAATCATGGGACCGAAAACATGACTGTCGTTTGGTCCCGCTCATCTGGGACGCCGAGCTCCTGAGCTCCTGAGCATTGAACAGAAACCCACAAATGCCGGTTCTTTTCACTACTTGTAGAGTGACGGAGGGAGGTAGTGTTTTTTATTTCCTAATTAAATGATTTGTTGGATACTTACCGAGCTCCTCCTGTATGCTGGGCAGTGGGGTTTTAATGGAAAGTAAGACAGTCCCTGCTTCCAGAGGACCCCAGCTCCGAATTAGCTGGCTCAGTAAATAACGTGTTGGGACACAAAGCGATACGTAAGGGAAAGTGAGTGTGGGAACGCCAGGAGACGGGGCATCACTCCGCCTGGCATTGTATACTTTTCAGAGGAAGGGACCCTGGGGCAGAATATCTAAGGAGAAATAGGAAGTTACTGGGCAGATGCAGTGTCAAAGGGCATGTCAGTTCCATTTATTTTTATTTTTTTAATGTTTATTTATTTTTGAGAGAGAGAGAGAGAGAGAGAGAGAGAGAGAATGAGTGGGGGAGGGGCAGAGAGGGAGGGAGACACAGAATCTGAAACAGCTGTCAGCACAGAGCCTGACACGGGGCTCAAACTCACGAACTGTGAGAACATGACCTGAGCCAAAGTCAGATACCTAACTGACTGAGCCACCCAGGCACCCCTAGTTTCATTTTTATATGATGTTAGCTGTGGGGGCTCCAGACAAAAGAAGCCAGAGCCTTCTGGGAGTCCCTAGTTTATAGAGTTCAAAGGATAGGAGATTAGGTTAAATGAGCAATTACTTTTTTTCCTTAATAATGGATTGAGAGACTTTTACCTAGGGAGCCTGATAAGAAACTTGGGGGAGAAGGAACACATATCTATGATCATTGCCTTTTTTTTTTTTTTTTTTTTTTTTTAAGTAGGTGTCACGTCCAACATGGAATCCAACACAGGGCTTGAACTCACAACCCTGAGATCAAGAGTTAGTTGCTTAACCGACTGAGCCACCCAGGCACCCCCCGATTATTGCCTTTCTAAACAGATCCTCAAAAGCTTGGGAGGGGTGTAATGCCAACTCTTGTGGTCCAGCTGCATTTTCTTTTTTTTTTTTTTTTAATTTTTTTTTTCAACGTTTATTTATTTTTGGGACAGAGAGAGACAGAGCATGAACGGGCGAGGGGCAGAGAGAGAGGGAGACACAGAATCGGAAACAGGCTCCAGGCTCTGAGCCATCAGCCCAGAGCCCGACGCGGGGCTCGAACTCACGGATCGCGAGATCGTGACCTGGCTGAAGCCGGACGCTTAACCGACTGCGCCACCCAGGCGCCCCCAGCTGCATTTTCATCAGTGGAAAGTTCTTTGTCGCAGGTCTGGAACCTGCAGTACCTTTCATTACAGGCTGACTGAGACGATCCACTGTGACTAATTATCCAAATGTGTGTAATGGGGTGCTCCGCTGAGTTTGGGCCCCAAGATCTCTTTGCTCAACCTTGATGGGCAAAGATGGGAAGCAATACTTTTCTTCCTTTTTAAGCTCCGCGTTTAAATTCTCTTTTTGGACAAATTGTACCCATTCCCCCTTCCCAAATGCACCCTATTGGGTTTCTTGGTCACATAGAAGGGAGCAAATATCCTCTCTGCGATGGGGAATAAAGAACATATAGGTGGAGGTACAGATGTCGGGAAACTAGGCAGCTTTGCGTGTTATATTTACTTGTAGGGGACCAGTTATTTCTTTCTGGGCTTACAGCAGCAGAGGCCTGCTTGAGAGAAGTCAACTGTTCCCGAAAGCACAGTGGCACGCTGAGAGTCCTTCTGGAAACGTTTGGGTCTTGGGTGGTGGGGAGGGGGCTGTGCTCTCAGGCAACCATGGTTTTGTCTCAGTCAACAGAAACAGATGCCACACTTGAATTTGGAAATTTAGAGAAGGATTCCCAATAAGGAGATTATCTATAAAGTTGGAGGGTGTAGGGCAATCACAAGGGATTATGTGGAAACCTGGGGAGAGCAGGAGAGCTGCTAGGGGACGGGAAGGGAGAACTTACTGGAACCTGGAAAGAGAGCGTCACGTAGAACGGTTGGCTCTGAGAGCGATGGCTCTTGAAAGGACACAGACATCCAGAGGCAACTGCGAGGGAGAGGGAGCCAAGGGGAAAATATCCTGGCTTCATTTTCCTCGTCTCTCCCAACTCCTCCTGGGGGTCCCATTGGCCGAACCCAGTTAGAAGCCAGAGGGTGCAGGAGCCACGCATGTGGGCCCGGATAGCAGCCTGCTACGTGGAGAGCAGGGTGGGAAGGACGGCGAGGGATCTGGGAGGGTCCACAAATTGCACCTAGGTTTGAGTGCTCTGTTTTGTCGTCTTTTCCCGTTGTTCCCAGCTCTCCACAGAAGTCAGGCCTTAGCTGTCATCCTAAGGAATTAAGGGAAGGGTCCATGCCCAAGTTGGGGCTAAGGGGACACACAAGCAAATACTGTTTGCTGATATGGGGAGGGTAAGGGGCGTCATGCACAGCACCTTCCCAAAGTCAGAGGGTTGACTGAGGTGGCAGATCAGATTTACAGGAGAGGTAGTCATCGGCCAAGAGTTTCCGGGGACACACGGGTGAGAGGAATCTAGTCACAGGATCGACTTCTTGGGGTTAAGCAGGATGGTCGTGTGCACTCTAAAAAGCTGGACGTAAAAGGGGTGCCTGGGTGGCTCAGTCGGTTAAGCGGCCGATTTTGGCTCAGGTGATGATCTCGCAGTTTGTGAGTTTGAGCCCCATGTCGGGCTCTGTGCTGACAGCTCAGAGCCTGGAGCCTGTTTCAGATTCTGTGTCTCCCTCTCTCTGACCCTCCCCCGTTCATGCTCTGTCTCTCTCTGTCTCAAAAATAAATAAACGTTAAAAAAAAAAATTAAAAAAAAAAAAGCTGGACATAAAAAAGAAAGGGACCATGTTCTTTTATAGTTATCATAGCAAGAAACCTGGAATATAAGCCTTGCCCATATAATTTTATAACTGTTTTAAACTTGTCTATCTCCTCCACAATTTAAGTTTCTGGAAGACAAGGCCAGCGGCTCGGTTATTTTTGCGTTTCCAGCTTTATTTTGTTCGCTGTCAACCTGCTTGACGCGTTTATTGAACGGAACCAAATCGTCACTTACTATTTATGCTTGGTTGTTATGAAGCATTCGAACAGTTCTTTGCGCCTTGAATACAAGAGATTCACTTGTTTTCAGCTGTAATTGAGTTCAGCACTAAATTCTACAGCATTTTATAGAATTTTATGTAGTATTTTAGTGCTTATAGTTTGCTGATAATATAACGTGCACGGTGTCTTACGAGTGGAAAAATATTGAGAGTGTGTAGGGCTTCAGGGAATTCGCCGAATCTACTCTAGTTCCCAGGACTGGGGAGCTTGAAAAGACAAAACAAACCATGATTCCTGCTTAAAGAAGCTCATAAATACATCTATGGATGAATTTATGATGTAGTTTGTAAGACTATTTGATGAAAGCTAAGTTTTAGTATACCTTTGTGTTAAAACCGAAGAAAACATTTGCCAAAAAAAAAAAAAATTATGGTGTAAATATGCTTATACCGATGTAATCAGCCTACTTAAAAAGCTCAGGTCTTGGAGATCAGCACAGGAATCATTAAAGAAAGAACAAAGTTAAGGGCGCCTGAGTGGCTCAGTCGGTTAAGCGTCCGACTTCGGCTCAGGTCATGATCTCGAGGTTTGTGAGTTCGAGCCCCACATCGGGCTCTGTGCTGACAGCTCAAAGGCTGGAGCCTGCTTCGGATTCTGTGTCTCCCTGTCTCTCTGCCCCTCCCCTGCTCACGCCCTGTCTCTCAATAATAAATAAACATTAAAAAAAAAAAAAGAATGAACAAAGTTATATGGTAGTTATTATTCAGAGGAACGTGTCTTTTGTTTTTAAAAGACTGATAGAAATTTATACCTGGCAACGTTTTATTTGTTGGTAATTGAAGTTACTATACATATTTGACAGTAATAAAGCTGTTCTATAATAAAACAAGTTCTATCAGTTCAATTTGGTTCCAGTTCTGAAACAATAAAGACCATAGTCCAACTCTGGAGAACGTTTGACAAATATGTTGTTCCACCAACATAAGAGACATTTTCAGCTTTGCATATTCTTTTCAGTCTTTTTTTTTTTTTTAATGTTTTATTTTTGAGAGAAGGAGCACGAGCAGGGGAGGGGCGGAGAGAGAGGGGGAGAGAGGATCCCAAGCAGGGAAGCAGGCTCTGCGCTGAGCAGCAGCAAACCCCATTCAGGGCTCAAACTCACAAACTGTGAGATCATGACCTGAGCCGAAGTCGGATGCTCAACCGACTGAGCCACCCAGGTGCCCCTGTCTTCAGTCTTTAACTAAGTGTACCGATATATTTTCATGATCATTCAATTACACTGAGAGTGAGTTTGAGCCGCTACAACAGAACAGCAAAGACTGGGCATCTTATAAACAACAACCATGTACTTCTCACAGGTCTGGAGTCTGGAAAATTCAAGATCAAGGCACTGGCAGTTTCCTTGTCTGGTGATGGCTCACTTCCTGGTTCGTGGGTGGCTGTCTTCTGTCTGTGTCCCGACCTGGCAGAAGAGGGAAGGGATCCTCTGGTACCCTTTTCACAAGATCACTAATCCCATTTATGAGGGCTTCACCCTCATGACCCAATCACCTCCAAAAGGCCCCAAGGCCCCACCTTCTAATACCATCACATTGGGGGATTAGATGTCATCATCTAAGTGTTGAGAGGACACATTCAGTCTATAGCAACATTTAAAACTATTCTTTCAATTTTTTTTAATGTTTATTTATTTTTGAAGGAGAGAGAGAGAGCATGAGCAGGGGAGGGGTGGAGAGAGAGGGAGACGCAGAATCCGAAGCAGGCTCCAGGCTCCGAGCCGTGGCTCGAACTCACGAGCCGTGAGATCATGACCTAAGCTGAAGTCAGACACCCAACCGAGTGACCCAGCCAGGGGCCACAAAAACTGTTCTTTAAAAGCAGTAAAATGGAATCATGGAAAGAAAAATAAATCATTTATATCAATCTCTACATCATAGTTGTCTCTTTCTCCATGTATGCACTGTAATTTTCAAGAAATGTAGTTACCCTCATGATTTAGTCTGATACAGGGCTTTTTATGAGTTCTTTTTTGTGTTCAGACTTCTGCTCTACCTACAGTGTACAAGAAAGAAAATATAAATAAAAAAATAAATTCCTTAAATCTGTTTGTTTGTTTTTTCCCCCAAAATCCAAAAGCTTTTTTCTTTTGGGTTCTGTTTGTTTGGGCTTCTTACCTGACCTGAGTTCTTTTCCTTTCTCCTTTGTCTTTACTTTCAAATTTAACACTGGAAAAAGACATCACCTTGAGAATTGATTGTAAGAAAACGTCTCCATGTACTTGCAGACTTTGTCTTTCATCATAAATATCAAAGAGTTTGAGGAGTAGTATTTATGTACCCGCAATGGTCTGTATGACACTTGAGAATTTCAAGGAAGGTTCACACACATCATATTGATCTTCCCAGTATCTTCATGAAGAAGGCAGGTCAGGAATACAATCCTCAGTCTTTGGCAAGAATGTCAAGCAACAGGATGGTGAAATGATCATCCACAGTTTCACACTCAGCTGTTAACGGTAGACTTAGGAATACAGTTCAGATGTTCTGATTCTCAGCTTCTGATTCTCTACAAGACCATGCATCCAGCAGAGCATGTCCTCAGTGGGTTTTCAAACACAAACTCAACATTGTTGTCTGTCTCTGCTTACATGATTTAAACTTACAAGAGAAAGTAGCTTTCTGAGTTTTATGAGGCAGTAGGAATCATTGCTTGTTCCTATACTATAATACAGAGCCAGATAGTGCCAGCTGGCTGATACAAAGAGGAATGAGTGTAGTCACTCAACTTTACAATATTGACGGCTCCAGAATTGCTGTGTAAATGCAGGTTGAGTTTCTCAAGATTCCGTATGAGTGAAAACATAGGATATCTGTCTTTCTAAGACCATGGGGGAAGGGAAAGGGGAAAAAAATAGTTACAAACAGAGGGGGAGGGAAGCAAATCATAAGAGACTCTTAAATACAGAGAACAAACTGAGGGTTGATGGGGGGAGTGGGGGAGAGGGGAAAATGGGCGATGGGCATTGAGGAGGGCACTTGTTGGGATGAGCACTGGGTGTTGTATGGAAGTGATGAACCACGGGAATCTACCCTAGGACCAAGAGCACACTTTATACACTGCATATTAGCCAATTTGACAATAAATTATATTCAAAAAATAATAAATGCAGGTTGAGGGGGAGTGGGAGAGAAGAGCAAGGAGAATGGGACAAAGAGACCTAAGCTGCCTTTGAGACTTAATGATAAATATAACATCCGTTGTCCATACGACAGAATGATGAGCTTGGAGAGGTGGTCTGGGTCCAGTCCAGAATGCCTTATATCATACCATGTTCATGGATTTCTATTTTATTTTATTTTATTTTATTTCCTGTGATGACTTTTTTTAAATATTTATTTTTGACAGACAGGGGAGACAGAGCATGACCAGGAAAGGGGCAGAGAGAGAGATAGAGATGGAGACACAGAATCCGAAGCAGGCTCCAGGCTCTGAGCTGTCAGCACAGAGCCCCATGTGGAGCTCGAACTTACTGACGGTGAGATCATGACCTGAGCCGAAGTCAGACGCCCAACCGACTGAGCCACCCAGGTGCCCCAAGGATTTGTATTTGATTTTAAAAGTGAAGGAGAGGGGGGCACTTGGGCGGCTCAATCAGTTGAGCATCTGACTCTTTGATTTCGGCTCAGGTCATGATCCAAGGGTCGCGGGATTGAGCTCCGTGTCAGGCTCTGCACTGAGTGTGAAGCCTGTTTAGGATTCTCGCTCTCTCTCTCTCTCTCTCTCTCTCAGCCCCTCCCCCACTCACTCTCTCTCAAAATAAATAAACTTTAAAAAATGCAAAAAAAAAAAAAAAAGTGAAGGGATGCCATTGAAGAACTCTTAACTAGAAGACTGACAACATAGATTCGTGACTTAGGAAATTACTCTCTAATTCCAATAGTTATATTTTATTGAGCTTTTGCAGACACGCATTGTCTAAAAACCGTCGCAGCAACCCAACAATGTGGTAACATTATCTGATACTCAGAAAGCGTAAGCACCTTTTTTAAAGCCACACGGTAAGCTTTGTTGCCCAGTGAGAGGCTGGAGGTGTAAAAAAAGGAGGTGAGTGACGGTCAATGAGGGAGGCAAGTAGGCCCGGCAAAGTAGGAAGGGATTGAGCGAGATGCAGTGCAGTTTTAGACAGACTGGCTTTATCCCGGATAGAGAGCATCATTTTAAACCTTTCCTGCTTAAGTAAGGGCAGTAGGGAAGAACACAGACGTGTGTGCCGGCCCAGAGGGAGGTCGTGGAATTGCGGGAGTTCACTTGTGCTGCCTGTTGTCTCCGAGGCTAAGGGCGGCGGGGAAGGCACAAGCATCTCCAGTGGTCTCAGTGGAGCGGTGCGGGCTCTGTCTTGGGACACGGAGGTCGTGGAACAGCCCTGAGGCCCGGGTGAGGGTGGAGTGCTTTTCTTTAGCTGTGCTTTGTGGCTCAGATATAAGGGACTGAGTGGCCCGGAGACCAGATTGGTTCTTTGAGGGGGATTTGCAGGATAGTGAGCAAGGTGTGAATGGCAGAAATGGCATCGGAGGAGGTGGCAGGGGCCTGGGTCTTGCTGGGCCTTTGAGGGCCATTGAGGCCATTGGAAGGTTTGCTCCTTAGTACATGTGAGGCTGCTATGCTATGGTTTGAAAGCAGAGAGAAACCACCTACAATACATTGTTGGAAAGATCACTAAGAGAGCTGCTTTGGGGGACAATACAACCAAGATGGGCTCCATGGCATGCCAGAGAAGAGACGAACTCATGTCTTGCTATGGATCCCCCAGACACCTCAAGAGGCTGGACTCGATAAGGTTCCAGAGCATCCGAGACAACCCTACCTCTTTAAATCTTCTAAGTCCTTAAAAATGGCGCGCCATCGTAAGAATAGTAGAGGACCGTGTAGCCTAATGCTACAGACCTCCGGGGACTCAAAACCTTGGTTTGAAATTCTGGATTGGCAACTCAAACATTTGTACTAGCTGTGTGATTTTGGATACGTTATCTGATTTCTTTTAAACTAATTTCAAATTCTGTAAGGGGTGCCTGGGTGGCTCAGTCAGTTGAGCGTCCAACTTTCGCTCAGGCCGTGATCTCACGGTTCATGAGTCCAAGCCCAGCACCAGGCTTCCTGCTGTCAACGCAGAGGCCGCTCTGGGTCTCCTGTCCCCTTCTCTCTCTGCCTCTCTCTCTCAAAAAAGAATAAAACATAAACGAATATTCTCTAATAAAAGAAAAATGATGGTTTCTTCAATGGGTTCTGTTGAGGGTCAAATGTTACCTTGCATATGCCTGACTGATGGTGAGCTACTGGTAAGTGTTAGCAATGAATAGTGTTACTTTTTTTTTTTTTAATGTTTATTTATTTTTGAGACAGAGAGAGAGCATGAACAGGGGAGGGTCAGAGAAAGAGGGAGACACAGAATCTGAAACAGGCTCCAGGCTCTGAGCTGTCAGCACAGAGCCCGACGCGGGGCTTGAACTCACGGACCGCGAGATCATGACCTGAGCTGAAGTCGGACACTTAACCGACTGAGCCACCCAGGTGTCCCAATAGTGTTACTTAATCACATTAATTATGATATGCAGATTGTACATGTTCCTGGGCTCTTAAACTTACTCATTCACTTATCTAAGTTACTAAAATAACTGAGAGATTATTTTTAATGACTGTGAATGGAAAAGTCACAAAAAAATGGCTTTTATGTGAATATAATTTATTGAGATGTATTCATAGTTTCTTCTTCTTCTTCTTTTTTTTTTCCATGTGTGGTCATAATTTTGAAACGACTCCCTCTAACCACTGAGAGTTCCCAAAATAATGGGACTGAAGATACAAAGAAGAAAATAATGAGCTGACCTCTGCTCCAAAGAATCTTTGCCAATGGTGGCTTATTTACCATTGCAACTTTAGTCATGAAAACAGGTATGTGTCTAAGACCCAGTGAAAGAACAGCAAGGATCAGTCTGAAGCTATAGTCTTCAGGGTTTCTCACCCCCTTGGCTTGCTTATACACTGGGGACTATCCCACTGCAAGACCGATTTCTAACAGTGAGGGTGGCACTGGGGTAACAGTTTTGGGGGGACTTCAGGAATCTCTTGGAGGGATGGCTCTTTTTGGTTTGGCTTTTACAGAATTCTGTCTTTGGCAGTGGGTGGGGGGCGGGGGAAAGGTGAGTAGATTTTATAGGCACAAGTCTGTGGGCAGGGGGTGGTCATTCCATCTGTCTTCTTCTTTGCTGAAAGAGCCCCAACTTTGTCCAGTTCCATGGCAAGTGGATGCTCAGGTCAGATGGACCTACTGGAATCCAGGGCAAGGGTTGGAGGTAAGGAAGGATTGTGTTCCGATAATTCCACTGACACACTCTTGTAGACGAGAGGAAGGCACATGTGATTGATTGATGACACAGTGGGACCCAGGCAGGCCAAATGACCTGGAAGTGAAGTAGAATGTGAACTGGGAGTCACCGGGACTTGAGCCTTTTATGCGTTTATTTGGCAAATACTTTGTGAGAATCTTCTGTCAGCCGGGAATCACTGAATGTCTTTGATGTTTTGGTCAATATGGTTCTTGGCAGATGCTGAACCTCACATAGGGAAGACAGACAAAAACGAGTAAAGAAGCGAACCTATAATTAGGCATCGTGCTGAGTGTGGGGAAGGAAAAGAGGATCGAAAGGGTGAAACATGGGGCCTTCTTACACCGAATCGTCAGGGAGGGCCTGGCAGGTATGATGAGCCTGGGGAAGTGAGCAGAGAGGTTTTCTAAACAGAGGAAGCAGCATGTGAGGTGGTCTGAATCTGAGAAAGAGCTTTGCCTGTTTGAGGTGCTGAAATTAGGTCCTTATGTCTGGTATGCAGAGGGGGAGTGGAGCATGGGATGAGGCCATTCTGGGCTGGGCCAGTGCAGCCACAATAAGGAGCTTGGATTAAATTCCATTTGCAATGGGAAGTGACTGGCGGCCTCCAAGCAGAGGAGGAACATTAGCTAATGCCCCTCCTCCATGGAGGATGTATTGGAAGGAGGCAGGATGGAAATACTGAACTCGTAGCATGACAAGGATGGCCCGCGTGTGTCGTACTGGAGAGAGTGTTGGCTGAGAAATCGGTCACGCGGGGGCTTGAATCCTGATTTGTTCTCCTGTTGCTCATTTACTAATGTCCTTAAGGTGGTAGTTTCTCTGAGCTGCCACTTTCCAGATCACGTGAGTAAATACTTACAGCTCCCAAGATAGCGAGATTAACTGGGTGAATTTTATGCGTCTTATTTCAGTTCCCGTGCACACGGGCAACTACTAAGAAATGCTAATTTTCTTTTCCTCCCTACCGGGTGTAGATAAAGAACGTTATCTACTTTTTGTTTTGTTTGTTTGTTTTAAGTTTATTTATTTATTTTGAGACACGGAGAGAGAAAGAGAGAGAGAGAGAGAGAGAGAGAGAGAGAGAGCACGTATGCGCGCGTGAGCAAAGGAGGAGTAGAGAAAAAGGGAGAGAGAGAATCCCAAGCTGACAGCAGGGAGCCTTACGTGGGGATCAATCTCAGGAACCCATGAGACCGTGACCTGAACTGAAATCAAGAGTCGGACGCTCAATCGACTGAGCCACCCAGGTGCCCCAAGAATGTTATGTACTTAATGAAGAAGAGGGTGCAGCCTAGAGGGCCCTGGGCTGGTGATAGTAACACAGAGAAAAGACATGAATCCTTGCCTTACAGGGTCTACTGCAGGGATAGCAGGGTTTGTTTGCATTTGCCTCACAACATTAAAAATTTGTTGTAAAGGAGCACCTGGGTGGCTCAGTCGGTTAAGCATCTGACTCAGCTCAGGTCACGATCTCTCCGCTGGTGGGTTCGAGCCCCGCGTCGGGCCCTGTGCTGACAGCTCAGAGCCTGGAGCCTGCTTCCGATTCTGTGTCCCCCTCTCTCTCTCTTCCCCTCCTCCACTCGTGCTCTGTCTCTGTCTCTCTCTCAAAAAGTAAATAAACATTGAAAACAACTATAAAATGTGTTGTAAAATGATAAAGGCCCATTAAAGAACAATAGAAAACGCAGCCAAGCAGAGAGATGAAAACAACCCTCATCTGAGGAGCCACAACTCAAACAGAAGCACTGATAACATTTAGTGTGGTTTCCTTTGCCTCTCCGCATCGGGGGTAACAACGCCAGATAGGTGCCTACTTGGTAGGCGTGCCGAAAGCAAAATGACATAATATTTGTGAGAAGTTTTGAAAGTTCTGGACAGAAGATAACAACGAGGGAACACCAATGTAGCACACTGCAGTCTTACTGTCACTTTCAAAATGGTCATAACGGTGAAGCCATGGCAAATGTGAGTCCCGGGGCCCTCTCGGATGGGTCAGGCTTTCAGAGCCTCGAGCCTTGCCCCATCCTTCGGGAAGAGAAGGCATCTTCACTAAGAGAACTTTGTATCTCATGGATTATTCTGCGAGCCGCGAAACGGATTTTCAATCTTTTGAATGCTTTATTTGATTTAAGAAAAAGTGTTGCCGTTGGTCCCCTGGGAGGTCACACCTTGTCGCTGTAGGTGTGAACGGGGAACTAGTCGCTTTTCCTAAAGATAAGCAGGTAAACTGTGTTTCTGACAGCTGCTGAGTGGAAGATTCTCAGGCACTGAAAAAGGAATTGGCTGAGTTGGGTACATATGCTGCGTCGTATAAAACCCCATTGTCTAAATGACTAATATCACATGACAGGAAGTGAGTGCTCAGGCGTAAATGTCTTCCAGTCTTCGGAAATACAGTGCATATTATCCAGTTACTCAGTCTGTGTCATGAAATATGAAAATAGTCTAGGAAAGACACATCCCACTTGACCTTTGCAGAATGATTTAATAAAGTTCGCTTGATACAAACATATGAAAGAATAATTGCTGATAAAAGAGGAATTGTGGCTTCCTCCTCTCACTTCCTCCTTTCTTTGGAAACACTTCACAGGCTTTATTAACTCTTTAATGTTTTTGTAATTGGTGGCATTTGTCCCTGAGGCCATGTTCCCAGCCCTGGTTGGGTTCCATTAAGGCAGAGATTCCACATCTTCGAGGTTCTCAGCCCCTTTCAACACTCATCCTGATATCTTTGTCTGTATAATTAGGCAAATATGTTTCCAATTGTTTTTATGTGTGTACACATTTCACCCCTTTTACTGCTATCTTGATGGATGTTTTACGGGATACATTTTCAATTCGTGGCCTCCTCCGCTGAGAGAGGTGCCAACGTTTGCTTCTGTATCCACTTACGACTCTATCGGTTCCATCTGCAGGTGTAACTGAATATGTTCTCCACTTTCCGGGGTTTTCTAAGTAAAGACTCCCTTACTCCCTCATTTTATCCACTGTTATCTATTTATTTTACGGTGTTATTCTGGTTTGAAATGAAATATAGACCTACTCGAGAAACTTTGGAGACTACAGAGAAATTGAAAGAAACTTCTTTGTGGTTTTAGAACTCTCATCATAATTGCAACCATCAGCTGAAGACGTTGCTTCCCAGAGGTCTCTCTGACCTCCCGAACCAGTCACTGGGTCCCTCCCCAAAGCTTCAGGCGGCTTTATTTTCATTGGAGCACACCTGATGTGTGATGGGTATAATGTGACCTGATAGCTTCTTGCTCATTTATTTGTTTGTGTTAATTGTGGACGTGAGGATCCTGTTGGTCTTATTTGATGGAACTTCCCTGTGCCTCGGACATATTTGGTCCTCGATAAATATTTACTTAACTAACGAACGACCCAACTTATTATTTTAACACAAATCTTTTCCCTTACCATTTAAAAATATGAAACTGTTCCGGGACGCCTGGGTGGCTCAGTCGGTTAAGCATCCAACTCTAGATTTCGGCTCAGCTCACGATCTCATGTTTCTCGAGACTGAGCCCTGAGTTGGGCTCTGCACTGACAGCATGGAGCCTGCTTGGGATTCTCTCTCTCCCTCTCTCTCTGCCCCTCCCCACCCCCCCCCAAATAAAGAAATAAACTTAAAAAAAATACTGAGAAGTTCTAATGTAATTGCCAGGGTTATGTTTTTCTATACACGAGCCTTTCTTTTCTATGTCGTATCATCCAGGAGAGGCTGGAGGAGTGCTCCCCTCATCCCAGGCACTCGGGGACCCTGGCTCATGAAGGGTTTGTTTCTGCTTTCTCCTTTCCGTGTGGCTAGGATGGCAGAAGGGGATGGATGCATTGGGCGCTGGCTCTTAGGACTTCTGTCTAGATGTGACACCCTTTATAGGGTGGGGGAAATGCCTTCCCACTGTGTGCCTGGAAACAGATTTGGAATTATTTTAACTACAGTGCTCATGATGACCATGTAAGTTAATAATGCACTTGGTTAACAATACAAAGTAATTTATTTATTTATTTTTTTTTTCTTTTTTTTATTTTTTCAACATTTATTTATTTTTGGGACAGAGAGAGACAGAGCATGAACGGGGGAGGGGCAGAGAGAGAGGGAGACACAGAATCGGAAACAGGCTCCAGGCTTTGATCCATCAGCCCAGAGCCCGACGCGGGGCTTGAACTCACGGACCGCGAGATCGTGACCTGGCTGAAGTCGGATGCTTAACCGACTGCGCCACCCAGGCGCCCCAACAATACAAAGTAATTTAATTTCTTACTCTAGACCCCCCGTCCTTCTCTCCAGTAGTAGCCCCTGTTAACAGGCTCTGGTATATCTTGCTCCAAATAGTCTCTTCATATGCAAACATATGTGGTGTGTATTTGGATATATGTATGTATCCCCTTTTTTGGTACTTAAATAAGAATATATTTAATAAATACTATTTAATTTTAATTTTATTTATTAGATTTTTTTAAATATTTATTTTTGAGAGAGAGAGAGAGCATGAGCAGGGAGGGGCAGAGACAGAGAGGGAGACACAGAATCTGAAGCAGGCTCCAGGCTCTGAGCTGTCAGCACAGAGCCCGGTGTGGGGCTCAAACTCATGAACTGTGAGATCATGACCTCAGCCAAAGTTGGACGCCCAACCGACTGAGCCACCCAGGCGCCCCTATTTAATTGTAATTGTAATTGTAATTGTAATTGTAATTGTAATTGTAATAAACACATTCTGTCTTTTTTCTCCACCTTGGTTGTCACATGTTTTTTTCCTACGTAATATATGTTGAAAACCTTTCTCCATATAGTTTTTCCTCCATTACGTTCATCATCAAATATACCATAATTCACCGCTCCTGTTTTGGTGGACAAGTAGGGTGTTTCTAACCTCCTCTTTCGACAACAGTGCTACCAGCACACCTAGGTAAAGCTGCTGTGGTGTCGCGTAACAAGAACCAACTTGGCTTGGCTTCAGAAAGACCTGGTTTGTAATCCCAAATCCCACTTACTCGCTGAACAGGCAACTCCTTAAACCTCAGGAGTCCTGGTTTTCTCGGTGATTGAATAGAGATATTAGCTCGTCTCTCACAGGGTTGTCATAAGAAATACACAAGATAGTTTTCCCGCAACCTAACGGCTGTTCCATAAATATCTGAGAGCAAGTGTATGGGCACCCTCGAGATTCTCCCATCCTTTTTTCTATTCTTAAGTAGAAACCCTGAATTAAAAAAAAATTTTTTTTAATTTTTTTTTCAACGTTTTCATTTATTTTTGGGACAGAGAGAGACAGAGCATGAACGGGGGAGGGGCAGACAGAGAGGGAGACACAGAATCGGAAACAGGCTCCAGGCTCCGAGCCATCAGCCCAGAGCCTGACGCGGGGCTCGAACTCACGGACCGCGAGATCGTGACCTGGCTGAAGTCAGACGCTTAACCGACTGCGCCACCCAGGCGCCCCTAAAAAAATTTTTTAATGTTTATTTATTTTTGAGAGGAGGAAGACAGACAGAGAACGAGCAGGGAAGGGACAGAGAGAGAGAGAGAGAGACACAGACTCTGAAGCAGGCTCCAGGCTCTAGGCACAGAGCCTGATGCTGGGCTCGAACTCACAAACTGCAAGCTCATGACCTGAGCCGAAGTCGGAGGCTTAACCCTGCAACCCTGAACTTTAAAGATGAGAAAGGAGACTGGGATTTATTAATTTTATGATCTTTAACTTCCAAGGCACACAGGTTTGAGTAGAGGCTTGGACGTGGATGGGTAAAATGACACCATCATCAAGATCCTTGAGTACACGCAGAAATAACCGTGGGAGGGGTGGTCATGACTGGGCCCTTCAGTCCTTTTAATATTATGTATCCCATATGAGTTATAAATGGCTGTAAAGAAAAAGAACAAGGCAACAAAGGGTCAGTGGGAGAGGAGTTGGCATTAGGTTGTGGCCTGGGGATTTTCTCCACTGACGTACTTTCACGTCCTGTGTCCTAACTAAAAATGAGTACGATGTTAACTGTCCTGTTATGGTAAACCATCACCTACTGGAAAGTTAAATGAGATGCATTTGGGCCAAATCTACAGTAGTGTTTGTCAATCCACGGATTCGCGACATCACCCTCACTAACTGCCTTCCACACAGCTCCCCAGAGTGGCCGCGGTTTTTGTCAAGGACACATGCGGTACTTTTCACGTTTTCTATTTTACTCTATTCAATACAGTCAGATTCTTTTCTTTCCTTTTTATTTTATTAAAAAATTTTTTTTGATGTTTATTTATTTTTAAGACAGAGAGAGACAGAGCATGAACAGGGGAGGGGCAGAGAGAGAGGGAGACACAGAATCTGAAACGGGCTCCAGGCTCTGAGCTGTCAACACAGAGCCCGATGTGGGGCTCGAACTCACAGACCGTGAGATCATTACCTGGGCCGAAGTCGGACGCTCAACCAACTGAGCCACCCAGGCGCCCCTTTTTCTTTCCTTTAAACAAAAAATTTTTTTAATTCTTATTTATTTTTGAAAGAGAGAGAGAGAGACAGGGCACCAGTGGGGGAGGAGCAGAGAGAGAGAGAGAGAGAGGGAGACACAGAATCTGAAGCAGGCTCCAGGCTCCAAGCCATCAGCACTGAGCCTGACGCGGGGCTTGAACCCACGAACCGTGAGATCATGATCTGAGCCCAAGTTGGACATTCAACTGACTGAGCCACCCAGGCGCCCCAGTCAGATTCCTTTCTATTCAATTTTATCTAATCCAATATCATTAATTTCATTTTGGTAAAAGACTCCTGGTCACAGCCCCTGTACTCATTTCATGACTCTTCATTTCATGGCCAAGCTGCACAGTTTGAAAACTCTCGCCCTCAAAGATTTCCTTTTGTTCTATGGCTTTGCTAGCCGGCCATCTAGTGAGGTCACCCAGATTTATGTCTTCACCAGGCTGGCGCACTTCACTACTGCCCATGTGCCATCAGCCAAAGCAGGCGCGTGGTCATGTTGACTTCGAATTTATGTATCCGGAGCAGATTTCAGTATTCCCCCTCCATCACCATCTCATTCTGTCCCGTTGCTCTTTATTTAAGTCAACGACGTCACCATTCACCCAGTCGGTCATGCCTGGAAATGGGGTGTCGTTCTGAGCCTTCTTTTTCTTTCCTGCTGCACATCCAAACGGTCACGCCTTCTGGAGCAGCTTTGCAGTAGAAATATATCCTAAATTCAAAACCTCTTATGACCTCTGCTGCTAACGGTCTAGTGTCCTCGTCATCCTCTCTTACCTAGACCACTACCGCAACACCCCCCAAATGGAATCTTTGCTCCCACTCTTGCCGCATGGCCCCCCAAGTCTGTTTTCCACACAGCAGCCACAGGGATTCTTTTCGATGTAGCTCACATCTTCTAGTGACTTTTTCTCACCCTTAGAATACAATCCGATTGGTGGTTTTCAAACTGTTGTTTGTGATCCCTATGTCTAGTCGTGCCTGCACACACACACACACACACACACACGTTTTATAATCTGTCCCTGGATCTCTTTAAAAGCTCTTTTCTTCCCATCTTGTTTATCAGCCCTAACCACACTGGCCCTGCTATTTCTTAATGCTCCAAACATCAGCTACCTCAGGGCCTTTGCACTTGATGTTTATTCCTCCTGAAAGCTTCATTCTCCAGGTATTTGCAACGTCTGTTTCTTTTACCTGCTTAGAAATCCTCCCCTCATTCTTCTTTGCCATCTTCAGAGGCCTAAAGGTTGGTTCAAACAATTAGATTCTATAACAAAGATTCCTACCCCCAGGAAAGATTCCTATCCCCCAGATAGCGGAAAAAACTTATGTATTTTAAAATGATTCTTTATTTGAATACGTATGTAAAATTGAAATCACACTTTGTGTAACCATACCAGAGAGAGGCACATAAATAAAAAGCTGAAAGTGTGACTCATCTTTCTCTAGTCTCCCCAAATTAATAGTATTCTTTCACTAATTCTTTATGCTCATATAAACAAATACAACCTTCATTTGCACACGCGGAGTTGTTTTTTTGTTTTGTTTTGTCTTTAGTACCCTCTGCTTTATTTTTTAACCTAACAGATGCTATCATGGACATCTGCTACATAATACTGCGGGGGAGGGGGGGATCAGTCATAATTCATGACACCATTTCCTGATGGATAGATGGATGGACATTCAGATTTTTTTCTGCCAGTAAATATACTGTGGTAAACTTTCTCTCCTTCTCTCTCTCTGTCTCATGTAGATAGATGGATAGATAGATAGATAGAATGGAGATACCAATATAGATATAGATATAGATGATATAGATATCTAATTCCATGTTGGCACTTTTGCTTCTATGAGATGGATTCCAGAAGCAGGCTTGGTAAGGGCTCTATTTTCAATTTCCCACCCCTTCAGTAACCTGTCATCCTTCTTGCTCCAGCTGGGGTCACAGTTCCCACCCCCAACCATCTCACCAAAGTGCGCACAAGATGGCGACAGCGGGAGGTAAAGTAACTTCTGTGGCTCCTGACCTAAGTTGTTTGTTTATAGTGACACGCCTCAGAAGCGGCAGTCTGTTCCTTTTGACCACTGACAAAGGGAGCAATTAATATAAAATTCATTCACTTTTCTGGATTGTTGTCGGTGCGATTTGCCCTTAAGGGTATTTGAAGAAAACTAAAAGCATGGGGACTTAGGTAAAATTTACATAGTTTACCTGTGAGAGAGACTATATTAAATATACCATTAGCATGCCTGAATGCCAAAAACATTTTTTATACAGTTCTACCACATAATTTAAAATTTAAATCTGTATTTTTATTAGAATTCATTTGATATTAGTGTCACACAACTACGTTTTGATTTCTCCCCTTTCATTTGTGCTTCTCTTTCATGATTTACTGTTTGTCTGCTGTGTCTTTTGGAGCACGGAAGTTGTTTGATTTTCTTATTTTTGAAGCAATTAATATTTGGCAATTAAACAGTTCTGTGGTTAAAAAAACCCACCACAACAAAACCGAACATCTTAAAAGCCAAACCCAAAAGGAAATATGTGGACCAGAAAAAGTGTAATGAGAAAACTGCTATGAATTCACCAGGAATAAAATAAATTAAATGGTCTCTCTCTCACACACACACACACACACACACAGACATACATCCAACGATAAAGTGTATACTCTAAGATGTACAAGATCAATTTCACCAAATTGATTAATATAAACAACCCAAACACTTTCTGTATTTTAAGGCAAACCTAAATGATTAATTCTTGATATCAAAAGGATAGGAAAGAGAAGCCGAAGGGGACGAGTATGCAAAAAGCATTGTTAAGTGACGGCAACACAGCAATCAATGTTGGCTACCTCATTTTACTCTACCCGAGATCTAAACCCAGAGCTAGGGCACTGATCAAATAAAAATCAAGAAATGAAAGGGAATTTCGTGACCTCATTATTGTTGACTACGTTGTCGTAGCCTGAGTTTTTTTTTTTTTTTTTCCAGGAGAGAAGTTTGATTCTAGAAAGTGGTGGGGGTGTTGCACGAAACATGTAACTACAGTCCTATCGCTTCTATTCTGATCTTGCTCAAGTTCATCAGAGAAAATTAACCTTGGCAGCTGATTCAGTGACTAAATCTTGATATTTTTCTGGCTTAATTCATAACATAACTGTAAGCTATTGCTCCGTGTTTATAGTTCCCAACCATTTCTCACATTTCCAAAGCAGGCTGATATGTGATCCGGGCACTTTAGCTACCATAATTGGCATTTTTCTTGGGCCAAAAGGAAACAAATTCCTTATCCTCCATACTTTTTTAATTTCTGAAAAACAACAAGTAACATGGTTAATCCTCTTTTTGATCTTTTTTCCTTTTGAATTTTCCTTCTATTCTTTCCCTCTTTTAATCTTTTACTTTCTTTTTAATCTTCTCATTTTGCCCCACCCCTTTTATGTGACTTCTCGTTGTGTATTTCTTTAAAAGAGCTGGTCCAGTCTATGGAAATGGGTCTTCCGAGTCTGTTCAAAGAGCCATTATCCACATTTTGAGGCCCCACTGTTCCTTTCAAGAATCTTGTGGTGGCATTTGGCAAGATGTCCCAACAGACTATCTTTCACAGTATTAATAGCACACAAATCTTGTGGACAAAAATGATGCTTCATGCAATTGTCTCTCGTGATGAAAAGTTCCAAAGAAGTGAGATTTTTCACCTTCGGCATGGACGCGTAAGACAAAACGTTGTCACCCAGCAAGATCAGTCGTTGACCTGACAAGCCGCTTTTTCAATCAGAAAACATCCATGGACACTCTTTTCTTTAATTTCTGTTAGACTACTTTGGTGACATTAGTGGTGGCAACACAGGTCCGTTTCAGAAGCAGGGGCGATCGAAGAGCTCATCTTTACTTTCTTCTGCGGTTTGAAACTCACACAGCAGTGAGTCTGTTCCTGAATGAGGTTGGCTTTTACCAGCAGCCCACAGTTTGGACAGAAAGGAATAAAAGTCACGTCAAAAATAAAAACATATAGGCCTTCCATATAACTTGAAAGACTTACTTAAGACGAGTTGCCTATTTCTCTTAAACTCACGTTTTCAAAACACTTATAAGATGTTTGGCTACTGGTCTAATATTACACCTTTCTTTTTCATCTCCTTTTTTACTGCAAACCCTTAATGACAAACGCAGGCAGGCCAGTGATACTGATATACCGCAGCTTAGCATGTGAATTAGTCATCAGACAATCAGTTCAGGGGTCAGGCTTAGAGAAACAGTGCAAAGTTTGCGAAATGCAGGTCGACAGAGGTGCTCTACACTTCAAAGGGGGCGTGCTTGGCCGCGAGAATCCGGATCCCAGGCAGAAAGCAGCTGGGATTGTCGTTTGTCCCGAGGTGGAAGGTTTGTGTGTGTTTGAGCATGTTTGTAGCTGAGGTAGGGTTACACTACTTTGTAGGACAACAGTTTACTTTAGAGGCCTGTGCTGGTAAAACACCATAGGAAGTTAGAGCACCCAGCAGCCCAGGTCATTAATACCAAGAAAGGAGACCTGATCCGGGACCAACTCCCCCAAAAAGGACATCTGAAATTTCCCCAGGCAGTTGCCTTGTGCACGACGTTAAGGATTTCATTTTCTGAGAAATTTGTGAAAGTATTTTCTATTCTTGGGAGTGAAGTTAGAACATGGTTTTGTTTGGGACCTGAAATGAAAACCTACGTTTTGAGTCTGTTTTGGGGGTGTCAGAGTATGCCTTTTCTAGCTCTTATTTTTTCAAGGACAAATACCTGAAGTGAAAGGTAGGATTCGGACGTGTGTTTGAAAATAATACATACAAAACCAACGTATCCTTTTCCCCTTTCGTTTATTTTTCCTGGGGAGGCGGGGGGAAGAAGTCAAGCCTGCAGGTTACTCTAAGATTAAAGCTTGTTTGGGTTAAAGTTGGAATGAGTTTATATTTGTATTCACGGTGTAAGTGCATTTCAGTTTGTTTTAAAAATGAGTTTACTTCTCAGGGTACATCGGGTTTGGGGACGAATCGTCCGTGATCAAGTTGCCAGAATTGAGCGAGTGGGGAAGTCAACCGCTTAGCAAGGAGGAAATGAACAGGACACTGGTCTCAGGCTGAAGCTACCCTTTTGTGTTCTCGAGAAAGGCTACGGCGTGGATCAGGAAAACGGGAGTGTCGCATCTCTCAGGGTTTTTCAACTCGTGGAAAGAAAACTGGAAAGCGAAGTAAAAAATGTTACAGAGGAGAAAAAGAATCCAAAATCCAAACCATATGACAATGCCTATTTCTTCTTTCCTTTGTCCTGTTGTTTTACTCTTTCCTGGCATTAACTGTCTTTTTGGGTTATAGTTCTTCCAAGAAAGCCATTTCAAAGAAAGATCTTTACCGGGGAGTTCAATGAGAGTAAGCACTGGAACAAGAATGTGACCCGTCCATGGCAGAAAAGTATTACTTTGAAGATGAAATCATCCTTTGAACACTAAAACAAGGATACAGTGCTAAATGCTTATAGAAGGCTCCTATCTCGGGGAGGGGGGAACAAGACACCTTATTCAGCCAAATCCAGCTTGATAAGCCAAAACGATTGTCTAAAGGCAGACGACGTCTGAAGCAGAAGAAAAAAGACCAACTTTCTGAAAACCTGATTTATTTGCAAAAGACCTTTCCCACAACAGCATAACTTACAACGATTTTTTTCTTCCTTTATAAGTTGGTACTAAACACACCACTGATTTATCGTGGCACATCAGAAATGGAATTTTTTGGATTGTGTTCTTTTAAATCATGGGCAGAGAGAGAAGAAAACCGTTAAAATCGGGAATGGTGAATCGTTTGAAGGAATTTGTCACTTACGATATTATCTGGCCCTAAGGACCACGGGTTTTCCTTCCATGGCGAAATTAACTCTGGGAGTATATGCAGTATAGCAGGACATGTTTTATCCTTCCTTATGAACTAATACCACTGAATATGGAAATATATCAATTCCCTCCTCACACCCCCTCCACTGGATTGAGTTCATATGCAATGGGAAAATTATTAGCACAACATCTGCAGAACATAATTACGGTGCTGTTTTATATCCTTTTACTGGAAAGCTAGGAGTTGAAAGCTGACATTTTCCTTTCCATGACTTGAAAACATTCATAAATCTCATAACGCGAGTGTTTGTCTGATTTTCATTGGTGGCCGTTAATGGTCACTTATGTCCACAAATGATTGCTATGAATGTAGTAAAAAAGTGTATTTTTAATACTACTTAAGTCAACCCAAAGGCGCAGTATATTTAATGTGTATTTATTTACAATGTATCAGATTGTCTAACTCTTTTTGTCAACAATTTCTTTGACATTATAGACTAGTTTAGAGACTATGTTTTGAATATGAGAATTTTCTCTCTTTTTTAAAAATAGTTTATTTATTTATGGGGGGGGAGAGCAGGAGTGGGGAGGGTCAGAGAGAGAGAGAGGGAGAGAGAGAGAATCCCAAGCAAGGTCCGCACTGTCAGTGCAAAGCCTGATACAGGGCTCGGACCCATGAACCGTGAGGTCATGACCTGAGCTGAAATCAAGAGTCCGATGCTTACCAGACTGAACCACCCAGGTGCCCCTTGAATATCAGAATTTTCAGTGGCACTCTCAAAGTGGCTTTAAGAACAATAACACCATCTACATTAGCAAACTTCACTCTGCGAAACTTAGTAGTAAATAAGAATGGTTCCCACTACCTATGAAAGCATCACAATTATTGTGCTGTGGCCAACTTCCATCACTATGCTACATATTCATTAACGGGATGTCTAGTTTATGACAGACACACCTCTAAAATGTATAGATCTGTGCGGTGCCTGGGTGGCTCAGTTGGTTGAACGTCCAACTTCGGCTCAGGTCATGATCTCCGGGTTCGTGAGTTCGAGCCCCACACGGGGCTCGTTGCTGTCAGCTTGTCAGTGCAGAGCATACTTCGGATCCTCTGTGCCCCTCCCTCTCTGCACTCTCTCTTTTAAAAAATAAATACAGCATTAAAAAAAAAATAAAAAATAAAATGTACGGGTGTGCAAAACAAAGAGCTTACCTTCAGGGACCTTAAATCAGATGGAGGAAACAGACCATAAATAAATGCCAGGCCAACTTGTAATGGCAACGAGAAAACCAAAGCAGGGTAAAAGGTTTGATTTGGGCGTGCTGTTTTAGGGCGGGGCTTAAACCCAGTATGTCCAGGCAGGTGATATTTGAGCAGACTTGAATGATAGGAGTTAGTTACATAATGATCTGGGGGAAGAAGATGCTGGCAGAGAGATCAGAAAGCGTGTAGGCAGTGTGGAAGGAAGAGTCTGTCATATTGGAGGAATAATTCCGCTGTGTGTGGGGGGTAGTGGAAGGGAGGGAGTGGTGAGCACAAGTCCGGGAGAGTGGGAAAGGTCCAGATCGCACAAGGCCTCACTGGTCACATTAAGCATGTTGGATTTTATTTTAAGCATGAAGCGAAGACACTGGAGGGTTTTGGCTTTTGTTTTTAAAAGATCGCTCCGGGGGCGCCTGGGTGGCGCAGTCGGTTAAGCGTCCGACTTCGGCTCAGGTCACGATCTCGCGGTCCGTGAGTTCGAGCCCCGCGTCGGGCTCTGGGCTGATGGCCCGGAGCCTGGAGCCTGCTTCCCATTCTGTGTCTCCCTCTCTCTCTGCCCCTTCCCCGTTCATGCTCTGTCTCTCTCTGTCCCCCCCCCCCCCCAAAAAAAAAAAAAAAAAAAGATCGCTCCGGCTGCTGTCTGAAAAATAGACTCAGGGGAAGCAAGAGTGGAGTCAGGGAGATCAGCCAGGAAGCTACTGAAATGGTCCAGGTGAGAAATGACGTGTCTGGGACCCATGGCTGCTCATACAGCTGTGCAAGTTGTGCACAAGGTAGAATTCTCCAACGCAGCTCTGCTCGGTCCTTCCCCTGTGGACCGGTTCTATTCACGCTCCACGGCGCGGTTTTGTTTTATCTTAGTGCAAACTTGAGCCGTATGTGATCAAGACATTGCAATCATCCACATCAGTCAGAGGTGTTATTTTAGATCATGAAATTGTCATTCATTCTTTTAGTGCAATAGCGGTAAATGGGTTGGATCTCTAGTATGTTGTAATTTAAATCTTCAGCTTTCAGGGGCGCTTGGGTGACTCAGTCGGTTAAGCGTCTGACTTTGGCTCAGGTTGTGATCTGGCGGTTCGTGAGTTCTAGCCCTGCGTCGGGCTCTGTGCTGACGGCTCAGAACCTGGAGCCTGCTTCTGATTCTGTGTCTCCCCCCTCTCTCTCTGCGCTCCCTCACTCGTGCTCTGTCTCTCTCTCTCAAAAATAAATAAAAACATTAAAAAAATATTCAGCTTTAAGATGTGCTGAACTCATTTAGGGGAGGGAGAAATAAAATAGAAGGATGAAACTAGGATAGGTAGTGATAGCAAAAATAGCCAAGTGCTAATTTAGGAGAAAAGTCCCCAATAAATTCCTTAAATCATTGCTATTGCAGAAAGAGAAAAAAAAATCCCCAGAACATCAGACACCAGTGTGTAGATGGGTGCTTACACTTTGAAATTACAGCATAATGATTTTATTAGCACAAATCAAATTCCCAGAGAAAAGTGACAATGAAAGCTAACTTTTATCAAATGTTTCCTTTGTGCTGGGCATTAAGTTAGCAGTGCACTGGCATTATTTTATTTAACCAGCACCAGGATTTAGGAGGGAGATATTACCCTACCCAACTTTACTGAGTCAAAGAGAGATTAAGAAATTTGTCAACTGTCACACTGATGGTAAGTCAAGGTGAACTTGAGTTTGAATCCATATTTGTTTGAATCACAAGCTCTTTTTTTTTTTTTTTTTTTCCTTACTGTTAGTTACAGGGCCTTAGGCCTAGCTCATTAAGACTTCCTGGAGACAGGAAGCTTAGTATGGGTCCAGAGAAGGGCTGATGAGTGACCAGGATAACTAAACTCCACCTTTGGCATTGTGGTCCCTACATTTGCTCCTGCTACTGGGGACATGTTCCAGAGGCTGTGGCAATGATATGGCGGTGACCCACAAGTGGGTGTAGGAAAACTGTATGGGCAGGGACCTTATAGGGAGTTAGTAAAACACGTAATTAATTTTTTTTTTTTTACGTGTGTTTTAAGCTTGACATTGTACACTTGTTTAGCCTATTGAGAATGAACAAACAAGAAAAGGGGAATGCTCGCGTATTTACGGCACGATCTTCTTTTTTTTTTATTTTTAAATTTTTAAATTTTTAAATTTTTTTCAATATATGAAATTTATTGTCAAATTGGTTTCCATACAACACCCAGTGCTCATCCCAAAATGTACAGCACGATCTTTTAAATCTTTTTCTTTTTAGACTTCAAGTTTCTGTATGTAAGGAAACCACAAGGTTCTGTGGTCAATAATTGTGTCTTTTAAGAAGCCAAGCTCACAGGTGGATGGATTATCTGTGTGGTGCACTTGCTGGTTGCATTGTTAGTTACCTTGTTAATGGACCTCACAGCACCATTTCCTCCTTCTTCCTTCCTGGCAGAAAACTTTGATATTACTCAGGTATTCGGTCGACCCCGTGCTGCTGTGTATCTGGGGGGAGGCTGCCCCAGCCCAGGGTGGGCGTGACTGGTCTAAGGGGAAATCACATTCCTCTCGATCAGGATTTGTTTAAAATTGGGCACGTGACTTAATGCGGGGACGTCTACAAGCTGGTTTCCGGGAAAAGTTTGCCTCCAAAAAAAGTCAAAAGAAAAGACAGACGCTGTCTTTTTCTCCTGATGTTGTTTCATCATGTGATGTTTGGTTTTCACGTGCCCATTTGGATCCAACCTGGGGAGCGTCTGATGTGAGCAGAAGACGGCAGAGAACCTGGGTGCCTCTTGACATGGTTGGTCTACGGAATAACCAACGCTGAAGCTTTATTCAGCTCAGACTTGCTGTGATGTGAGACATTACAGATTCTTTTCGCTTAAGCCACTTTGAGTTTGGTTCTGTTGCTTTGAACCAAATAACATTCCCAATGATATAACCTGCTCTTAGTACCGCTGAACCAAAGTTTTGATATAGCTTTATTGCATCACCCATATGGCTGCTTGGATAATATTAGAAAGTATCCACATTTTTTTTTTTTTTGACCTCAATTACTCCAAATGAAAAAGGGTTTCTTAGCTGGAAATGCTATCACTGGAGATTACTTTTTTCAACTTGCCTCTGCTGGGAATATACTGTTTGGAATTGGAAGAAGCCTGTTCATTCTTTCTCGTCCACATATCCTTTATTGAAGTTGCCCACTTGATAGGGCCCTACTAAAAGGGGTGGACTTGCCTGGCCATGTTTTTATAGATGACCTTGTACTTTCTAGCTGCAACTTAATTGAAGAGACTGGACAATTGCCTCAGTGGGACTAATCATATTTCTATCCTGGGATTTTTCTTAAGCTTTAAACTTCAAGATAAAATACAGACATAAAAGAAATACAAAACAAATGCATAACTTGGTGAATAATAATAATAAGGGAAACCCCTTCCCCCCACCAGATCAAGTAACAGGACTTTGTCAGCCAACTGGGAAGCCCCATTTACTCAGCCCCAACAGAGGTCATGACATTTATAATTATCACTTCATTGAGCCTCTTTCTTATATTATCACTAAACCGTCCAGTTTTAATATTTAGTTTTTTTAAGTTTGTTTGAGAAACAGAGAGAGAGCACACATGAGCAGGGAGGGGCAGGGAGAGAGGGAGAGAGAGAATTGGAAGCAGGCTCCTAGCTGTTAGCATGGAGCCTAATGTGGGGCTTGAACTCCCATAGCTGTGAGATCATGACCTGAGCCGAAACGTGTCCCTAAACTGTCTGGTTTTAGACACTATGGTTTAGTCTTGCCCATTTTTAATAAGCTGTAGAGGTCTCGCGGATCGGTAAGTGCCTTCTATCATACAGGGTGCTATTTAGAGTGGAGACCGTGGGGTCCCCCCAGTTGCCCCTCAGGACTGAGGCTCTCCTACATCCATCCGCCAGGGGGACCGTGGAGGACACTCATAGGCTGGCCCTTTCTCTTTGTGTCCATACCTTTGTATAGTCCTCTTCCACTGAATGCAGATAGGACTTATGGCTTGCTTCTAACCAGTAAAATATGGTGACAGTGATGGAATGTCTCTTCTGTGATTGTTACATATGTAAGGCTGTGTATCGTCAGCAGCCCACTCACGGCAGAGCATCTTACTGCTGGTTTCATGAAGTCAGGGACCATTCCGGGGAAGCCCACATGGCAAGGAACTGTGGGTGGCTGCTAGGTCATTTACTCCTTTCCTGGGGACAGTCTGCTTCTGATGACTGGTTGAGCAGAGCCTGATTCAGCCTCCCTCTGTCAGTTTGAATACGTGGGAGAGGGCACCCAGCTCCCTTACTTTCCTGTGTGACCAGCTAACCAAGTGGTAGCTCAGTCGCCCCTCTGCCCAGTCCTGCTTCTCTCTCTTTCTCACAGATGTTGTTCCTCAGTTCACTCCCCAAGAAACCTTCTGCATGCAAATCTGTCTCAGAGTCTGTTTCCAGGGAATCTCTTAAACCCTGTCTTTTCCTTGCAGTTTATCTTTTGTACACTCCGGGCTGTGTGACCTGTAAAGTCTCTCTCCATGTGGATTTTGCTGATTGAAACTCCTGGTACAGTTCAGTGTGTTCCTCTGTCCTTTGTTTTTCCTGTGAGTTACTAGCTGGAGGCGGGGGATGGATCAGACTCGGCGGATGGGATCATTGGTTCAGTAATGGAAGTGGGCCTGGAGGGGGCATCAACCATGCCTGCTATAATCCCTACCTGGCTTCACATGCGTGTATATGTATACAGACGCATGTATTATGTGTTTGTGCATATATATATGTGTATATATTTGTGTGTATGTGTGCATATATGTATATGTGTGTATATATGTATATATATGTGTATATACACATGTGTATACAGTGTATGTATATATTCTATATGTGTATATATGTGCATGTATATACACGTGTATATATATGTATGCATATAGGTGTGTACATATATGTGTATATATGTGTATGTATACATGTGTGTATATATGTGTGTGTATGTATATAATGTGTGTATATATGTGTATGTATATATATGTGTGTATATATGCATGTGTATATATCTGTGTGTGTGTATGTGTATGTGTGTATATATGTATGTATATATGTGTGTATATGTATGTGTACATATACATATGTATATGTGTGTACATATATGTGTGTATGTATGTGTATGTATATTTTTGTGTGTGTGTATACATGTGTGTATATATGTGTGTGTATGTGTATGTATATATATGTGTATGTGTGGGTATATATATGTGTATATGTGTGTATATATGTGTATGTATATATATGTATGTGTATATATATGCATGTGTATATATGCATGTGTATATATATGTGTTTGTGTATGTATATGTATATATATGTGTGTATATGTATGTGTGTATATATGTGTATGTGTGTATATATATATATACATATATTTATCTCTACATTCTATGTACATGGAACACACATACAGGTTTGCAGGTATTTCTATGCATCCATGTACATATATATATTTACAATGCATGTATATTATGCATTAATATATTTGTATGTTTATAAATATATGCCTTTTAATTTTGGTGCTTTCCCATCCCACTTTTGGTCTATTTAGACAAAACTGGGCAATAGGCGGGCTTCAGGTACAGACTTGAAGAAGGAACAAGGCCGAGGTTTGACTGCAGGGAGCAGGGTCTGGAGACTCCAGTGACTTCTCCTAGGAACATGCTCCTGTAAGAACTGGTACTGGTACTTTTCTGGCTGGGAGTGGATTGTGGGTGGGGGTTTTCCCAAGAGAGATGAGGGGACAGAGTGGTTCCTTAGGAAGGTATAGCCCCTCTACCAGCGAGTCTGGAACCAAGTGGGCATGAAGTGGTCATTTATACTCATAGGTCACTTGTAAGTCAAGTTTTCTTTAAGAGGCAATTGCTTGTTTTGGAAATTGGTGGCATCTCATATTTTGAGGCTTAAAATGAAAGATATTCTTTGGGTTGTGGTGTGGGGTAAATGTGAGGGCAGCAGGAGCAGCTGAGTGATGGAGTAATTAATGTCTCAAGGTCAATTTCATCTTTAAGATTTGTGGTTCTGTGGTTTTCTCTTTGATTTTTTTCTTTCTGTAGTAAAACTTGTTAAAGAAGTGATGGAGATATATGGACCCTTTTATGAGGATTTCAAGTCAATGAAAAGCACCATTGAGTCTTTTGATGGTTTACATTATTCAGTTCAAATGTGTATTTTAAGTTTTGTGGTGAGAAATTATACTTATTTGCCTTTTTAAAGAGATGTTTATGGATGCTTGTGACATCTTAAGCCCCCTAAAGCTGTTTTAATATTTGGGTATATTAATAAATTATCTATAACTTACTGTATATGGAATTTGATGTTCCCTATCCGAGTGGGTGAAAAGAAAAAAAAAAAAAAACAGGCAAAGGCATTGCTTTTTTCATTTTCTACTTTTAAGAATTGTCAAAACCTCTTTGTTTCCTTTCCCTGAGTGGACCCTGCAGGCAGGCAGTGTAGGGTAATTTTAGAACTGGGTGATCCATAGGAGGCCCAAACTGGGGAGGTCATGACCTATGGCTTCTATAAGTAAAGAGTTTCTATTTTGGGAGAGCACTGTTTGTGATGTTCCCTGATTATCTGCAGATCTGACAGCGCTGGGTGTTGCAATTGGCCTCCAGCCTCATTTTCCTACTGGGTTTCTCGAGATAAAAGACCCAAGCAGGGTGCATCTGACACTGCTTTTCTCTTTTTGTACTTGTGCATTCTTGTTTCTCCCATATTCTGACATGTCTTAGGATATTTTGTTAATATGCATATGTATATTCCCTTTTCACTCCTGAAAATTTTTCTTTTCTTCTATCTTTCTTCCTTCCTTCCTTCATTTCTTTTCTTTTCTTTTCTTTCCTTCTTCCTTCCTTCCTTCCTTCCTTCTTTTCTTTCTTTCTACCTTCCTTCATCTTCCTTCCTTCCTTCCTTCCTTCCTCCCTTCCTCCCTCCCTTCCTTCCTCCCTTCCTCCCTCCCTCCCTTCCTTTTCTTTCTTTCTTTCTTTCTTTCTTTCTTTCTTTCTCCCTTCCTTCCTTCCTTCCTTCCTTCCTTCCTTCCTTCTTCTTTCTTTCTTTTTTTCTTTCCTCCTTCCTTCCTTCTTTTCTTCTTTCTTTCTCTTTCTTTTTTTCCTTCTTTCCTCTTTCCCTTCCTTCCTCCCTCCCTTCCTTTTCTTTCTTTATTTCTTTCTTCTTTTGCCATTTGACGCAGACCTGACTTTTGCATTTACGGAGAGAACGTTGTTTGAATCATAAGGATCTGAATAAAGGGCATGATCTCTGTAATTTCTTTTCCTGTACAGGTTCCTTAGCTCTGGAGTTTTAACGTTTGAAGCTGCTGGGCAAGAGCAGAAGTCAATAGACTTTTAATGTTTGAAGCTAGTTGAAATTATTAACTTCCGTCATTTAAGAAACGTTAACAGCCAGAATGCTTTAATCCAGCATGAAATAAGTAGAGTGTGCACTTTTAAGGGCTCTTGGAAAGAGGTGACATTTTAAACAAGTGAACTAGCTTAGAAGATGGTAGCTTCCAGAATCTCAGGAGAGGTTCCAAGAAGTTAACTTTTAATCATGTGATATGAAATAACTTCTTCCCAAAGAATGGGTCCATTTAGGCAACAGGATGGCCCTCTTTCCCACACCAGAAAACACTACACAATGTTTCTGATCACATGGCTTTATAAATACATTTCACAGTTAAGTGTGTGGGACTGGGATTGGGTGAGTAACATTTTCTTGTTTAAAACTGTCAAGGCAAAGAACTCTTTTTCCCCTGTGGTTTAAGAAGTGTTCTGAGACACCAATATATTCCCTCTTCTCAAATCGAATGTGCTCATCAGGGAAGCACTTGGAGTTCATAGGAACCAGCTGTTGGGACTAAAAAGTCACAAGTTAGAATCTCTAATGCAGGGGTTGGCAAACATTTTTATGTAAAAGGCCAGAGAATAATATTTATTATTTAAATTTATTTTTTGTAGGTTAAGAGGCAATATTGAAGATACTATGTAGGTACTTACACAACAAGAGAGAAAATACTTTTCACAATGTTTTTATTGACAAAGTTAAAAAAATAATAATAATGATCACTGTGTACAATTTTTGTAATGCAGGTCTACTAATGAGAAGAATGTTTTTGAGGGGGGGATAATGTTGCACTTAATTTGGATTCAAAGTTACTTGTCTGTCATCAAAGCAATTGTGAATGTGCATCTGAAAAGCCACTCTTAGCTGGTGGGCCGTAGGCAAACAGGTGGCAGAGGGGATTTGACTTGCAGGCCATGTGCTAGCAGAACTCAAACTTTTTCTTTTCCTTTTCAAATGTTTATTTAAATTTTAAAGTTAGTTACTGTCAAGTGCAATATTGGTGCAATATTGGTTTCAAGAGTAGAGTTCAGTGACTCAGTTCTTAACATGTGACACCCAGTGCTCATCACAATAAGTGCCCTCCTTAATACCCATCACCCATCTAGCCCACCCCCTACCCACCTCCCTCCATCAACCCCCCAGTGTTTTCTCTGTTGGTAAGGGTCTCTTATGGTTTGTTTCCCCCTCTCTTTTTCCTTTGTTTCCTCCCCCTCATTTGTTCATTTGTTTTGTTCTCAAATTCCACATATGAGTGAAATCATATGACATTTGTTTTTCTCTGACTGACTTATTTCACTTAGCATAATACACTCTAGCTCCACCCATGTCACTGCAAATGGCAAGATTTCATTCTTTTTGATGGCCCGGTAATATCCCATGGTATATATACACCACACATCCTCTATCCATTCATTAGTCAGTGGACATTTGGGCTATTTCCATAATTTGGCTATTATAGATAGTGTTGCTAAGAACATTAGGGTGAATGTACCCCTTTGAATCTATATTTCTGCGTCCTTTGGGTAAATACCTAGTAGTGCCATTGCTGGATGCTAAGGCAGTTCTATTTTTAACTTTTTGAGGAACCTCCATACTATTTTCCAGAGTGGCTGCACCAGTTTGCGTTCCCACCAACAGTGCAAGAGGGTTGCCCTTTCTAGGAGAACCCATACTAACCACTGCTCTCTGGGCGCTGTCTCTGGGTTTATTTCTGCTGCCTGAGAGGACATAACAAAAGTAGAGAAATATGCATGTTCAAGGATGTGTATGTATAAAGCAAAAGTAGCACTTTATCTCCCACATGTTTTAAGTTTATTTCGAGAGAGGGAGAGAGAGAGCACATGCCCATGCGGGGGAGGGGAAGAGAGAGAGAGAGAGAGAGAGAGAGAGAGAGAGAGAGAAAATCCCAAGCAGGCTCCCCATTGTCAGTTCAGAGCCTGACGAGGGGCTCGATCTCACGAACTATGAGATCAAAACCAAGAGTCGACTGCTTAACCCACTGAGCCACCCAGGTGCCCCTCCTACTTTTTTTTTTTTTTTTTTTTTAATTTAAGAAGTATGGCTCTCTCTGCATGTACTCACAGTGGTAGATTCTAGCTTCCTTTCTTTTCCGATGAGTGGGTCAGTCCCAGGATGCCATTCTGCTAGGTGTGGCCTCTGGCTATCGGTAATTCTATGTTTCTTAATGTTTTAAACCGGCTGCCACAAGTCAGGTGGTGGGGAGGGAGTGGAGAGGAGGGGTAACCGGTCCCACAGTTGGGAACTTGCATTTGAATGGACTGCTAACATTTGCTGGGCATTTGCCAGTGAGCTATGACCAGGCTGAGCACTCCATGCTTATCAGCCAATTTAGTTCCCACACTAACCCCTTGATATTCTATTTTTGTCCTCATTTTATTTATTTTTTATTTAAAATAATTTTTTTAAATGTTTATTTATGTTTGAGAGAGACAGACAGAGCAGGAGCAGGAGAGGAGCAGAGAGAGGGGGAGACACAGAATCCGAAGCAGGCTCCAGGCTCTGAGCCGTCAGCACAGGGCCCGACGCGGGGCTCGAACTCACGAACCGCGAGATCGTGACCTGAGCTGAAGTCAGACACTTAACTGACTGAGCCACCCAGGCGCCCCTATCCTCATTTTATATATTGGAAGTAGAATTCTAGATAATAGCAGAAGATAGCTGGGTCCTTACTATGTGCAAGACTCGGTTCTCAGTGTTTTACAGGAATCGTGTCATTTAACTGTAACCTAATGCAGTGGTACCATTGTCCTCACTTTATAGATGTGAAAACTGAGGCATAAAGACGTAAACAGCTGCCCGGAGTTGCTCAGTTGGTAAGAGGCAGAATGGGGCTTCAAACCCAGGCAGCTTCGGGACACAGTCACTTAACGTTATGCTGTTTTTGTGAAAGTATGTATTACTTACCCGAGATTTGGCCCAACTGAGATTTGAATTTCAGGTGTCTGACTCTAGGACGTCTCTCAATCACTGTCTTACCCAACAGTCCCCCATCTTCTGCTTTGTTACTGGGATTGATCCCTCATTCGTGAACGAGGTGGTTCCAGGAGAAATGCTGTGGGGCCCATTCATCCTGCGATCAAAGCAACAGGCAGGGGGACAGAGCCCTGTTTTCACACCGGTTCCCAATCCACAGAGGGGAGGGAGTCGCACAGGATGGGTGTGCTCTGTGGGTCAGGACTTTGAATGAGGGAGGCCGGCTGATCTGCTTATGTCCTCCTTGATCCGGGGCAACTCACTTATCTTTTTTTAATCCTCAATTTCCTTATCTGTAAAACACAGCTAATACAACTTCCCTGGAAGGGAATTTAATGAGAAGAGGCTTTAAAATGTTCTTGTCTTCGGTGACAAGTAGTTTTCTGTATCAGCCTGGCCAGGCTACGGCACCCAGTGATCTAATCAAACATTAATCGAGGTGGTGACATTTTCTAGATACGGTTAATATCTACAATCGGTTGACTCTCCAGAAAGGAAACTCATCCTTGCTGATGCGGGTGGGCTTCTTCCAATCTGTTGAAGGCCATAAGAGCAAAACCTGAGATTCCCCAAAGAAGGAATTCTACCTCAAGACTGCAGTCTAGAGATCCTGCCAGTGTCCAGCTTGCCCATGTGGCCTGCAGAGAAGATTCTGGAGGACTCTGATACTTTCTCAGATAGGCAACTTCACCCATGGTCACCAAATAGTTGTAGCTATTGTGTCCTCCGCCCCATAGAAAATCTTTGGATCTTGGTGATACGAATAATTGAAGCAGCCACCTCTTACTTTCATTTGGTTTACACACTCGAGGCCCTGCAAACTCAAAGCACGTCTACCTCTGAATTTCATTCCAACTGCAAAATGTATTCGCAACACAATCTTCTCTGAGCGGCGCTGCTGTGGGAAAAATACAGATACGGTTCCATCATCATAAAGCCTGGCTGATGCACTGATTAAAGGAAAATGGCATGGTGAATTGAAAGATGTTTTAACTACTATATCTAATTACAAAGAAGAACATGTTACCAAAATGTGAATGCGTCCTATAATAAAAAAAACAAGAGCAATTAACAATCAAACAGGCAACTGCTTTCTTGACAGACAGATGACACAGAGCAGGACTAACGAAAATGCAGGAAGGTTTTGCTTGACGAGGAAAGCTGAGATGTTCCTTCAAATTATAAGGTAAGACCCAAGGAGCCTAAGACTTGGTGATTATAAGGCCAGGGAGGGACTCAGGCAGCACTGGAATGGCTGCTCTTGGTTCTGTATTACTGAAGCAAAGTCCTATTTATTTTCAGAATGGGGGGCCAAGTTGTATTTTACCAGTTGGCAGAAATCTGGATGCAAAAGACACTCGTTTTCCTGCGTGTAATTTTACTCGGAGATAAAGGAGTACTTATCTTTTTAAAATGCCCACTGAGATATTTGTATTTCTTTACTGTACTATCCTTTAGATATTTTGTTTTATAGTCAGAATGTCCTAGTCTGACCTCCTGCCTATCCCATAGGGGTCTGTGTGGTTAACGAAGTTAACATCCGTAAATTACCATGAGCTCCAAGGATGAAAAGTCCTGGAGAAGTGAAGAATTTCCTAATCAACCCAATTCTTTCCTCTTTCTGGCGGGAGTATGTAAGGCATTCTCTTTCTCTTGGCCATGCAGCTGTTATTGTCTCCAACATTATTCTCAATAAGTCTGAGAATGGGCTACTGGGCTGATCATGACCAACCAAGGGGATGGGTCCTTGATACTCAGTCTTTGGTCTCAGGGCACAGAATGTGCATCTGATGGCTCAGAGTCAGGCATGAATTTCTTGGCTGGAGGCCCTGGTCTGCAAACAATGGCATGCCTAAGAATCACCTCAAGAGCTTGCTGAAAGTGCAAAAACCTGGGCTGCACCTCCAGAGATGCTGAAATAGTAGTTCTGGGGTGAAATTCAGAAATTTTCATTTTTAACAAGAATTTTTAACAGGCAGGCAGTTCATAAACCACATTAAAAAATGGTTCTTTATTTTTGGGAGAGAGAGAGAGAGAGAGAGAGAGAGAGAGAAAGTAGGGGAGGGGCTGAGAGAGAGGGAGACACAGAATTTGAAGCAGGGTTCAGGCTCTGAGCTGTCAGCACAGAGCCCATCACAGGTTCGAACTCATAAACCGCGAGATCGTGACCTGAGCTGAAGTCAGACGCTTAACCGACTGAAGCACCCAGGTGCCCCTCATAAGCCACATTTTAAGAAATACGCCTCTACGGCAGAGTGATCTACCTCTCCTTTTTAAAAAATAAAATAAAACAAGAAAACCGGGCGCCTGGGTGGCTCAGTCAGTTAAGCGTTTGACTCTTGATTTGGGTTCAGGTCACGATCTCTTGGTTCGTGGATTTGAGCCCCGCATCGGGCTCTGCCCTGGTGGCGTGGAACCAGCCTGAGATTCTCTCTTTCTCTCTCTGCCCCTCTCCTGCATGCTCTCTCTCTTTCAAAAACAAATAAATAAACATTTAAAAACAAACAAAAATTACCCCCCCCCAAACCCCTAGTGGTAAACGTATGCACATCTAGCTGTAACATTTATTTATAAATAGATTTACTTATAAACGATCTACTGCTCTATTTTTTTTTACATACGCACATTCTGCACATTGTAAAACATAGGAGAATGGAAGTTAAACATTTCAGGATGCTCTCAAGAAGAAACATAATATTTTATAAATTTTAGAACTTTATTCATCCTTGTGTATACTCTTTGCTCTCACTAGAACATTATTAACATATTTAACTCTTAGCTATCACTAGTTATATTTTAATAAGAGCAGTGTGATCAAACATGCTCCATTATTTTGAAAATATGGGTTAAATATATTATGAAGCAGGTATTTGACAATCTGTCTCAAAGTTCAGTTTATTTGGATCCTTGGTTATAACAGATTTCATAGCTGAAAAAAATGCCTTTCAGAGATGCATAAGTTCAAATGAAAGATGTGCATCCATGGTGGGGTCTTCTAAACTGTGATACTTAAAAATTCTGTCAATCATTCATTTTTATTGAAATTTGGTAAATTTCCAGTCTCTGATGTTATATAGTTATTTTCCCAAGTTAATCAGAATATGCTGGATTTTTATGCTTCTTTTAAAAAAATTTTTAAATTATGTTTATTTATTTTGAGAGAGAGAGAGAGAGCGAGAGAACAATTAGGGGAGGGGCAGAGAGAGAGGGAGACACAGAATCTGAAGCAGACTCCAGGCTCTGAGCTGTCAGCACTGAGCCCGATGTGGGGCTCGAACCCACAAACCGTGAGATCATGACCTGAGCTGAAGTCAGACGCTTAACCAACTGAGCCACCCAGGTGCCTGTGATTTTTTAAATCCTGAAATTCCTCATTTAGATGTTTTGAAAACAGGTTGGAAAGTTCTTTTCCAGGTTTGAGTGCACAGATCTGAATTTTTATAGTGACATACATTCTTTTTCTTCCACAAGATCGTGTAACAATGACAATATTTCTAAGCTTTTATTTTCAGATGCCTGAAATTCATAGCTTGAACCATTTTCTAAAAACAATATTATTTTTCGGCTATTATTAAACTATCACCTCAATTTGGAGGGGATAAGTGAAATTTAAATATATAGGCAGAGATAAAGAGACGTAAATACAGATACGTAGAGATTTGTGATATAGATCTGCTACATAGCATACCACTGAGAACGACCAGTCCTTACAGAAAATGTTGGCAAATTTGGAACACGTGTGTTGTAGTGAAAGAAAAATATGTCACTCTTTTTTTAAGTTGAGAAACTTTCAAGATTATAAGTGATGGCCGGGGAACCTCCGTGTTACAAAAGCTTTTCCTGATCACTCCATCTGATGACAAAGCATGATGAACATTTTGTTACAGGAAAGTCTTATTTTTTGGAAAACTAAGGACTCCAATGGCCTCCTGAAGAAATCTGTGCACTTCTGGCTTTCACTTCTTTGTTGCAATAGCTCTGAGCCGGGTAGGAGTTTCAAGTGCAAGGGTATCTCTGTAATCTTAGCCCAGAATTGTTTGTGCCAGACAAATACTTTTTGGCTCTCATTATTATGCAAGAAACCTCCTAAGTGACTGCAAAACATTTTCCATTAAGGTTCAGAGAAATTTTGTAAAGCCCTGACTGTTCTGTGGCTTTAAAAATTGCTGAAAAAAAAAAAATCACAGTTTGGATTTCATGTTCCTGATGCTTATAAGGTTTTAAGTGCCTGGCTTATCATGATGACTTAAAACCCCTCCTTGTATTATATCTCAGGACACATCATACACACTTAGGGCGAGGTCATTGTCGGGTATAGTGGATAAAAACTCGTGCTTCCAATCTCATTTTTCTGGTCATCTTTTTGTCAGATATGATGAGATTGTCATTGTTTTTACTACTGTGACACCAAAGAGCATGCATTAGGGACAGGAGAAGTCTCAGCTTTGCCTTTAAAAAAAAAAAGTTGTTCTGTTGTACCTCCATTATTTGTATTATCTTCAAAGCATGGTTTCCCTGCTGGACTCTTTTTTTTTTTTTTTTTAAGTGTATTTATTTATTTATTTATTTATTTATTTTTGAGAGAGAGAGAGAGAGAGAGAGAGAGAGGAGAGGAGGGCAGAGAAAGACAGAGAGAGAGAGAAACCCAAGCAGGCTCTGCCCTGTCAGCGCAGAACCCGGAGTGGGACTGGAACTCATGAACCGTGAGATCATGACCCGACCCGAAACTGAGAGTCGGACACCCATCTGACCAAGCCCCCCCGGGCGCCCCATTGCCAAACTCTTTCTAATTCACTCGTTCATTTTGTTATTTGTTTTAGTTAAAATCAGGTAACACCACTCTTAAAACAGGTTAGCCTGGCACATGTAAACTGCCGAATTTTCTAGGATGCAATGCTAGAAAGCTGTGACTGTCAATCAGGCTCTTCCCTTAGGTCACGCCAGGGGCTAAGGAGCACGCCAGGGACAGTCGGAGTGAGGGCACAGGGGCCAACCCATACCTTAAATATGAAGAAAGTGTAACCTGTCTTCTTTATTGTTACAAAATACAAGTAGAATCTGAAATTGTCTTCCTCCGCCCCCAAGTCACTTCGAGCATCCCCTGGGGTGTGTGCTATGCCTCTTTAGAGGGTAGCCAGGAAACGTGCTCACACATACAGGACAGATGGAGGCAGGAAGTCCAACCCTCACCCTCTAGATCCATCCCTGGGGCCGTGAGGCCATACTGAGGCACATAGTATAAAGCACTATCCTCACTCCACATCTGCCCTGAGAGTTTATATTTACATTGATTTAACTGTGATTTCAAGATAACGTATCAAAAACGAGGACGAAATGGCTGTTAAAGCTTCAATACAGAGGGCACTTTACATGCCGTTCATCTTTCTCAAACATACAGACCAAGAATGTGGAATCGCATGTCTTGGCCACCGCACTGTCCCACGGCTCAGAGCGAGCGCCAGCAGGCATCAGGTAAATGTGTGTTGATTGAACTCACGGAGGAATAAATAAGCCGCACACTTCTGGCCTCGCGTTATTTTCTTACTGTTGGTTTTCCTTTGCCCTGTTAACTTGCGTTTTTATTTCCTCTGGCGTTTTATTTCCTTTGCACTGTTAACTTGTGTATTTCATGCGTATTTGTAAGCTGCTTTGAATCGAGTAGTACTAAGATGATTTATGTTATTATAATTACAGATATTCTTTATTGAGTGCTTATGTGCTACGGGGTGCTATTTGTTTTTGCTAAGTTCTCCACAGGCACCTACTTAATTCTCACATAACCCCACAACGTAGGAATGACCACTTCCACTCTAGCACCAATGAGTTACTTGGAAAAGTTAAGTGACTTGCATAAAGTCACCTTGGGATTAGGTGGAAATTCTGCGATTTTAATTCTGATTTACCTTTTCCCAAAATTTGTGTTCTTTGTGCTTATAGCTGATCACTGAAACATTGTGGGGTGTGCAGATAAAAGAGGAAGACTTTTTTTTATGGCTTTGCAGATGTGTTTTATGGTTTGCTAATTGTATAAGTTTTCTTGGATTCATGATTCTGAAATGTCCTTGAAGATTTTATCTGCACTGGGGCCAAGTTGCATAGGCCACATCTTATACAGGCTACCTACATGATATTTGGCCTGATATGGTCACTTGAAATTTTATGCATCTGTGAAAACAAATCATTTAGTTTTTTGAAAGGAAATACTGCAAAATCAGTCCTGGTTACATCGTTAGTATCTTCACCATGTGGGAAAACAAAAATTTGTCCTTAATTTGCGAATCAAATGGTGACTCCATAGACCTAACAGGAAGCAATCAGAAAGCTGGGCCATTTAGGGGCGCCTGGGTGGCGCAGTCGGTTAAGCGTCCGACTTCAGCCAGGTCACGATCTCGCGGTCCGGGAGTTCGAGCCCCGCGTCGGGCTCTGGGCTGATGGCTCAGAGCCTGGAGCCTGTTTCCGATTCTGTGTCTCCCTCTCTCTCTGCCCCTCCCCCGTTCATGCTCGGTCTCTCTCTGTCCCAAAAAAAAAAAAAAAAAAAAAACAAAAAATAAAAAAAAAAAAAAAAAAAGAAAGCTGGGCCATTCAGAAGAATGTAATCTAGTATTGGGGCACCTGGGTGGCTCAGTAGGTTGAGCATCTGACTTTAGCTTAGGTCATGATCTCACAGGTCATGGGTTCAAGCCCCGCATCGGGCTCGCTGCTGTCCTCGCAGAGCTTGCTCTGGATGCTCTGTCCCCGGCTCTCTCTGCCCCACCCCCACTCATGCTCGCTCTCTCTCTCCCCGAAAAAGAATATTTTATTTTTTATTTTTTTAATGTTCATTATTTTTGAGAGAGAGAGAGAGCACAAGTGGGGAAGGAGCAGAGAGAGAGGGGGACACAGCAGGCTCCAGGCTCTGAGGGGGTCTGCATAGAACCCATGAACCGTGAGGTCATTACCTGAGCTGAAGTCCGATGCTTAACCGACTGAGCCACCCAGACGCCCAATGAATAAACGTTAAAAAAAAAAAAAAAAAAAAGAAAGTAAAATATTATTTTTTTTTTGGGGGGGTCTCTATATCAGACACGATTAGTTGGATATTCCAAATTTGAGTGTGAACAATATTTTTCAGCTTCTGAGCATGACCTTTTATTAATGGGATCGTTTTCAATGCAACAAGAGCTTCATGCGAAGGATTCGTCTTTTTCTCTCGCAAGCACCTGCCATTCATCCCAACGTTCCTCAGTATAGATAACTTCCTTCTCATTTTGGAAAAAAGAGCCTTAGGTCTCTTCTTTACCCTTCCCCACCTCCTCAAAATGTGAAATCATCTATAAGCTTTAAGAGTCATTGTGGAAATTACTCACCCTTGCAGAATTTCATGGTAACGAGCACAGCCACATTCTGGTTACATTAAGTGTGCGTGAATGACCACAACCCCACTGCTCCACTCATTGGGCACCTTCCAGTATTGCTGTGTGTCATTAGCACATCGGCTGTCACAGTCTTCCTTAATCTCCATCCAGGCCCAGGTGATTTCAAGGCATTACTCTGCTTTTGGTTTTTAGATAAAACACTAAAGACAACTTTGTAGTCTCTCTGATAGGTTCTGTAGGGTTTAAAAATGAAAACGAGGGGCGCCTGGGTGGCGCAGTCGGTTAAGCGTCCGACTTCAGCCAGGTCACGATCTCGCGGTCCGTGAGTTCGAGCCCCGCGTCAGGCTCTGGGCTGATGGCTCAGAGCCTGGAGCCTGTTTCCGATTCTGTGTCTCCCTCTCTCTCTGCCCCTCCCCCGTTCATGCTCTGTCTCTCTCTGTCCCAAAAATAAATAAACGTTGGAAAAAAAAAATAAAAAAATAAAAATGAAAACGAAGTGGTTTTTGATTGTGTACGAGTGTTTACAAACATGTAGGGGACTCCAAGGGCGGTATCACGGATGCAACTTGAAAACTGAAGCTGTTTGACTTGTCCCTCGTTTCCGTACTGGATTTCTTGTTGGGGTGCATGGGATCCCCAAACCTGTAAATTGAGGCAAAGTTGAAAAAGAAATAAAGGTACCTAATTCTTGATACAAAACAGTGGGAGTGGTAAGAAGGAGCAAGTGTTCTAGGAACATGTCCTCTGTGAAATTTGCTTGAGGCTGAAACCATTCTCACTTGCTTTATTTTTTTTATTTTATTTTATTTTATTTTTTTTCAACGTTTTATTTATTTTTGGGACAGAGAGAGACAGAGCATGAACGGGGGAGGGGCAGAGAGAGAGGGAGACACAGAATCGGAAACAGGCTCCAGGCTCCGAGCCACCAGCCCAGAGCCCGACGCGGGGCTCGAACTCACGCGAGATCACGCGAGATCACGCGAGATCGTGACCTGGCTGAAGTCGGACGCTTAACCGACTGCGCCACCCAGGCGCCCCAATCACTTGCTTTAAAGAGTTAAGGACTTGAAATAGCACTGTTTTCCTATGTTAAGATTCATGTGACTTATCACATGAAAAGAAGAAAGGAGAGAAATGCATTTTGTTGGGGAACCCCCGGTTCCCTCACTGTTCCTTAAAAAACATTTTCAGATGACTAGAGGGGCAAAGGGACATACACAGAAATGGTTAAATTCTGACTTGGAATTCCGTGGGAATTAGCAGTCTGTCGACCAAGGCCCTGGCCTAAAATGTCATGGTTGGCCCATGACTTCCTATGGGGCTGCTATTGATGGCCAGTTTCTTGTTTTTCTTTCTTCGATGCGTACATGTGCCCAGAGGCAATTTGTAATGGGAGAATTTTAAGAAATTCATAAATTTGAAACACCCCACACATACAAAATTCTTTCTGAATGTGTCAGCTTAATGTTCTTTTCCCCAATTCACATAAAATAAAGCAACATAATAGCCACGTCTTTGCAAGAGTCTATCTTAACATGTAATTTTTATTGATCTTTAACTACAATGCTAGGTAACATGAAGAGAGCAATATAAATCAGCCGTCTGAGTTTAAATGGCCAAAAGTTATCTTTTGATGTTTGTGTCTTTGAAATAAACGCACCTCACGTTTAATTTCAACACAAACGTAGTCTAAAAAAATAATACAAATTTGTCTGCCTTGACATGTACATTTTACAAAGTGTTTATACAGTATGAATTAACTTGCTTTGTCTATAGAAGAAATGCAGATTCTTCAAAGGGCAAGCATCTGATCTTTAGGAACGGAGTTCATTGAGGTTAAATTGTGCTCAGGGAGTTTAAGGTAAAAAAGAAAGAAAAAGGAGATTATACCTCTCCTTATGGCAGGAAGAAGCTCATTTCCAGGGTAGAAACTTCTGAAACCCATAAAATACGTTCCAGATTCAAGACTTGATGAGTTCATGCATCATATCTGGACACTTCGCTCCTGCTATAGACAAAGCCTTGGGACCAGTTCCCTTTCACTTACTGAGAGGGATAAAAATGCCCAAAGTGTATGCGAGAGACAAAATTTAAAAATTAAAGTAACTGTAATTCTGTTTTGTTTAACACTGATGCTCTCCTTTTATGCACCCGATGGTTCAAACATCGAGACCCCAAAACTCAATTGTGTGACAAAACCAGAAACAGAGCACCGATGAATATCACTTAAGACCTGAGAAAGTATTCATTAAACTTGAAGAAGAAGGTAAAAATACCTGAACCAGAGGTTCCTAAGCTTTTTTTGTGTCATGGACCCTTGGGCACTCTGGTAAATGGACCCTGTCTCAGAATACTGTTTCTACATGCAAAAGAGCAAAATACATAGGATTTCAAAAAACCCCAATTATATTGAAATATAATGGTGATCAAAATATGTGAAAAAAATACCACCCATCCAAATTTGTGAAATCATAATACCTGTGTCTATTAATGCATCAAATAACAAGAATTAGCAAGAGGTTTAATAACTGTCACGTTGAAGTAGGAATGAGCATAAGTGATACTTTGAGGTCTTTACAAAGTTATAATGTGATATGAAAATATTTACGATTTCTACTGCTGGCAAGGTCACAGAAACTGCTAAGAATACTATAGTTTGTTGAAGGAAACATGAGATTTCAGTTAGACATTAGTGAAAATGAATGTATAATTCGTTTCCATTCAACTTCACGGACCTCCCTGAGATCTACTGGAAGAGTCCCTTAAGGATCTGTGGACCCCGGGTTACAAAGCCTTGCTCCGAATATAAGACATATGCCCTTGACCACGAATGTATTGTTTCATGGGCTTGGCTTTGGTCAAGATTTAGCTTAATATTTTGGTCATCTTAGCAAACGTGGAGAGTTCATCATCACATAAGCATTTATGCCAAGGACGTAAAAACCAAAAAAACACAACAACTGCCACATGGTTTATTTGTTTGGCTTGAGGTTGTTTCTTTAGACGTGCAGGGACATCTGTCCTTTTTAAAGGCCCAGACCCCATTTAAAGTTTATTCCATTTTGCCCATAATTACATTCTGTCAAAGAACACCATTTCATTTTTCTTCTATTTTGAACTTTTAATGTGAACGCGTCTGTTCAAGTAAGTTGTTGAAAACTCTTCAAGGGAAGGAATATATCTTTTTTGTTGTTGTTGTTGTATTTAGAAAATTCTTAGCAGATATGCACAAAGCAGAAAATTACTATTTGCAGATTGAAAGAAATGACAGGCTCTGAAATACCAGTATTCATACTGCACCATTTGAAAAATCTTTCCCTTGAGAAGTTGGAAGTTCTTTGGATTTTTTCTTCTTCATCCTTCTATTCTCTTGAGAAATAAAGAAGAGAAAGAGAAAGATGACAAATGGCATGGGTATGAATAAATGATTCCATCGAGAATCTGAGAGCGTCATGAAACCTTATCACTGTAGATTAAGAATAGGTTATTTGGCCGAGCTACTTATCAGATTAATGCCACATCTTCACTATATGGCCACCCAGTATCTAATTGGAAGCCCCTATGACAGGGATATCCTTCCTAAAATAGTTAATTCATTTTCTCAGTAATTATCTCATCGTTAGGAAAATTCCTCAGAATGAGGGATATTTGTCTTTCCTTTGCGCTTAAGAAATTTTCATGAGAGAATGGGTTGTAGAGTTCCAGGAGGCAAGAATTTTGCCCTGAAGGGTTTTGTTTGAATCCTGGAGAAAACAGACATTGATTCTCACTGTAGCCACAACTAAAACGATGGCAACAAAATAACTTTTAATGTGCCCATGTGACTAAGACATCATCTTTTGAAAAAGACTTGTGGAATCTATCATGTGACATGTGTGGTGTGATAGATACACAGCCCAGTTTTAACTTCATAAACTGGTGTAAGTTACTAAGCTTTTTAAACCTTAAGTCCTCTTCTGAAAAATGGCGATAGTAATATCAGTCTCATAGGATTTCCGATGAAAATAAGTCAGACGATGCAAAAGCATCATCACTTCAGTGCTTAGTATATTAGCAACAATGTTTTCAGCTACAGATAACAGGAAGATCCCAGTCGAAAGAGCTCACACGATGTGGGGCGGGGGGGGGGGGGGGGGTTGTTATCCCACGTATAAGAGGTTTGGAAGCTGGGATATTTTAGGGTTTGACTTATGTCATCAGAGATCTAGGGTTTTTTGTTTTTGTTTTTAGTCTTCCCGCTTCGACTTCTTCATTGTGTTACTTTTATCCTCACACTTGTCAATATCGCCAAGAGGCTTCAAGCGTCATGTTCTTACAGCATAAGCCCCACCACGTATCTTCACTTGCATCTGGTTGGTCAAGAGGCAACACTTGCCCATTTCATGAGGGTTTCGATGACTATAATTGGCTTAAATTAATAAAGTGTTATTTCCTGGGCCTGGGGAGGATCACTCCCACTCCTTTCCAGAGGATGGCTACCTGATTACTGAGCAAAACTCATGATCTATTAACAAGGAAAAAGTGGAGGAGTGGATGCTTGGAGATAACCAACAGTGTCTGCCATATTACTCTTCACATACTATGTTATATACAATCAAGGAAGACAAAAAATTGTGGTGCAGTGAATATAACTCCACCAATTCCTTACTGTATATGGTCTTAGACAAGGTCATGTAGCCTTTCAAGAATCAGTTTTTACATCTGCAAAATGGAGGTGAATAATTATGCCTATTCCTCAGGGTCATAAAAATATAATGTATGTGTGGGGCACCTGGGCGGCTCAGTTGGTTAAGTAAGCATTGGACTCTTGATTTCAACTCAGGTCATGATCCCAAGGTCATGGGATAGAGCCCTGCCTTGGGCTCTGTGCTGAGTGTGGGGCCTGCTTAAGAGCCTCTCTCTTTCTCCCTGTGCCCCTTCTTTGCTTGTGTGTGCTCTCTCTCTCTCTTAAATAAGGAAAGAAAGAAAGAAAGAAAGAAAGAACATGGAAGCCATTTATCAGGAGAGATCTCTACAATGTTTATTTAAACTTGTAAATAGACAATAAATTATGATAACTCCTTTTTTTATGATGAAGAATATAATCATTCAGCTTTTCAGTTTCAAAGCTGGCAACTGAACCTAGCTCTCTTGTGGTTTCTCATCTGATCTTAAAAAAAAAAACTTTTATAATTGTGTACAACAATAAATACACAGAAAAATGCATAAAATACAAAGAAAAAACTTAACAAGTTGATGTAAATTGAATACTGTTGTAATTCCTATCCAGGTCAAGAAATAACACTATCAGTGTCCCAGAAGCCCCATGTCTTTATACAACTCGTAAATATATATATATTTTAGCATCATCGACACAGTTTGTTTCCAGTAGTTTGACACTGTGTCATACCTATCTCACGCTATTTTATGTTTTTTTATTAATCATTATTTTCTCTATTCTCCCACAGTAATCACTACTCCTGCACAAACATTAATTGTGTATGTGTTGGGCACCATGCCAGGCATGGTTCTGTCTTTTCATGAAGACACTCTTGCCATGATTGGAAGATCAGATTTCCGTTAACATCATCATTTCTTTTGCCAAACTCCAAGGGTCAGGATTTCAGATTATTGTGAACTTGAGCAAGTCTTTCACAAAATTTGCAGAATCATCTATCTCTATGTTTGTTGGTCTTTCTTTCTTTGCAAAGATTTGTCAATTGTTAACAAAAAAGTTTTTTAGGAGATTCAATTTTTTTCAGTATCTTTTATTCATTTTTCTTTCTTTTTGTTTTTCTCATAGAAATCACCTCCAAATTCTGCATTATGCCTTGACATGTGCTGCTGTATAAATAATTAAGCAATTTAGTCATGATTGGATTTGAGAATTTCCACTTCCAATCAAGATGGAACCATAGGGATTGGATTTATTTTTCCACCTAAAACAACCAAAAAACTGGACAATAAAATAGCAACAGTCAAGATATTGGATATTGGGCAACCAAAGCCAGTAATCCCTAACAGATAAGAAACAAATGAGGAGAGCTTTAGTGTTGTCCTTTATTTCCTTTAGGAAGGTTATTTCCTTTAGGAAGTTTCCAGACTGCAGTACACAAAGTGGAACACAGGAAGATGTGCACAGTCTCAGAGTTGAGGAAATATCTGGGGAGGACAAGGCAGCTGGAGTAGGCAGGGCAAAGCACGCAAAGGAGAGAGCTGTACAGAGATAGAATGCCAGAAATTTGCAGAAAGTCTCTCCTAAACATTCATTTGAGCTGATTAACACATGTGTACGGGGAAAGTCCTTGAGGCTGGAAAAGAAGCACTCAAGAGGATTGGAGAGAAGGGTGCCTGAAGGTCATCACACAGGGCCAGGAGTAGTGCTGGTTTCCAAATGCCAGAGTGGAAAATCTCAGAATTCGTGGGGTATCAGTTAGAGTACTAAGAGTTGTCTTTCATCAGTTTCAGGGAAGGTAAAACCTAGACTAAACACTGCCCTGGTTCTGCCCAACTAAACAAGATCTGGAATGCTCAAACCATTTTCAAGTGATTTAACTGTGTCGCAGAATAAAGTTCAAGAATATTTATAGGAATACACACATAACTGGCACCCAACAAGGTGAAGTTCAAAATGTTTGGCACCCAATAAATAATTACCAGGCAGGCAAAGAAGCAAGCAAATACTATCAATAATGGAGAGAAAAACAATAGAAGCTGACCCAGAAATGACACAGATAATTGAATTACTAGACAAGGACATCATAATAACTATTTGTTATTATTGCTGTACTTCATATATTCAAGAAGCTAGAAGAAAGATTGAATTTGTTACGTAGAGACATGAAAGACATACAAATGACTCAGATCAATTTTCTAGAGATAAACACCATAGCATCTGAGATAAAAAAAAAAAAATACATGAGGTGGGATTAAGTGTAGATTAGATATTGCAGGAGAAAAGATTAATGAATGTGAAGACCGCAATATTAACTACTCAAAATGACAGAGAAAAAAGACTGCAGAGAGAAAGGACAGAATTTAAGTGAGATGGGGGGAAATTTCAAATGGATGAATATACATGAAATTGTCATGTCCATAGGAGAGGATAAGGGATATTTGAGGAAATCATAACTGGAAACTTTCTGAATTTGATAAAAACTATAAATTCACAGGTATGAAAAGATCAACACATCTCAGGCACAAGAAACATGAAGCAAATTACATCAAAACACATTATAATCAATTTGCTCACAACCAGTGATAAAGAGATAAACATTAAAAATAGATACAATAAAAGGAATGATTGTGCTTGAAACTTTTCTGTTTTCCCTATCTCATACCACACAAGCACACCTCTCTCTCTCTTTCTTTCTGTCACGTACACACGTGAACACACACACACTTCAATTATTTCAGTGAGTTCTTTCGTTCCCCAGCATTCGGTTTGATTAAAACTAAGCATTTGCTTTGTGTAACTACAGAAGGACTATTTTTATTTTAAAAGTTAATTCATTTGATCTGATTTAGAAATAGCATATCCTCTTAACCATAGGACCTTAAACTCTCAAGTGAAACAGCTGTTTCCATACTCTTGCCTGGGAACCAGGCCACCAGTAAATGTTTCACATGCACGTACAACGCCTTTAAGCTCTTGATGATTATCGACAGCAATTAGGATGCTATGACATCTGGTGTCTCCTTGATTACATCTTTCATGAAAGTTCTAAGTGTTAAGAAATAAAATGGTGAGGATGAGCAGCCTCTTTCATGGAACAAAGGGCCCTTCTTTAGATCAGACAACCATTTGGGAGTAGGATGGTCATTTTCCACCATGGATGATATGGGGCAGCACTGTAGAATCACGAATGGTTCCTAGAGATCAGCCCCCTTCCTCCTCTACAATTACAAAAGAATAACATACGCCCCGGGGGTATTTGATGACTAGCTTTGTTTCCAGATTAGAAATCATCGACTCCTAGACATTCTGATGTAATGAAATTCCAATTGGACCAAATAATCTGATCATCGCCTTGATATTGGTTGCAGTGGAGCTTGCTTCAAAAGTTATTGCCAGCCTGGATATTTCAGCAGTTGCCCTTGATCATCTGAAGCCCCAAGTCCCCAACAACGGCCCCAACTAATCAATTCTGAGATTTTTCAGACCACTTTTATAACTTTGATTATTCCCCAGTCCCACTTCTCTTTATATTCTTTTGTAAGTGATCTTTCCATTTGTTCTCCCTTTGTGTCTACACTTTAGCAATATCTCTTTTCATAAAGCCAAATAACATTCTACAAGTTCCTTATAATGTGAAAATGCCATCTTACCATTGAACAATTCACAAACCTTTCATGGTTTTGTTGCTTCAAAGTTTCTCTGAGGCTACATATCTGCTGGGTGGCTTGGGTGCCAGCATTTCAACCTGGCAAGATAACCCACCAGGCAAGAATGCCATACAGCTTACGCTCACATCGAATGGTATAAAATTGAATGAAAATTAGAATGAGATACTAGAATATCTATAATATGTGAAATCACAGCTAAACATGTCTGCTATTTGGGATCCTTAATTACAAAAGCACCATTTACATGCATCTCATCCAAAGAAAGAAGATTCTCACTATCCTAGAAATGTTAATATTCAATTGTCTTCCAAACTTTTTGATTTTTATTGGAATATTCTTAAACTAATAACTCATTATCAGAGCATATTTGAATGTATTATATTCTCAAAAGTAAAAAAAGAATCTCTTAAGAGCATGTTTATGTAAAAGAAAACAAATTAAAGAAACTTGTGTAAAGTTGCAAGTGGTATTTTTCCTTCTTTCTTTCTTTTTTTTAGTGTTTATTTATTTTTGAGAGAGAGACAGAGTGCAAGTGGGGGAGGGGCAGAGAGAGAGGGTGACACAGAATCTGAAGCAGGCTTCAGGCTCTGCAATGTCAGCACAGAACCCCACGCGGGGCTCGAACTTACAAGCCTTGAGGTCATGACCTGAGCCGAAGTCGGACGCTTAACCGACTGAGCCATCCAGGGGGCCCGGCGAGTGGTATTTTTCAAAGACGAAAATTATACATCTGCCTATGAGAAATGTCCTCTATTAACTTTTACTTTGTAGTTTACTTTGAATAAATTCTGTCCTCTTTTATTGCATTTGCATGCACCTCTTAGAATCACCAAGCAGAGGGGATCCCCATGAGACACTGTGTTGGGTGCCCCCTCAGAGGCGTGGGGATTCCTCCAGCTTTTCTCTCTTTTGATCTGCTTCTCTACTCCTCGCTAAGGGCAGCCATGGGTTCTGGTGTTGGCTTCAGCTTTTGGCTCTGCTTTCTACTTAGCAACCTTGGACTTGAATCATTTGGCCTTAGCTTGCATGTGAATCATTTGGCCTTAGCTTGCGTGCGCATACACATGTGTGTGCAAGATGGTGATCGTGGAGTTGATTTGCTCCGTGTACTATAGTCCTATGTAAGAAGTGGCCCATCTTCTCTTCTATCCAGTTTTTGCCAGTCTTACCTGTTACTGATTCCCTGCCGGAGAGGGCTGCTCAGGTCTGTCATAGTGAAATGCTTCAGAATACCCGGAAAGTATCCACACTTCTTACAAACTATCTCAATTGTCTACAAATGTTGTTAAGAACAATGGTTGATACGGAATATGTCAAATGCAGATACACAAAACAAAACAGTTTTGCATTCTGTAGGCTTTGGCGAGCCAATATTTATTCATTCCCTCCGATACAAATTCATTCAGTCATTCACTGAAGCATTGGAAAACATCTTGAACATGCTTGAGGCGCTGTGCTCGCTGCCATGTGATTGTACCTCTTCTATAGCCCTTATCACAACGCTATTTGTGCAGTGGTCACCTCTGCTAGTGTCTGGGATTGTCCAAAGGGCTGGGATTGTCCAAAGATGAGTTATACAGATTTCCTGAGTTAATAATCCGCTAGCTAGTGTGATGTCTTCTCGAGGTTGCCTTAACATCGTGGGGAATTAATTACCATGATCTTTAACGCCTTCGGTTTTATCAAAGTAAAATGTCTAGACACCCACACTTTTCCTTCAGTGAGAGAATACACCATGTATCCTGCACTGTTTCTGCCAGAGCATTCAATCCAGATTACACACGCACTGAGATGTGGACATATAGCTGGGGCTTCTCGACTACTTTATGCATCTGTCTTTCCTCATGGTCTCCCCAGATAAGCTCCAGGTCTTAACTTCCCTGTGTTTGATGCCCACCGTTCTCCCAGTCACCCTGGAGTAAAGACTCAACATCATGTCTGCTCTTTCCTCTTGAGTCAATCCAGACCAAATAACTGTCAATTTTCTTCCACATTGTTTCCTCTAGTTATGCCCGTCCTGTCCGTTATCTCCTTAGCTCACTGACTCATTGGTTAGTTCATTCATATTTACTCACTTTTCCTGAAAACCCTCACAGAGTGTGTGATTTGCAGGGTGATCTTGCCACTGAAATGTAAAGATAATGACGATGTAATTTTCATTCCTTAGGAGTTTAGAGACTGGCAAGGGTGACTGTGTATAAAGAGCTATACTAAGAATCCAGTGGGAGATAGAGGCCAAATGGCAAGAGGGTTGTGGAAATTCAGATTGATGTTCCCCCCCCCCCCCCATGAAGTTTCCACAGTGTTTGCACAATTGAGTACAAATTCCTCTCCCAGGCATCTCAACCCTTCAATAGATGGCATCACCTTAACTTTCCAAGTTCGTCTCCCCTTCTTCTGGGTTTGTGGTCCCCTACATTCTGGTCAAATTTTCTCTCTCTGATCCCTGAAAAATACCTTCAAGTATTCTTCTCTCTTTCTCTTCTGTGACAGCAGATGTGCTGTCAGCGGCATGTCAGCACCAAAGAAGTTCATGAGGATTTCTAGGGAAAGTTACAAAATACGTTCAGTACAAAAAAAAAATATATACATTTCGTAGCTTTTAACTAAGTCTATAATTCAAACCCTTTGGACACGCAGGAGCTGTCACGTAGATCCTGAAAGCTTTTCCCAAATAAATTTTTATACCAGAACATCTGCAACCAGTTCTTGAATTTGCACGTCGCTTTAGATGTCAGGTTCTTTCTCCAAGTCCAGATCACATCTTGTTTTATTGAAATAACATAAATGAGTGATCCTGCCTTCTTGCAGAGTGTGTCTTCCAACCTGGAATGTTCCATCGCTACCAGACTTTTAAGTTTTCTAAGATCTGCCATCAATATTGTTATCACCGGGTTTCCAGATTTCTCTACTACTTCTTTCCGTTCCAGTAATTTTTTTTTTTTTTTGGCAAGGATTTAAGGGTTTTTGTTTGTTTTGTTTTGTTTGAGGTAGCTGTTTTTCAAAAAAAGGCAATTTTTCCATACCACCTTCAAGAAGCCTTCCCTTCCGTCTCACCTAACCATGGTTTCTTAGGTATCGTTAAGATGAAAACGCAACACGGGAATTAAGAGGCAAGGCACTGGTGTGTGTTGAGTAGCCACTTATGGACGAGGCACCATGCCAGACAATGTACATAAATAATTGTACACAATCCTCACAACTGCCCTGCCAAGGGAGTGCTATTATTCCCACTTTACGGATGAGAAATTTGGGGTTCAGAAGGATTAAGAGGCTCTCCCCGGGGCATGTCTGGATTCCAATGCTGCTTCGTCCTTCGGTGATTCCAAAGCCAGATTCTTCTTTGCCATGGTGCCATGCCTCCCCAGTGTTGTTTAATCCTAGGGATATTTCTTGAAGGGCTATTTAAACTCCAGTCTATAGTAAGTTTGCTGGTGGTAATGGTGGGGTTCTCTACTTTTTTATCCTCCAAAGTCCTTAGTACAGGGCTCTTGAACACCAAAGACTCATTGAGTTAATGTTGCATAAAGTGTGTCAAGGGAAGTTTTTCAGCCTTATAAACTTGGCTATGGTTACATTAAGCATTTTTGTAGTGTTGCCCATTTCCTTGATCGATTCTTACAGACTAATCTGTTCCTAAGTTTTTCTAGAAAGAGTTACAATGAGTTAACATATTCACTGCTTCCTTAGCCTTGTGATCATGTGCTGACGGTTGCCAAAGACCATCAAGGATAGGCCCAAGTTCATGTGCTTTTCTGTGATGTACAGCAAAAGCACTTAAAAATTTCTGAAACATCTTGTAGACACTTGTTCTTTTAGTACAGCGTTTCTCAACCGTGGCACCTTGGCCTTCTTCACTCTTTGTTATTGGGGGCTGTCCTGCGCATAGCAGGATCCCTGGCCTCTACCCGCAAGACGCCAATGGCACCTTCCCCACGTGTGACAACCAAAAATATCTCTAGGCATCGCCGGGTATCCCCTAGGGAGCAGAATCACCCCAGTGGATAACTACTATTTTAGGATGTTACAAATATGTAGTAACTGAGAGAGAAAAGAGAACAAAGACTTCCGTCTCCACAACACAACTCAGGCTTCGATTAAAAAGCATCTTTTAAAGATGCCTGAATATGTCAATGATTAAGAAAGGGTTTCATTTGATTAAATTTGGACTATGAAATTAGGTCAATAGCCATCTTTCCCTTAACTTTATATATTATTCACTGGATTGCAAGTCAGGTAAATTTTTCTCCACCTTAAGCACTTATATTCGAGTGACCTGTTCTGTGGCAAAGAAGAAAACCTGAGAATTTTTGGTTTTGCCTTCTCCCTCGGTTGTGTATTTCAATCTTATTAGGAAGACTTGAGAATATGGTTGTTACTGACAGAGTCAGGGGTGCCTCGGTCAAAGTGACTATGTTTTCTAAGTCGATTTGCCTTTTCCTGAGTCAATTTAACTTCTAAAAGATTCCCTATTTTATTTTTCAGTTGGAAGCCCTTTTTTACTTGACATTTAAAAGGTACTTTACCAAATGGAATGGTTAATTATCCAAAGGGGAAACAGCCTACCCATGCTGAAATCTAGAATGCAAGACAATTAGTATCGATGTTTTCACTAAGCTGTCAAAAAAAAAAATCTATTCTTCCATCATAAATTTGGCAAACTCTTGATTTTCTGGTGATGTGTGCTTTCCAACTGTGTGTAATTAACAGTGGTTTCAGAGCAACAAACCTATCCCTTCACTGTGGTCCTTCCCGATGTTTACAGGCTCTTCCAGTAAGACTATCTTAACAATTAAAGGATTATTCAGTTACCTTGCATTTCTCATTCTTCAAACATTCACCAAACTTTAAATACAGACAACACATCTTCAGGTAATATTTTAAACTTTGGGTAGCACTATCTTATCCTGTCTTCACAACAGGTCTTATGGGATAGATATTTTTATTGTCATGTCAAAGAGTAAAAATAAAAAGAGACTTTGCAAGTTTAAAGGATGGGCCCAAGAAGCCACAGCATGTATGTAATTTAAGACGTATTGGCCGCCAAAGTTCATCAGGCAGAAGTCTATGCCAATGGTGCCTAATAGAACTAGAATATAAGCAGTATTAAAAATTTTCCAGTGGCCATGTCAAAAAACAACAACAGAGAAATCCTTCAACAAATGGTGTTGGGAAAACTAGACAGCTACTCGCAAAAGGGTGAACCTAGACGACTTTCTCACACCATATACAACAATAAGCTCAAAATGAATGAAAGACCTAAATGTGAGACCCGAAACCATAAAACTCCTAGAAGAAAACACAGGCAATAATTTCCCTGACATGGGCCAAAGAAACATTTTTCTAGAGATGTCTCCTTGGGGGAGAAAAACAAAAGCAAAATTAAACTATCGGACTACGTCTACACAGCAAAGGAAACCATCGACACAGCAACAAGGCATCTTCTCCTGTTGAACGGGAGAAGACGTTTGCAAATGATAAGGAGCTAATACCCCAAATATATAAAGAACTTCTATGAATCAACACCAGTCGCGCCCCCGCGGGGGGGGGGGGGGGAGAGGGGGGGAAACAGGGGCAACTGGGTGGCTCAGTGAGTTAAACGTCCGACTCGCATTCAGAACATGCTCCCAGGATTGGGGGGCCAGGCTCCTCACTGAGTGCAGACCCTGCTTAAGATTCTCTCTCTCCTTTTGCCCCTCTCCCCCACTCGTGTGCATGCTCTCTCTCTCTAAAATAAAAAAAAAGTAGAGAAAAAAGTGAAATTAATTTAAGTAATATTTTATTAAACACATATATTGGGAAGAATCTCATTGCAATAGGTAATCAATATAAAAATTATCCACGAGATACATTTCATTCGTTTCTTCCTACAAAGGCTTCACGGTCCAGTTTCACAGATGATAACACATTCCAGTTCGAGGAGTCACTTTCTGAGTGCTCAGTTCAGCTGTGTGTGGCTTGTGGTTGTGGTTGTGGGCACACGCCTCTAGGCATCGCGACATGTCAGGTATCTAAGACAGTTTTTCTCCTGATATAAAGCTCATCTTCCAGGGCAGGAGTCAGATAATAAATAATAACATGTAGGGAATAGAAGTAAAGCCATGTCTTCTGACTCAAGCTCACGAACATTTTTTGGGGGGACGCTTGATGAGTTGCCCAGGTTTTCAGACAGCGAGCATCAGGGCCGGGGTTGTCCTGGGAAAGTCGTCCGCGGAGAAGAGGCAGTGGAAAGTTGCGGTGAGCTGGGGCAGGTCCCAGGGCATGAGTGGGGCAGGCTGGGGTTTGGTGAGGAGGCTGTTCAAGGCTGAGACTTCCAGGAGGTGACAGGTGGAAACAGGAACGGACGGTCAAGTGCAGAACATGCCGTGGAAGGCAGAGGACAAGAGGTCCTGAGGCCTGGAGCCTGGGGGTGTCAGGGCCGGAGAGGAGAGAGCCACCATGAATGGACACTTCCCTGGAGATCTGGCAGAGGGTTTGGGGCTCCCCCCGAGGCCCGGACATCTGCCCACCAGACCACCTGCTCTCTGCGGCCGCTCTGTTGTTCACGATCTCAGTCAAGGGCCTTCAAAAGGCAGAGCAAAGGCTGCTGAAGGTCTGGCTTCCTGTTTCGTTCAATGCTTTAAAAAGGCTCTTTTCACTGTATCTGAAGGTTGAGAGGCCGAAACAGTGAACAAGTGAGGATCCGGCACATTTTTTGTGTGTAGACCTTTAGGAATGCTCAGCCTTCTGCACCTTCTCTTTCCTGCAGTGGCTGGTTTGTTAGTCTTCTCCCTTTCACTGGCAACAGCCCTGCTGGCTGGCGTCTCCTCTGGTGCTCTATCTGCTGCGGCATTGACCCACTCCCCACAATGCCCGCCTCACCTCACTGCCCCTGCCTCATCCGTGCAGGGACCCCACGCCCGCGGGGAGGGGTGGGTCTCAGCCAACCTCAGGGACTCGTGTTGCAGTCCTGGTCCTTTACTGGGTGGATCTGCCCCCTCCGGCTCAGGCACGGACTCATACCTGTTCGGTTCCCAGCAAAGCTTGGGCGGAGGGCACGAAAATATACTTAATACCTGACGGATAGGCCATTCCAACGGAAATGAAGAAACTTGGAATAAAAGATTCAGGCTGGGTGGCAGCTGGGGGGAGAGAAGAGGCCTCGCTAAGCCTCCCTCTTCTCTCCTCATACTGAGAGTGTAGTTGAGACGTGCTTTGAACTCACTCTGAAATAGTCGCTGTGGTATAGCCCGAGAGGTGCACTTTTTACCAGGCCGTGTGCAGCCCACATCTTTTGGGGGGAGATCGTCAACGTCTCCAAAGTGGGGTCGTTAGCACACTCCTGGCACGCTCCAAGTCACTCCTCATGGGCTGGGGAGTCGTGCCAGGGCCGGGGGCCGGACAGACAGCAAGCAGCTCAGTGTTTCGGCCGCCGGCCGCCGCAGCAGGCCTACTCCCCGGTTCCTGCAGGGGGGAGGGGAGGGGCGCCTGGCTGGTCGGGCTCCTCCCTGGAACGCTTACAAGGAAGCGTCCCCTCAGGCACACCTGTGTCCAATTAGGAGCAGGCCTCCTTCCAAGTTCAGGAAGGTGCCAGCGTTTTCTAAGGGTCTTCATGTTGGTCCTCTAACTTGTTTGCACTGGTTAGCTGACCAGTCTGCAGTGTTTTCAAGGGCGCAGAGAAGAGCCATTTCACGGAAAAACAGAGCTTGCTTTTATAAATGCTGCAGGGGCTGCTGGGTCCCAGGTAGAGTGCTGGTGTGTGTGTGCTTTGCATGTGCCTTAGAAGGTTATGTCTGGGCTAGCGGGTCACCCGGATTCCACCACCATGGACTCCCTTTCTTTTTGTTCTCCGTATCAGTTCTCGTTTAGAAAGGCTTACCGAACAACAACAAAACCACTTGCGTTTATTAAGGAATTAAAAAAAAAATGACAACACGGTTGGTGCTCACTGTCCAAATCGAAGCCATATACAAGTTTAGAGTAGAAGAGGAAAGACCCTATTTACTCGTACCCACCTTTTCCCCTTCCTGGAAGGTAAGGCTGTTACCGGTTCAGATGACCTCTCCCCATTTCTTTCCCTCTGAATGCACTAGAAGGTACGTAGAGAATACGCCCTTGTCTATCCATATACCCATATTACCGTCCGTGTTTTTTCTTTTTTTTTTTTTTTAATTTTTTTTAACGTTTTATTTATTTTTGAGACAGGGAGAGACAGAGCATGAACAGGGGAGGGGCAGAGAGAGAGAGGGAGACACAGAATCCGAAGCAGGCTCCAGGCTCTGAGCTGTCAGCACAGAGCCTGATGCGGGGCTCAAACTCACGGACGGCGAGATCATGACCTGAGCCGAAGTCGGTCGCTTAACCAACTGAGCCACCCAGGCACCCCCTGTCCGTGTTTTCTTTACCTGGGTGAAAGCATCAGGCCTATAGTATCCGTGTAAAAAATGTTGTTATGTGACCTGCTTATTTGATTCTATAACATAACTTGAAATGATGCCCGCCCTTTTTATAGTTACATAGTATTCTGTTGCAGGCGTAAGCTATTATTTAGTTACACCTTCATTGTTGAGCGTCTATTTCACTCCCTTTGCTACCTGAACTACAATACTGCAAAAAGTATAAACACTTTGGCACGGATACCTTTATGACATTAAATGATCATTATATTTTTTTTTTCCGAAAAAAAATTTTTTTTTATTAACCAAAGACACATGCAACTCCCAATCAGTCTTTCCGATCAGTATGAGATCACTGTAGTAGTATTATTGCATTGAGCTGAAGTAATTCTGGTCAAAAGCTTAGGAATGTGATTATTTAATTAGCCTGTTCAGCCTAATCTGGGAGACATATTTGATATCTGTTAGACTCTTTGAAATGCTGAAAATAGTCTTCAGACCTTCCCCCGACCCCGTGCCACCTCATTACATTACTACCTTTGAGAACATGAAAGATCTGACCTTGATTGTGAATGTATTTGACACACTCATGCAACTCAGAGAGAAATGAAAAATTCAACCGGTTGTAGTTTTGGTTTGCAAAATTTAAAATGAAAAGCATAAGTAGTTTGGCTGACTTTCTTAATGGAAGTGTCTAATTTGCCTGACTGAGTTGACTTATTAAATAAGCTTAATCAACTTCTTCTTTGGCACTTTGTAAATACTAACTCTGTGGGCTTAACCACATATAGCAAATATACCACTGATTTTATTACTTTTAATCGTAAGTTTCATGAGAACCTAGTAATCTTTATCTTTCAGAACGTTTATGGAAGTGCTTTGTAAATTATAATTTTATTGGAAATTCTTTGTAATTCTGACATGGTAGAAATAACTCTGTACTTTGATCTTATAAGCAGACATGGGTTTGAATTCAGCGTACATCACGATTAGTTGTATGGTCTTGGGAAAGTCCCTTGATATCTTTGAATCTCCTGTTCTTCTCATATAAAAAGTGGATAAGTAATGATACCTACTTTAACGACAAAGATTGTGAGGATTAAGTCAGATAATGTTTCTAAAAGTACTTAGTTTATTGCTTGACATATTAGAGGCTTGATATTATTATTAAGCTATTATTATTATTATTAGCCGATAAAAAGACCATGTGTTTACATTTCTTGAAAAGATATGACTGAAATCAGAAGATGCTTCGATTGGTATAATAAGTCTTCCTGTGAGAGTTTGGAACTCTTTTTAAAGTTTCCTTGAGAGAATAAAGTGGTTATTATTTTTTAATGTTTATTTATTTCTGAGAGAGAGAGAGAGAGAGAGAGAGAGATTGCATGATCAAGGGAGGGGCAGGCAGAGAGGGCGACAGAAGATCTGAAGCGGGCTCTGTGTTGACACAAGAACTCCCAAGAACTGTGAGATCATGACCTGAGCCAAAGTTGGATGCTCAACCGACTGAGCCACCCAGGCACCCCTGAAGTGATTATTATTATAGTCATGTTTTACACTGGAAAACTGAAACACTGGGATTAAACAAGCTCTCCTGGTGATGTAGAATGTCAGGTGTGGGACCAGACCTGCCATACCAGTGGGGGTGACCTCGATACTTGGCGATTAGGCACATTTTAAAGGACAGTGCCCCTTTAAGACCTCCTTTAAAATATTGGAATGGGGAGGCAAGTTTGATGGCCATGTGATACCTGGATGCAATCACTATTAGAAACAGTATACTTAGAAGGATATGGTTTGCCCAACAGTGCATCTGAATCTTTCTTTTTTCAAAAAATTTTTAAAAGTGTTTATTTTTGAGACAGAGAGATAGAGACAGACAGGCAGAATGCAAGAGGCAGAGGGGCAGAGAGAGAGAGAGAGAGAGAGAGAGCAAGACACAGAATCTGAAACAGACTCCAGGCTCTGAGCTGTCAGCACGGAGCCTGATGTGGGGCTCAAACTCAAAGACCATGAGATCATGACCTGAGCCAAAGTCAGATACTTAACCGACTGAGCCACCCAAGCGCCCCGGAGTCTTTCAGATCCCTAGCTGCACTCTGACTATGGGCTCTGATTTATTTCAGAAGTGTTTTAAGAAGAATGCAATTTTTATTATTCAAGGCGATCATTTTAATCCACATTTTTGATCGTTCACATTGCATCTTGCTAACATCTCTCCGATGATTCAAATCAAACTTACTGTTTGCTTCTAAAAAAGCAGTTTTTAGCATTAAGTTCGTGAACAGCAGCGATCAAGGAACCATACATGCACGTGCACTAGCTCTTGTGTGTCAATTCCTCAAGCTTAAGGTCTAGACCCATGTTTTACAAATGATAGGTCCTACAAGGCAGGTGTACTGAAAGAGGTAGGTGTGCAAGACTCCACTGGGACAAGGCCTTCTGTATGCAACATCCTGGGACTCAGTCTCTTCAAGGCAGTTATGAGGGTTGGCTCCCTGGGTTCTAAGGTTTGCAATGAGCGTGGGGTGAGTATATCTGGAGGAAGAACAGCCCAAACTCTGTGGATCCGGACCCCCTTAAGGCAGACAGACAGTTGTAGACACATCATTTGTTCAAAATTTTTGTTTTCTTTCTCATTTTGGACTCTGAAACACACCTCATTGGCTAAAGGCGTCTCATCAACGTCCCCAGAATGCTCCACATTAGAAATACCCATGGATAAGAGCTTAACGAGATGTTTTTCTGAACCGCTTTTCAAGATTTTATTAAGTGGTACCCGAGACGACCATTCCAGTGCAAACAGTGTGCTGGTTTCCAGGGTCCCTGATCAACGTGTTTCAAGGTGAGTGAAGACAGCATCCCAATAAAAAGGGAGCATCCTGTTAACTCCCACTTTACTTGTTTGGGTTGGCTGCAGATGGGGATATTTTTAGGACCAGAACAAATATGTCACCTTCCTTGTGGGAGTAGATTGTATCTTCAGAAAAGTCTATAATTATTACTTTAAACTTAAAGCAGGACATATTTCCCAAAGCTAGTCAGTAAACAGAACACTATCATCTAACTGTTCCTGTGTTTGTATAAATTAAAGAAACATCGGTCATATATTACTTAGAATTTTAGGGATTTGGGCACCACCCAAATGCATAACAGATTAATTTCATGGTTTCTATATGCATTTGCACAAATTAAAATATAAGCCCTCACTGGGTTGTTTTGAACCTCTTTCTTCAATTAATTCTATTTGCAGAGCTGGTCAGACGGTGGTTTTCAGGAACAGCCCAGGTTCTTCTATGTGTCGTTACTATACGCTTGAATCCCTTTATGTTGTGTATGTAGAAGTGACAGGACTGATGTCTGAATGATAAGTTAACCAAGCTGTGTCAGTTTCCTCCCAGCGATAGGTCTTATATACTGAAAGCAAAATCTCCCCATAGGAATTTTTTTATACTATTGACAAGCGAGCATAAACTTTCCATGGACCGTGGTAGATTTCCCATCCAAACATCGAAGAAACGATTCTTACCTTTAATCCTTTTTAAAGGAAAGCCAATTCTTGGTTAGAACATTTTTAATTGTTAATTGTAACAACCTTTAAATAAGTTACCGATCTCACAAAGCTTTTCAACAGCTAAATAATGAACCCAAGATCAACTCCAGTGGTCTCAGTTTTTAGTGAAGAATTAAAGCTTTTGGATCTTTCTCCTGTCAATTACCTGTTTCTGGACTGTAGTTCACCGGCCCATATCTGGTGATACCCGATATATATAGGACAGCTCTAAAGCTTTGGCTTGTGCTAAGTCAGGGACCTGGAAGCAATAGTGGGCTTCTGGTCTAAAGTCAGATTCACGGGCAATTTTCTTTGTAGTCTTGCCAAGGGTGATATGATAGAGTACTTCCCTCATCAATGAGTACAAAAGCAGAGAATAAACTGTGCCTGGGTATCTTTCCTCTCTAGCTCTTTCCTCTTTCTCCTTTCTGTCCTCTCCCCACCACCCATTTCCCATTCTTCCTTTCATCCTTTAGAAAACATGCACAGGGAAGCTCATAAGACATAAACATTCTGCTTAATAATTATAAAACAAATATCCATGCATTCTTCACCCAGGATGCAAGATAGTATGTTGCTAGCACTCCAAAGACCTTGGCAAGTCCCTTCGGTAAGTAACGCCCCTCCCCACCCCGCTTCCTTGCTAGAGATAACTGCTATCCTATTATGGTATCCTATTATGGGATTATGCTTCCCACACACCTATTATAGCATTTATTTCCTTGCTTTTAGTTTTAGTTTTATTACCTAATTATACATGCTTAAAGAATATAGTTTAATTTGTTGTTGTTGTTGGCAATGAAGTTTAATTTTGCCTGGTTCGGAGCTTTATACAAATGGAATCACATAAGATGTATTCTGTTCCATCTGTCTTATTTGATCAATCATATATCATTGCATTTTTAAATTTGAAAACAATTTAAAATAAAAAAAATTGCAAAAATAAAATAGCGCAAAGAACTCCCATTTATTTACGTGCCATCCAGAGTTACCTATTTTTTACATTTTTCTTTATTTGCTTCGTTATGTATGTGTGCTCTCTGTCCCTGCATGTATGTAATGTTTCTGAACCACTTGGGAGTAAGTTATATATCATGGCACTTTTTGCATAAATACTTTTGTGTGCATTTCCTAAGAATGAGGCATTCTCGTACGTAACCACAGTATAGGGATCAGCTTTAGAAATTTACATTGATACAATAGAGTCTACTGTCCATAATCCAATTTTGTTAGTTGACCAATAACCTTTTATAACATTTTCCCCCTTCCAGTGAACATTTTTCTCTCTAGTATAGGACTCAGTTTAGGGTCACTTGTTATATTTAATTGTCATGTCTTCTTTAACTTCCCTTAATCTGGAATATTTCCTCACCCTTTCTTCTTTTTTATGTGATAACGGCTTTTGTAATACATACATTTCCTTACTCCCTTTTAAACAGAGTATTCCTAATTTTGTGTTTGTGTGATTCAACCTTATTTCTTAAGATTCATCCATATTGCATTTCTTGTATGTTTTTTTTTTTTTCATTTTTGTTGCTAGGTCATGTGTGTACCATTGTCAACATATGGATGCAAATGTAGCAGTTAATAGTTTTTTCATATGCGTGCTTCTAACTTTTATTAAAGAGAGAAATTAACCGAGCTATTTTGATATCGCATCATTGATTTTTGAGAAAAGCCCCGTCAGTCCATCTATCAAATTGCACCTAAATTTACCTGGTGTAGCCACCTGATGCCTGAGTAATGGCACGAGGAGATGTAAACAGCCTCTAAAGGGTCAGGATTGCAAACTTGAACCCACCAAATGATTGTAATCACTATCCTAAGACTTCAGCTTGAAATATCTGTTCTGAAAAGAAACAAAATGATCAGCCACCGAAGCCATTGAACTAGGATCAGGGGGTATTAGGATGTACAGTTAATTGGAAAATGACTAGTGATGGATAAACCTCAGAAACTTTAATATTCAGGGATGCTTATGTGAGACTTTTAAAAATACTTTTAATCAAATGAACTCAAATCCTTTTGGTTAAACCCTTTTCCTCAATTACTAGTTCTCTTTCTACTCAAACCAACCAGAATTCATATGTTATTTGCTTTGCTTCCATCAAGATATTCTTTCTCCTGTTTAAGAGTGATCGTCTTTGTGATACTTCACTTTGAAGTCAGTACAGGGTTGCAGTACATGACGACTTTTACGATAATAACCCTACATTTGAGCCAAAGGAATTCCAAGAACTAAGTTTGTTCCAGGAAGTGGTTTTAACCTTCATTCTTCCATGTTCCAGTTCTGTATTTATCGTAACTTGCTTTAAAAAACGTAGATGTTTACCCATTTAATATGCACATTTCCAACTTTGGAACCTAGCCACCTTCCTAGTTATTTTCAATTGATTCAAATATTGGGATCATAAACAATATTTCCTTCTTTCTAGACTAGATTTGTCTCCGGAAAAAAGTGATCACTGATGGCTGCAAAGTTTGGCCATGTGCTAGGTAATTCTGGTCTGATCCTTCTAACAAAGGGGCATGGGGGTAGAATTTCGATTACCTTTAGAGATTTGAAATTGCTGGAAAGAAATAATAATACATATACACATTTTTTTTTTTTTTTGGCAGTAGGGTGGAGGGAGAACTAAAAAAAAAAAGTCATATTTGAAGGTAGCAGGCAAGTGGGCAAAAGGGTTTCCGTGTTGACAGATGACTCACTTCGAGAATAATAAGATGTAGGTTCGAACAATGCAGCTATACAAAGGTATCGGATTTCAAGAGAGTAAATTTTGGGGAATTAAGAAATCTGGTGAGGAAGGTGCAATAAGAGGAAGTATAAAATTCGCGAGCATGAAAGCAGCTGAAGAATCTTTTAAGACACCATAATTAAAGCTCAAAGAACGGCAGTCTTTCTGAAAAAGAAGAATGCGGGACTTAACAAAGAGAGCATGTGCGTAACACGCTGGAGAGCGCACGCAGAGCTGTGTGAAGATCTTAGAGAAAAACAAATCATTGCAGAGCGATTGTCCGGCTTTCTAAATGCAGCTGGAGGGGGCTGCACAGAAAATGAATACAGAGAGTTATCTGAGGCACCGGCTAAGAAAAATAAATAAATGGACAGAAACAATCAAAACTGGTTATTTTTAGTCACTGGCGATGATAAAACAATTTTTATCTGAAACAAAAAAGCAATGACCAAAGCCAAAAACAAAACGATATGCTTGAGAGAATAAAAGCCGGAAATAGACAAACTGATTGATTTTGAACAACCAGGTTAGCTCTTTAAAGGGGAAAGTACATGGACAACTGGGAACAATTAAATTGTAGTTTAATAAATACATCGTGAGCTTTCGAGATTCAGTTAGAATGGATGATTCAAGTGAAAGGCCGTGAAGTGGAGGGTATTTGGAGAGAAGTTCAGGAAGATTATTTTGGGCCGGAGAAACAAATGGTTTGGGTCTAAAAGAAACCCAGAGATAAGAATCAGCATGGAGAAGCCCATATGAAAGGAAGCAGGAAATGGGGTATTTTCCCTTATTGAAAAAAATAAACGGTGGTTTTGGGGAATATCTATCGGTAAAGAGGGAGACACATCAGTGGAATATCAGATCTTTTTTTTTTTTTTTTTTTTTTTTTTTTTTTTTTTTTTT